>NW_019416281.1:148307-330319 GCF_000390285.2 Anoplophora glabripennis
TTAACTTAAAGCTCTTTTCATAAGCTTTTCGAATATGTAATAATATATAAATATATCACGCGCATGCGTCGTATATTTCATTTTGCAACTAAGGCTAAAAAATAACAAAAATTCTAAGTTGCAAATTTGAAATTAAAAGAAAAATGATAGATTTCAATGCATTATTATGAAGTCTACCATAAAAAAAATCAGTGTTTGGGATCGTCCAGACTAATAATTAGTTAATTTGTTTATAAGGCCATAACTTGTAAACTATTCAACTTACCGATTCCAGATTTCGTGTGAGTTATTAGACAGTGATAAGGAATGAAAGGATGTGATGCCAAAACGTTCTGGTAATAATAACGCAGTTTATAAATGTTTAATTCAAAAGTCATAAATAAAATTATTCTGTTTATAACTTTTGAGCTAATCAATATTTTTTGACGCTCGAGGGCCAGTTTTGTAGGTCTTTTGAAGACGAAAAAAAAGTACTTTACTGTTTTCTCGTGGAAATGAATGGAAAAGTTATAAGCGAAAAACAAGAATTTACGTAAAAATTATACAATTAACCACCGTGTAAACAATCTTCCCCCCATTTTTATGACTGTGGAATAATATGTTACTGTACATAATATTTAGCATCTACAGTGATAAATTCAGCTTGCCGAAACAAAAAGTCGCGAAATGGTCATTTTGCAGCTTATTTCCCTGGCCTATATAAAAAAAGATTAGGCAATAGCAATCATAATTCTTTATATTTGATTACTTTTCCTCCTTTATTCACTGCTTTATGAACTGGGTACCTACCGACGATAGAGCATTTAAAAGCTAGCTCTGAAATTACATTTACCCTGAACAGCCTCCAAAGGAACGCAAAAAAGACATTTCATCAGTGGCCGGCAAATTTCAACACATATCTTTCCGTGGGGCCCCATGCATGTCAAAATTCTTTGGTAATTGAGACCGGAATGAATGATTACCTTCGGAAGCACATTTTATTAGATTATTTGGGTCAGTTTACTTCCGCTTTAATCCCTTGTCGCTCGTTTATTATTTATGGTTTTTTGCAGCTTGTACGTTTGATATTGGATTTTAAACACCGACTGGTCTCCGTTCGAGGCATTAATCACACCTAGTCCTGATACGGGTAATTGTACCTTTTCTCTTTACTTTCAAAATTGATTCACCAGCTAGACATCATTAAACCAGCGCCTGAATTTGAGAAATTCCCTTTAAATGAAGCTGACGGGTCTTTTAGACACTAATTCACTTACCGATAGTAGCAGTATATAAAAATCTAATAAAATACACTTTATGAAATACGCCAATGATCAAACAATTATTGAAAAGTTGTTAAAGAAAAAAAAAACTTAAATGTGAATTTCAATCCCCTGCTTTAAGAGGGTATATCGCCTCAGGGGTGCAATTTTCATAAAAGGTATTTTCACTTCAATCCTCTTATTTTTGGCTCTACATTCACTGGTACCATTTTTGCTACTTCATTTAAAAACATCCTGTATAACTTCTACATCTGTTTTTAATAAGCTTAAACATAGCTAACTTGACCTTTTGTGTAAACCTAATATAACATGGTAACTATTTTGTCTCGTGTAAACACCAGTAAAATATAATCCTAGACTAGCTAGCTAAGTTCGCTAAACATGTTAAAACAGTCGATATTTGACCAAAGAACCTGCAAATTTTGAATTTATATTTCAATTAAAATAGATAAATGTAGCATTTGATGGAATATTAATTAATAACAACTTTCGAGTAAAATATAGTTTGCAACGTTTAGGCAACTCTGACTTTCAGAAAATATTTATTACAATAGCTTTGTTCGTGATGATTGTCCGAAATTGAAACCGCGCTGCTAGTCCGGGATCGCTACTGCGAAGAGAGCTATTGCAAACATAGCGTTCTTATTGTCTATATCGTCTATATCCCCTATAGAAGATAGTTAATTTTAATTATTTAAGTAGCAAACGTAGCTAACATAGTTGCCTCAGCACTGTGTCTGGTCTTAGCGTACTTATTTTATACATTCCTTGCGTTCATTATAAAACTATAATAGCTGTTTTTAATTATCATAGCTATCGTAATCTTTTGCGAGAACCCAATGTGAGATATGGTCTACTTATCATCTATTTGAGACTACAACAGCTATTTTTAATATACAGGGTGTTAAAAAAAAGTGTAAAATATTTCAGGAGGTAATAGTACGAACCAAAATAAGCAGAAAAGTCTTAATAAACATGGGTCCGCAAAGTAACGGTTGGGGAGATATGGACCACTATTCGTTTTTGAAACATTTTATTTTATTAGGAATAAACCGACAAAGGAAGCTTTTAACAAACAAAAAACAAAGTTACAGAAGATGTTCAAAGTGCCCTCCGTCCATTTCCAAGCAGGCACGACATCTTCGTCTCAACGATATTCGAACTCTTTCGAAAACACCCTCCTTGGTTTGGATTTCTTGACACTTTTGATTAATCCGTAGCTGCAGCTCTTCCAGGCTATTAACAGGAGTACCATACACTAATGTCTTCAAATATCCCCAAATCCCCTCCATATCCCCCATCTAGAGGGTTCAGATCAGGCGATCTTGGAGGCCATAAAACAGGTCCGGCCCTTCCTACCCATCTATGTGGAAAAGTTTGGTGTAAATGCTCTCTAACGGCCATGGAAAAATGAGCTGGAGCACCATCATGCTGGAACCACATTTGTTGCCTCTGATTCAAAGGAATGTCTTCCAAAAACTCATACAGTGTGTTCTGCAGAAAGTTGAGGTAAGCAGCGCCTGTTAATCGGTTTGGTAAAACAACAGGACCTAGAAACCTGTCACCTACAATACCCATCCAAATGTTTAATGAAAAACGTGCCTGATGTCCAGATTCTATTAGAGCATGAAGATTTTCGTCGGCCCAAATATGCGTATTGTGAAAATTAAACACTCCATTTCTTGTGAACCCGGCCTCATCAGTAGAAAGAATGTTTGCAAGAAAACGAGGGTCTTCAGCATCATGACGTAGAAACCAGAGGTAAAAAACCAAACGTGTTTGATGATCATTTATTGGATTTAAGGCCTGTACTCGTTGCATATGGTATGGATAAAGCAGTTGCTCGTGAAGGATTCTCCAAACAAGAGGACCACTAATTCCTACCTCGGCTGATATTCTCCGCACACTCGTACCTGGATTCTGCTCTACCAGTGCTAGAATTTCTTCTTCTGCTCTAGGAGTGGATACCGACCTTGGTCTTCCGGATAAATGGCACTGTTTGCTCAAGGAACCGATATCACGCAATCTTTGGTGAATTCTTCCAAACATGCGTTGTGAAGGAATCTGGCGATTTGGATAAGCGTCAACATAAAGACATCGCGCTTCGGTGGCGTTCCCATTAGCACGACCATACATGAAATGCATGTCTGTTAATTCTGGGTTAGAGTAACCAGCCATAGCGAGAGAAAACTTGTGCACTGAGAACAACTGTCAAATACGTACTGTTTATTTCACTAAACATCAACCAACTAGTATAAGAAAATACACAACGTTTTTGCAAAATAAAAAAGGGGCTAAAAAACATAAAACATTCCATATCTCCGCAACCGTTACTTTGCGGACCTATGTTTATTGAGTCTTTTCTGCTTATTTTGGTTCATTCTATCACCTCCTTAAATATTTTACACTCTTTTTTTAACACCCTGTATTTAGCAAATATAGCTAACATAGCTAACACTAGGTGTGGCGTTATAATAAACAAGGCTTAGAAGTACAGTACCTAAGACGTATTTACTATCGCAAACGTAGCAACATCACTCGTACACATTCTTTACGTTTATGTCCCTTTGAAATACTCATAACGAACATAACTATCATAACGCTCTGTGTAGACCTAACATAAAGTATGGACTATCTTCCCAAATGTACCAGGAAGCAAAACCATTTTACATAGATGAGCATCAAATATATTTATAGAATGCATGTTTATAAATTAATTGATTGCTGAAGGTGCCGAAAGAAACACGTCATCGTGTTTCGATGAAAGACATTCATTTGCTATAATTATTCAGATGTTAACAGAATTACTTTCGCTGCTTAGAGAGTAGAAGGGTGCTTTTCTCACTTTGCATAATCAATTTTTCAGAGGAGGGGGTTGTAAACAGCAATTAATTTAATTACCAATTTAGATGTTTTTCAGGGATATCAACTTGCAAGTAAATAAAACGTACGAAACTGATATCTTGACTTTAGTTTGGGTTCCTTCGGAATTATTTTGTTGTTTTATCTGCAATTGGCATAACAGAACATTGATTCAAATGTGACAAATACATAATGCAGTAGAAATCTGCAACGTTTTTAATTTATTAACTGCGTTTTCATTATTCTATTAAATGTCATTTTAATATCATTTAGTTAAAATGATTTCACATATTTCATTGTTAAAACTCCACACTGTGTTACAGGATTATTTTATTTACTTTACAATGTATAAAACATATATACCAATAAATTATAACATTGTGATATACATTAATTTAATTACTGTTATTAGTCATTTATCAGATTTCAAAATAAATATACACTAGTTTGAATCCACGCAAATTTACCATACATTTACTTCGTGACCAGACATATCCATATATAAAAAATATAATTACACGTATGCAACAACAAATTATACAGTACTGAAATCAGTTCCGTCGTGTATCTTATTATTTCATAAATTTATACTACACAGTGACATGGATAGCTGTCGTTTTGCTTTCCAGCGACACAGCTAGGTAATAATGTAGGGTATCAGGTAATTCGACTATTATTATGAATATTAAGTATTATGTCAGCGTCACACGAAAAATTACGTTACTCATGATAATATATACAAGGTGTCCTAATTTAATCTAGCAGGCCGCATAATTTTTTTAATTGGGCTTTTATAAAAAAATTATAAAACAAAATTTATCAGGTTTCGAAGGGGTCAAATTATGGTGACCTTGTAGTCAATTATCAAGGTTATTCCAAGGTCAACCTTATTTTTTTAAATGTTTTTACTGCTCCATTTTAATTCTCACGCTAAAATCTCCAGAAATAAGCAGGATGGTTAAAAATAATTTCAACAAAAGTTTTCGGGTTCGGAAAACAGTAAAAGTATAGCGCACTCTGGCGAGAGAACGAAGCATTTTCAAACAAATGTTTCATACGAAAGTTATGTATTTTTTTCTCGTAGAATACGAATGTGCAGTAAAAAATATGGGTTTCCATTTAAAAAATCAAGCTTGACTTTAAAATGACCTTGATAATTGAGTTCAATGTCAATTTCAAGGTCACCATAATATGACCCCCTCAAAACCTGATAACTTTTGTTCGAAATATTCTTTTATAAAAGTCGAATTAGAAACATTATGAAGCCTGGTATTTTAAAATGAGACACCTTGTATAACTTGGCATGAAAACAAGAGGTTATGACATAAAAACAAATTTAATAAAACATTGTTTTGTTCGTAGAATTGATCACAGAAAAAAATCTTCCTCTTTATCGTCAAGACAGTGTTGGCAAGTAATAACTGGGCATACATACAGGGTGATTCAGAACCTATCAAAAAAAAAATTAAAATTTTGGATGTAAGAATTTACAAATACAATTTTGTAAAGAAAAAATCAAAAAGGGCAGTTCGAAAGTGATTTAAAAATACACTTCTGCACGGCACTGGAAACTGGTCCACTGTAAAAAAAACGGACAAAAACGGACAAAAACTTGAAAGAATTTCGCAAGGAAAGGAATAAATACAATTTTATAGCATCTATTTTATATCAGCAAATTCAACTGCTTTTGCCACTATTTTTGACACTAACTAGGTACTAAAAAACTATTGTAAACACTACCTATATCTTTATTCTTTATAACGTATACGTGTTTACTAAAATACGAAACTGAAACACTAAGTTAACGTTTAAACTTGGTCTACCACTATTGGTAATAAAATTTTGATTAATAAGTATAAATCCTCGCTTCCGCAATTCCAAATTAAATTTATTTGATGCAGTGCGATTAATCCAAACGAGAATAAATGCAAGGGAAAGGGTCTGGGATGTCCATAAAACATAATGAAATTAATAATCTCTAATGCAGCAGTTACTGAACTGAGAAATCACTTAATTTGGGCCATCTCTACCCGTTACATTATACCCTTTTTGCTGGAATCCCACGTTAGGATCGCCATCCGGATTATCCACCTGGAAATATAGAAATTCACCGACATATTGGCGGCTTAACAGCGGTGGAATATTTGCAGTGAGCTCACGTCTTCCGACTAGTTTCATTTACGTCGCTTAAAAGGCTTCGATGGTTTTGATATTTATCCAACAAGAAATTAGTGTCGCGCCATTGAACATCTAACCGATTCGCCAAAGTTTTAATCGTTATTGCCGCTGTTTTACCGAAGATCTAATTGCAGATGGGAATTTAAGTAATATCTCGGTATCTGGAGGAACTTTTTGACTTCGTACCAGGTGGTTACCTCTGTTAAACTTAATGTGTGTCATAACTGAACGTGTGTAGCGTTACACATATAAGGTTTTACCTTTTTGTTTTCAAAAATAAGGATCAGAAGTGGGATTTTCTTGACAATATCTTGCACGCCTAATAAAGTACCGTAAAAACTATCAAAATTTTAACATTTATGTTTTCTCTTTAAAAACTGTAACAGGATTTTCCGTGAGCATAATTTGATGCAGATAAATTAAAAAAGGCTCTTACTCTAATAACGTGCGGATCATCTTTTTAATACCTACTTGATAATACTGCTGTAAAACGTAATTTCGCCAAAGCCAAAGCTCTTGTAGAGCGTCACATTTGAATTGAGTTGATGTGGATACAGTCGTTCTCCAGTATTGGGACACTAGTGCCAAGATTTTTTTTTATATTTCAGTTTCAATTAAATAACATTTGCATAAAAGCAATAAGTAGAATATTATTTGGGTATTATTCAGGGTGTGGCGTGTATAATCTACAAAAATTAAACCACAGCTTCCTAACGATATTTGTAATAGAAAAATCTTATACGAAAAAGTTCTATTTTTGCGTTTTTTTTTTCGTAAATTAAAGTTCAATGCGCGGATACAGGCATGGCATCGACGCACCCAATTTTGGCGAATATTTTCCCAAATTTCAGGTATTCCCTTTATTGTGTCAGCAGCTTCAAGTATACGGTTTCGTAATTCTTCCACTGTAGCAATTGGAGTAATGTAAACCAATGACTTCAAGTGACCCCAAAGATAAAAGTCCATTGGACTTAGATCGGGTGACCAAGGTGGCCACGGCATAGGACCAAAGCGTCCAATCCGTCGCTGAGAAAACTTCTCGAGTACTGTGTGGAGGAGCCCCATCTTGAAGATAAAATATGCGTGCCCTAACTTATAATGCCACATCGTCCAATAATTCAGGCAACCGGTTCTCCAAAAAGTCAGAATATGTTGGTCCATTTAGTCTTCCTTTAAAGAAATGAAATATGGACCCACAAGTACATCGCCTATTATGCCAGCCCAAACATTTACCGAGAACCGATGTTGAAAATGAGTTTTCCTAATCGCGTGAGGATTTTCATCGGCCCGTATGTGAATATTATGGAAATTCACTTCATCACGGGTAAATGTTGCCTCATCTGTTACACAAGCAGGAAAGTCTACTTGATTGGCTCATTGCCATAAAAACCATCTGCAAAAACGCATTCGTTGATCACAATCTGGGGGTAAAATCTGTTGAACTGATCGCAGATGATAGGGGGCAACAGCTGGCGCCTTAAGATGCGATGTACGATACGAGATGAGGTTCCTACTTGCTGTGCGAGTTGTCGAGTACTAATTGTGGGGTCTTCGTCAAGATTTTCCAACACTGCGTCTTCGACATTAAGGGTCACTTGCTGGCCACGTCCTTTTCCTCGAGGAATATCACTTCCCGTATCTCGCAGCCGCTGAAGGCACTGTAAGATTGTATTTGCACATGGGGGGTGACGTTGTGGCCATCGTTCCCGGTACTGTCGCCGCGAGCGCATTTTCTCCGGCTGCACCATACACTAATACCATATCAACATATTCGGAAATAGTAAATGCATTGTTTTCTCGGTTCATTGTAAAACTAGTGCACAAAATAAAAAATTAAGCAAAATAAGAAATAAGAATCTCGTTCTTCATGTAATTGGTACGCTATTCTTATGTTTTACTTCTTTATAAAAATTACACTGTCACTATCGTGGAATTACAAAATAAAAACTTTTGTCTGGAATCTTTCACTTTTTAACACCTCAGTGTCGATGGAAGATGCTTAATATTTAACAAATAGTTAAGTGAATAATGAATTCAATAAAAATACAAACTCAGTTGACTGCACAAATTTTTTGACAATGTAACCTAACATAATTTTAGTATTACTAGTATTAGATTATACCGACTTAAATTAAAAGGTTGCATCTCGGGTCGCATAAAAACATTTCCAAAGTTTTTAATAAATAACAGGATCGTCCTTCATTTTCGTTGAATAAATGAATTTTAATTTACAAAAAAAACGCAGAATTTTTTTTTCGGGATATTTAAGAAAATCTATTTTTAATAGTGATTCCAGATTTTTGAAATTGTAGCCTAACAAGAAATTATGAAGTCCTTTTAAGATATTTAAGAAACAGTCAAAAAATTTATTTTAATTGTGCGAAATGGTTATTGCAGATAATATTTTCTAGATTTCTTCAAGTATTTTTATTCAAACGTAGGAACACAATAGTAGGGAATACTGAACAATATATTCACCAATAACTTCGGCGTCACTATCGACGAGTAAAGTGAATGAGTAATATTTTTATATTGTATATACACTACTTGAAAAAATTAAAAGAAAAAAAAATAATTAATATTTTAGTGATCTTCGAAAGGCTGTATCTCCGTGAAAAATCGTCGTATCGAGATAAACAAAAAAGCCTTTTGAAGCTTTAAGTCTCTAGTTTCTAGTTTGCTGAGCTACGGTTGTCAAGCAATCAAAATAAATACTTCGAGAAAAAAATTACAATATTTTTTAGGCTGTTCATGGACAACAATTTTTTTTTCAAACTCAATACAGAGGTCAGTTAGCTTATTTATTCAGCTTCAATTTTATTTTTAAATATTTTAAACTATTTAGTATTCGGTCCGCCGAATTGAATCAGCCATCCGTAATTTTGAAAATCTAATACTGGATTCGGGATCAGCGACCCCAAAAACGTATAACAATGGTCAAATTTTTTGCATTAACTTTTTTCGCGATATTATCTTGGATTGACCTTGACTTTGACTAATCGGCTTAAACGGACCTCAGATTTGCATTCAGCGACCCTAAAATCATAGGAACATGGTCTGATTTCTTCCAACTAGTACTAGAGATATTTAAGACATTTATAGTACAGTCATTGAAGCTGAAAATCAGCTGGAACCTCCAAATTCTTTGAAACTGCATAGATTTGCATAAAAATTTAGAATAAGGCTCATCTTAGGCTCAAGTTCAAAAGTGACATAAGCCCGATTGACGCTTTTTGTTTTTTAGGAGTAAAAACTACCTCTAAGTGAAAAAAATTGAAAAAAATTAAGTTTTAAGCATTTTATTGAGAAAAATTTTGTTCAAGCACAAAGATTAAATAATGTTCCATGTTCTTGAACATGTTTTATGATATATTTGATCGATTCGACCCTTTATTTAACCTTTAAAAACTACCCCTATGCAAAAAATAATAAAATAAACTTTTTAAAGATTTGGAATGATTAAATCGTGCAGTTATTTAAAATAAAAGTTACTTTATAGCTAATAAAATAATTTTTCCTTTCAACCCCTAAAAACCAACCCTGTATTGACAAAAATGATATAAAATTACTTTTTAAAAGCTTGGAATGCTTTAACGGTGCAATTATTTAAAATAAAAATTCCCTCATTGCGTATGAAAGAATTTGTATCTCATAACATTTTTCAACCCTTATAAATCACCCCTGTGCTAAAAAAATGATAAAAAATTACGTTTTAAATCTTGGAATGCTATAATTGTGCAATAATTTAAAATAAAAATTCCCTTATATTGTTTATGAAAGAATATTTTACTTTTGCCATTTACAACTCTCATAAACTACCCTTTTACCAATATTAATGTAAAATATTTTTATTATAATCGATTTTTAAATATAATCAATCATAAAAAAATTGCTACGATGAATATAAATAATCACACTAATTTTTTTTACTTATTTTATTTGTATAATATAATATATAAAAATGAGAAAGCCTATTTTGCTTCGAAAAAATGTCATTGGTTTTTTTACTATTACTCGGTTAATTTTGAAGCTATATTATACTTCAAAAAAACATTTTAAAGATAATTTCAAGAGCTGTAAGATCGTTTGCATATAAAACCTTTTAAGTCCTTCGTTTTTTAAAGGAAAAGGATTGAAGGGTCGTTTTTTCACTAAAATGGATACTTCAAGCTTTGATATCTCCTTTACTTTTTATGCTATAGAAATAAAAAATGCAAAGTATTTGTTGAAAAAAAAACAACATTTTTGTTGTTTATCATTGTTTACGTATCTTTCATAGTTTCAGAGTTATTATATAAATAAGGCAATTTTTTTAATACGTTTTCAAATTTTACCGTACATTATTCAGAAAATACGCATTCTAAACCGGTCTAACTTCAGGGTCGTATGAAAGACACTAAAACAAAATTAATTGTAAAGAGTTTACGATTAATTTTAATTCTGATGGAAATGGTACAGTGTTTCCTGCTCATTTTTCCTTAAAAAATATAAGCAACCCATCTGTTTTTGACGATAACTCCTTCAATTTTGCTCTAATTAACTTTTATAAGTACTCATTTTGAAGGTCTTTTTGAGTACTACAAAAAACTCCAGGAGCGTTATAGACGTAAAATTAATCCTTTTTCCGTTATTCGACTTTGAATACATCGATTCGAGTATTCCTCCCAAAACAAGTCCCCTTCCACTAAACCATATTTCGCTTTGTATAGGACATACAACACGTTTTAAAAAACGATTTTCTTTGTTTATTTATAACCAACATTTTTATTTTTCTTAATAAAATGCGTAGTTTTTAAGTTATTCGCGAAAAATATTTTGAAAGTGTTTTTTTTTTTTTCACTCAAAATTCCAAATTTTCAATCGTGAATAACTTAAAAAACTATTGATTTCTCGAAAAAATTATTCGAATATTTTTTTAAATTATCGATTTCCAGCGTTATTTCTTTAAAGAATTTCTACCCCCGAGAAGGGGTATCAACCCCCAACAGAGTGGAGGCGTCAATCGGCGCTATGTCACTAATGTTCATTGACCTTTTCTCTAACTATCTGCTAAATTTCAAGTCGATCGGTTCAGTTTCAAAGAATTCGGAAGTGAAAACCTTCAATGACTGTATAGTCCAACCAAATTACACTTAGAGAAAAAAAAATTGTTACCTGGACTTTTATAAGTGGAAATGGTAAAGGGGCTTATAATAAACGTAAAAAAAATAAATGCGTGAGCAGGGGCGGCGGAGGGTTGATTTGGGGGGTTGAAGAGGGGTGAAAAATGGTATTATTGAGATTTTTGGCGAAAGTTGATGTCAAACAAAAAAGTATCCAATACAAAAGTTATAGATCATGAAAAAATCTACAACTCTTGTAGAGGGCACTTTTGAAGATAACCTCAAAATTTCCGAGAAAAATGCGAAAAACAGGTTTTTTCCTTTTTTTTCGTTTTTTATTTCTCATTTCCGCAAAAATAATTTAATTTTGACGAAACTTGGTGAAAGTATACTTTGCTGTGTCTTAAATAACCACAATTTTTTTTAGATAAAAAAATCAAGAAGTTTCCGAGATATTCATATTTTCCGGTCGGAAACACTTTTTTTTCAAAGAAAAATTCTACTTAAAAAAATCATCGTACAGAGTTCTGCCGGTAATCATTTTTTTCGTTTTGACATATACTTTTTTGTGAAATAAAAAAAATTGGAATCGCACTTCAAAAACATGCTCAAAAATGCAAAAAAGAAAAATGGCTCTTGCAGAAATGAGTTTTTCAGTAATTATTGTTGATAGTTTGTTTAAATTTAAAGAAAATTCAAAAACTGATTACACCATTCGATTGTACGGAAAAAATACAAAAGAAACTGTGTCTCATTGTTTGACCCGAAATTTTATTTTTGTACAGTATTGCTATAAACATAATATTTTTTTTCGTAGGATCGATTAATGTACTTATTTTTTTTAACTTTGAATTGAATTCATAGATGTATAAGCGACTCTTTAATTAAATTATGTAAAATTCAGATTTTTGCTTTCAAAATTTAAAAAATATTTACAAAGGATATTTACAGTTAATAATACTAGGCGAATCTTGGTCTTTTTGGCAACTTTTTAAATTGATCTTCATCGTCCTATCCTTCATTAAACTGGGTTTCTTCCTGATCTTCAAACGTTTCTTCGATATCACTTAATTCTTCGGTTAATTGATCTTCCGGGTTCAAGCAAAGACTGGGCTGCTCGATTTCATTTGAAATGTCTTCGGAATCACTGAAATTTTCTGAAATTTTGTCAAGGTTCAAACAATTGTCCGAACCATGACATTTTGTACATAAATCTGTACATCGCAGTCCATGTTTTCGACACCCGCATCTATTACCGTCACAACTGGTTTCGCAGCTGCAAGAGATTGTTTTTATTAAATCTTCAGGAACGACTGAAACTTCTGTAAAGCGAGGCATGAGTATTTTGGAATTATTCGCAATTACTTCTTTCCAGCCCCACTTGGTTGCAGTTATTTTGTTTCCAAGCCACGTCTGAAGCTGAAAGTATGCTCTATAGGAGTGTTGTGTAGCTGCTCCGACAGTTGGTGGTAATTTTTCTAATTTAAAAGTAGACTTTGCAGTTAATACTTTGTATTGCTGAAATCTCAAATCATCCAGAGATAATTTATCATTTGTGCATTTGTAAATAGACGAAATTAATTTACAACCATTTCGAACAATGACTTTTGATTCTGCATTAGTCTCATAAAAAGGTTTTACCAACGGTAATAGATGCGGGTGTCGAAAACATGGAGTGCGATGTACAGATTTATGTACAAAATGTCATGGTTCGGACAATTGTTTGAACGTTGACAAAATTTCGGAAAATTTCAGTGATTCCGAAGACATTTCACATGAAATTGAGAAGCCCAGTCTTTGCTTGAACCCGGAAGATCAATTAAACGAAGAATTAAGTGATATCAAAGAAACGTTTGAAGAACAGGAAGACTGGGTTCTAATGAAGGATCGGACGATGAAGTTCAAGTTAAAAGGCTGCCAAAAAGACCAAGATTCGCCTAGTATTATTAACTGTAAATATCCTTTGTAAATATTTTTTAAATTTTGAAAGCAAAAATCTGAATTTTACATAATTTAATTAAAGAGTCGCTTATACATCTATGAATTCAATTCAAAGTTAAAAAAAATAAGTACATTAATCGATCCTACGAAAAAAAATATTATGTTTATAGCAATACTGTACAAAAATAAAATTTCGGGTCAAACAATGAGACACAGTTTCTTTTGTATTTTTTCCGTACAATCGAATGGTGTAATCAGTTTTTGAATTTTCTTTAAATTTAAACAAACTATCAACAATAATTACTGAAAAACTCATTTCTGCAAGAGTCATTTTTCTTTTTTGCATTTTTGAGCATGTTTTTGAACTGCGATTCCAATTTTTTTTATTTCACCAAAAAGTATATGTCAAAACGAAAAAAATGATTACCGGCAGAACTCTGTACGATGATTTTTTTAAGTAGAATTTTTCTTTGAAAAAAAAGTGTTTCAGACCGGAAAATATGAATATCTCGGAAACTTCTTGATTTTTTTATCTAAAAAAAATTGTGGTTATTTAAGACACAGGAAAGTATACTTTCACCAAGTTTCGTCAAAATTAAATTATTTTTGCGGAAATGAGAAATAAAAAACGAAAAAAAAGAAAAAAACCTGTTTTTCGCATTTTTCTCGGAAATTTTGAGGTTATCTTCAAAAGTGCCCTCTACAAGAGTTGTAGATTTTTTCATGATCTATAACTTTTGTATTGGATACTTTTTTGTTTGACATCAACTTTCGCCAGAAATCTCAATGATACCATTTTTCACCCCTCTTCAACCCCCCAAATCAACCCTCCGCCGCCCCTGCTCACGCATTTATTTTTTTTACGTTTATTATAAGCCCCTGTACCATTTCCACTTATAAAGGTCCAGGTAACAATTTTTTTTTTTTTTCTCCTAAAAATGAGTTATTTCGATCGGTCTAGTACTATTAGTTTCCAGTTAAAAATTGTTGTTGCATTGGACTCGTCCAAAACGCCATCACCACCGAGTCCCGTACTGGCACTCACTTTAACCCGGTTACTGTTCCACCATCTTCGACCTCCTCGATTATTTATCACGACCCCCCCGCTGAACTTTTCACTCTAATCCATATTGCATCGCTCCGTAACGCTTTCGTCTTCAGTTGGGCGCCATCATTTAAAAACTTTATTGTTACAGCTACGACACCAGAGGGGCGCACGCCACGTCGCCGAACCGCTGGCAGGACAAAAACCTGAACGCCAGGGCCTTCTTCAGGACCATGAGCGAGCCGTCCACCCTCAGCATAGACAACGTGAGCGAGAGTGACGAGGGGGAGTATCGGTGCCGCATAGATTATTTACGCTCGCCCACCAAGAATTTGCGGGTCACGCTGACAGTTGTAGGTAAGTAATGGACCTGGGAGGACTCCCGGCGTCAATTCTTTATGAGAACATCACTGATACCGTCGAGGAGATAATGCCAGATAGGCGTTTTGCGCTTGAATGTGGGTAGTTGTTATTTTATTTATGTCAAAAATATTTAAATTGGTCTGAAATTAGTTAAATTAATCTTAAATCTTAAATCTTTAAAAGATCGCTTTATTAAAAAGTATACTTCAAAATATGTTTATTTGAAGTGATAGACTAGTACTTCCAAATGCAAAGTTGTAGGAAATAATTCTTTCCAGTGTTGCCACATTTCTTCAGTAACTGCTAAAACAACTTTTTAAATGACAACACCATATTTTTTTAATCTAATTTTTAAATAAAAAATGTTATGTCACATTTCTTTATTGAAGTAGCACTTATAGAAGAATCAGCAAAAATAACGAAAATAATCTGCAGTCGGCAGGAACTAAAAGAAACTAACATAGCTATATGAGGCCTTAGAAGTTAAACAAAAATAGTGTTGTTTGAAAGGGACCATCAGTATTTAGCTGTCATTGTTTTATTTGAAAGCTGTTGTATTTGAATGTATATAAAAATAACGTTATAATTCAGTTGCTAAGGTGAATCGGTTATTTAATCCAAAAGTGAAAGTTGAATTAAGTTTTACTTACTCATATACCTACGACCGATTCCACACACACGGACTCTCGGCAAACCCTTAAACCAACAACACATCTTTTTCACAAGCTTAGTTTTCAATAAAAAATAGTTTATTTGTACCGTTGAGAGAGCGTTTTATTTGTGCTGTACAGCGAAAGCAACCCTCAAAGATATAATAATAATAGTTTATTTTTGACTGCAAGTACTAATACAATTACAATTTACAATACATTGTAGGCAGAGGGTCTAAATAAACGAGAAAGATTACAATTTTCCATTAAAACCAAAACATGGTTGTGCATGGACAGTAATTGATGACGCTCATATTTATAAATTATTAAATTAAAATTATTTTTTCTAAATAAATTTTATACATTTGTGGCAAACTATTAAATATTTTTTGTGAAAGGTTAGTATGACAGCGTAGACTAGTATTTCTTTGTGAAAGGTCAATTTTTGCATTATTGTTTTCTTTATATCTTGTACAATAACAATGACTGACTTTTTCAAACGTTTTGTTCTTATAGATAAAGAGAATAATCTGGTGCATGTACAATTGTCTAATATCGAGTATTCTAGTTTCTAGGAATAGTGTCTCAGATGGGTAAATTAGCTTTTTATTATAAATTATCTTTATTATGCGTTTTTGTAGTATATCAACTTGCCTAAGGTGACAATATGCAGCACTACCCCAGCTCAGTATTGCATATTGTAGTCTCGATAGGACTAATGCATAATATAGTATTTTTAAGTGTGATAAATCTAAAATATTTTTTAGGTATTTAAAACGATACAAAAGTTGCCTTAGTATTTTGGTTATGTTACTTGTGTAATGGGTTTCCTTTTTAAAAGAAATGCACTGCATCTTTATACACTTTTGTTTATTACTAAGGTTACACTTAATACAACTTAATACTAGAGATCGTTGAAAATGTATTTAGTTCGAAGAATATTTTAGTAATTGAACGAAGGAATGAATAATAATGATTGATTCTTTAGTCTTACTGCTCTAATACTGAGTATTTATATAGAACTAACTTGAAAACAGCCATAGTCGTACAAATAGATCTTAGATAAATGAAAATATAAATGTAATTAACGTTCGGACAATTAGTCTCCAAGATACAAGCATCAATAGTAGATAACTAGTTGAATAAATAGTTTATCGATTCTTAATGGCAATAGACAATGAGAATTAGTAATACTTGTTATTGTTGCTTGCTTCCGGAGCATTTCTTGTTTACTTATTTTAGTACACATACTTAACTTAAATCAATACCTAATTACTAAGGAATACATCTTATTTTAATATTAACGATATAATACATAGGCGTAACATGGAAGGTAGGGTTGGTACATTACACTTGCATGAACATTCCATCGTAAATGAGAATCAATAGTGACCCCCAAGTATTTAAAATCACTTTTAGAATTTAATATTATATTATCTTTCAGTAACAAAGAGTGATATTTAGGTAGACATTTTATATTATTGGAAAATGGCATAAAAAGTGTTTTTTCGTAGTTTACCGTTAACAATTTGTGGCTAAACCAATTAAAAATCATTGAGAGGTCTATTTCAGTTTTATTTTTAAAAATTTCCCATGTTGGCATTATATAAAATAACAGTGTAATCTGCATAACTAAATATTTGGCCAGATGTAAAAGAAGTAAGGATATTGTTAATATATAATGGAAGCAAAATTGGTCCCAAAAGCTTCTTTTTTTCCTCTTTCTTGTCTAATAATATGGGAAATTATACCAAATCCATATAACTTAGTAGTACTAACAACAACCGGTAGCGTGTCCCCAACGATCTGCAAAAGGCTAAAAAGTGTTGTTACTAAGGAAAATATTCTTTTTTGTAATGTGAAAAATCCTGACAAGTCAACGCACAAAATTGCTCACGAGGTAGGTTGTTTTCGGTCAAAGGTGTGGGCCACTTTACAAGGGAACAATTATCATGCATACAAAATGAGAAGCTAAAGTACAAGAATTGCATTATGAAGATTGGAATTTTACGACTGGTTTTTGGACAGGAAGCGTCAGCAAACCAATTTCGAGAAGCACATTTTTTATAGCGATGGCATGAAATCCACAATAATAGAATTATCGGACTTATCCTCATGGCACAAAACTTAAAGGGTGAAGGTTATTTAGAGTTATTGAGAAACAAACTTGAGTTGTTTATTGATGAACTACCGTTAGCAGAAAGAAGGTTATTCTATTTCCAAAAAGATCATTTTACACGAAATGTGCGGGTTTATCTCCATGAGATGGATAGGGAATCAGTTGAGTGGTCTGCTAGGTCGCCTGATCTCACACCTTTACATTTTTTCCTGTGGGGTATCTTAAAGTCCAAAGTATATGTGGCTGCTCCTAATTCCGTTGATGAACTGATACTATCAATTCACGAGAAATTAATAAGATTAGCCCAATATTTTGGTAAATGTTATAGGCATTGCTAAAAGAATTCATTAACGTAGATTACATGGAGGGCACCAATTTGAATATTTGTTAAAAAAAAATATTATTGAATATCTTATAACAGTTTTTTTATTGTTAGTTTAAAGTAGTTTCTTTTAGCAAAAAAATTGTTGAATGAAAATTGATTGTCCTACTCCAATAACGAACAATACCATAACATTTTTTATCTAAAATTTGAAGATTTTTCAACCGTCTTTCATAGTATACGGTACAAAGTAATTTAGTATATAAACAGTGATTCAATCTCGATTTCAAATAAAAATTTCAAGATTTCCTGTAGGTACAGTTGGTATGGTCGTAGATTTTTCTTTGCAAACTCAGTGCTTGGTTTCAAATCTTTTGACAATAGCACATTTTCACTCAATTCAAGATTGCAAAGAATATGTCTTTGGCCCGTCTTTGTTTCGAGTTTCACTTTGAAAATCAACTAATACAATAGAAGCATCTTATTTGAGTAAAAGGCATATTGCGTTCTGAAATAAGAACCTCTAAATTTCGTTTTACCAAAACTTTTAGCCGTACTTATTTATTGTTTTTATAATATTTACTGTTGAGGAAAATAAAACTCAACACTATACTTGATACATTAATTCGAAGGAAGACAAAAGCCTGAATTTTTTCACAGTTTCAGAACCTAAAAACGTGTACTGTCATTTTAAATATTCAAACTATGCCGCATATCAACGACTAAAAGGTACTGCAAGGACTCTGCTCTCACAGCCCGTCCCTTTAGTGTGTTATTGTCCTTCCCATTCAGTCCTCCCGGTTATTTTAACTTCACGAGACAGTGCCGGTTACTGCGGCAATTACATTCGTAACTTTAAAGAGATAATGCAGGCAGACCTGACGAAGGCATTACGGGAATAATATATAGAATAGGCCCCCACTGACTAAATGCGCTATTAAAAATGGGATGGTAACTTTTTAGAATATAAAGTGGTTCCGTATTTCCGCTTTTTGCTCCGTCTCGGGGATATTGTTTATTAACTTAAATTTAAAAAGCTTTTCCGACGGGTTCTGTGAAAAAATGTGCATATGTGAGTATAATTTAGATGAATATTAGACATTTTGTCTTTAATGGGGCAGAATGACGTAGGTATCCATATACAGGGCGGCCAAATGAAAACGAAACATAGGCATTTTCAGGAACTGCGTCAGGATTGTAGAAAAACGCTCAGACCCGTCGATTTTAGATTAAAGGGGGACATTCTTTGCTGGTATTTTTGACTCCGCCACTTTCACCCCCAAGCAAGGGTAAGCATCACCCCAAAATATTTAAATTGCATTGGGGGTTGAGTAATATTTCTTTTGAAAGCTGTTACAATTCTCTTTACAACAGACTTTAAATTTTATAATTCCGCCCAATACTTTGAAAAAAAATTACATTTTAAAATTTAAATTATGTTTAGTTGCTTACTTACTACTTAGTTGATTAAATGTTCAAACTGATGACCGCCCGCTTCCATACAAGAATAAAGATTTTGTTCGAAACGTTCGCGCACATTCCGAAGCATTTCCGGAGTGATTTGACGGCATTCGTCGACGATTCTTTGACGCAAATCTTCCAGCGACGCTGGCTGCGTTTTATAGATTTTACTTTTTAGATATCCAAACAAAAAGAAATCAAGGGGCGATAAATCCGGTGATCGTGGAGGCCACTCAATGCTGCCTTTTCTCCCAATCCAATTCCGTAGAAAACGTTGGTCCAAATACTGACAGACAATTAACGCATAATGCGGAGGAGCACCGTACTGTTGAGAAATCGAATGATCTTCGTCATACTGTGGAACATTTACAATAATATCAGTCAAGGCAGGGTCAATAGCCAATAATAGCAAATACATTTGGCCCATCAAATTACCAGGTAGAAAAAAAGGACCAACCAGCCGGTCACCGAAAATTCCAGCCCATACATTTAATTTTTCCGGTTGCTGTGTATGCACCTCGCGAAAAACTTTTCGGTTTGAATCGGACCAATAGCGGCAATTGTGACGATTTACCGTCCCGTTCAAGAAAAAACTGCATTCATCACAAAAACAGATGTTAAAAAGGAACTGTGGATCGTTCCCTGCTCGCTCACTCATTATTTCGCAAAATTGCAAACGGCGGTTCTTAAAAAAATCACATAATTTTCCCTGACGAAGCAACTTTTTGCTGAAACGGAACCATGAACAGGCAAAATACTAGGTTTTGGAGCCCAGAAAATCCGCATTGGATGCTAGAAAAACATACACAACGGCAGGAAAAAATGGATGTTTGGGCTGGAATAGTAGGAAATCGCATACTGGGACCTTATTTCTTTGAGGGCAATTTGACAAACCACATTTATTTGGATGTTTTGCGTTTTCAGCTGATTCCAGCCCTGGAATTAATTTTTCCTAACCCTAATGAGCACGATATGCCTACTGGTTATGTCTAGTTCCAACAAGATGGTGCCCCTCCATATTTTCGCCTCGATGTAAGAAATTACCTTAATGAAGTTTTCCCAAATCGATGAATAGGCAGAAGAGGGCCGCTTGAATGGCCACCACGCTCCCCTGACTTAACCCCACTAGAATTTTTTTGTGGAGTTATCTAAAAAGCAAAGTGTACATGATAGACCAGACATTATCGAAGGATTGAAAAATCATATCAGAGAAGAAGTTCGAAGCATAACACCAAATGTTATTTAAAATGTAATTAATAACTTTGAACGGCGAATTGGGCATTGTTCAATAGTTAATGGGGGCTACTTTGAACATTTGCCGTAATAAAATAAAAAGTAGTACTAAATTATTGTTTTCATTTAATTCCTCAATTTTTTGACAACTATGGCATAAAAGTAGGTATAACTTATATCGCTAAATTCGTCTTTAGAATACTATTTATAGTATAAAATATAGAGCGTCCTATTAAAAAGAATGTCGGTAATATTATAGATCTGTCAAACATGGCTAAAAAAATAGAAAATATTGCAGAAAAGTGACAATTTCTATTTACTAATTGAACTGTTTCAGCTACTTTTTTAAATTTCAACAGGAAAAAAATATGAATTTTGTTCCATCATTTTCGGACACACTGTATAACCTCGGATGGAGCGACGTCGAGCGGGATTATCGCTCTTTACCCACAATATTAGGTGATAAAAAATTGTATCGTTTCCACCAAATCATGACTGACAACAACTGATGTTTAGAAAATACCATGACAAATTAAATTCTCTACCAGTACCATATACCTTCCGTTACCATAATTTTGCAGTCTGTAAGCAAAAACCGTGTATATCAGAACCATTTACGTAAGGTGGCATGCTATTTTGCACGTATTAACATACATGCAACATTTCTCTTTAGTCGTAACGTTATAATTATTATATAATTGAAAAAGAAATCGATAAATATAATAATGCTCTATTATAAGATCGTTATGTGAAACGATTTTCATAATTATTTTTACCGACCGTGAGTAGAATAAAAATGCATCATAATATAGTATTAGGTATAATTTAGAGGAGCTAGAATATAAGTTAATATTGGCTCATATATCTGAAATGAATTGGAAAATTATTCAAGTTTTCATATTTTATGCAATATTTATGGTCTTTGAATTTATAAGATATACACAGTAGTTATTATATTTGTTTATTTAAATCGTGTAGAAAGTTATCAGACATCTGGCTGCGAAACTATTGGCTACAATACAAAACATTCTATAAAATCTATGTAGATCATAAAATTAAGAATAGAAATACCGTAAGTATCAAATATTTAAATGCTGCCTATTTTTAAAGTAAGAAATTATATTTCTGGGTAGAAATTTAGAGTAGGTATTTAAATATGTAAATAAATCATTTTCTTGAAAGAAAATATTTTCTTGCGTATACAGGGTGTCTGCGAAAGATTGGGAAATCTTGAAGCTGGAGATACTGGTGACCAAAATAAGTCGATTGAGCCAAATATGCCTTATGCAAATGTTGCTGGTTTCAAAGATACAGGGCGTTCAATGTTTGAATTTTATTTTGAAATTCCTCAATAATTTACAAAACTGTCAGAATATGAACAGTAAAATTGGCACTATTATGTTATTTGATATGACAAATAAGAATTTTTAACTAATTTTGCCGTTGCTTGTACAGGGCGTTAGTTATGCCCTATTCCTTTGATAAAAAGGGGGAAAACTTTTTTCCCTGTAGAATTACGGACATTGTGTATTTATAATATGAAAGAACGTCCTTTGTTTCATAAAAAAGTTGCTCTGATTCGATTTAGATATCTCCCTTGGTTATCGAGATATTTGCATATACAAGTTTCAATGCAATTCATTATTAAGCAGCTTATTAAACTAATGCGACTTTACAACTAACTAGTGCATGAACCTTTCTTTGTTATTGAATGAACAGAAATTTAATACAGAAAAAAGTTATTTACAGAAAACAGAAAAAATTTAAGAAATATCTACTTAGGACTAAAAATTACTAATTCCTATAAAAATTATTCAAAATGAGCACTGCCTTGCCATCTCCAACTTCGAGATTTCCCAACCTTTCGCAGACACCCCGTATATAAACGTGCGATACCATAAAATCAAATGATGTACATTGAAGCAAGAAATTTTATTTTTGCGTGTAGATGATATATTCTGATTTTTTTGTCCCTTCTGGCATCTGATGGTAAAAAATATACCTACGCATTAAAATACCTGCCGCTGAGTATAAATCGAATAATAAAAATTGCATTAATGTCGGTAGCAGCCAATCGTGAATAACTGAGTCAATACTAAGCGGAGGCTAATACTATTTCCATTTAATCGAAAATTCGTAATTACGCGTCTACGTCACGAAGATAATTCATTCCCCATCGCGAAATAAATAGACGTAATCGAATATCGCCACCGACAGTACAGCCATATTCGGGGCAAACCACCTTATTATGTAAAACGACCACCTAAGTGTGTTATTATCGAGGGAAACCGCTGCCACGGTTGAAACTTTACAAGTAACTGTCAAAATAAAAAATTCCTTAACAAAAATGTAAATTTGGATCGAATAAAACGTTAAATCGGTGGTGGTTGAATTACACCTGACATCTTCCATATTTATGGGTATAAACTCGCTAACGTCCCACTTTAATCGTAAAAGAAATTTGTTATTTGAATACGAACGGGAAATAATGAAAGTTCGGTAATAAAGGGCCGTGAGCTGTATGAGAAGACCTGGATCTCGCGTACGATCCACCTGCCGCCAAACCATATTGATTTTGAGAAGACACTCGGTTTATAGGCCAGGATCTGATATAACACATAAAAGAAACAATAAACTGATAAAGAAAATTACATCTGCGGAGCAAAGTTTATTGTGACGTTTTTATGGCACATACTTTGCACTCTTACCTTATGACAAACCCCAGCTGAGGCTTAGTGTGCCAAGTCTTTTGAAGAAATTCTCATGAAACGGAAATTCAATTTAATTTTTTCCTGTAATTTTAGTTTAGTTCTCGCAATTTTGTTTACATTTTTTTTTAATTTTAATGGATATGTTTTATACATTAGATATTTATTTATTTACCTACAGCAACCTAAGATCGCTAAAGAAGGAGGTTGCCTATGAACTGCTGAGTGATGTCAATGGTATTATAAATCAAACGTTAATCATTACACAGCCCCACATCCGAATCTGCCCTCAGATTTGGCCCAACGGAGTTCCCGAGAAAATCCAAAAAACAGGTAAAAATTCACAAATGAAAGTCGACGAAAGTAATAAAAAAATAAGTTATTCTACCAGCTCACTAGACGTATGATTTTTCACTCGTTTAATTCCAATTTATCATCATAGAGTCAGACAAGCTGGTCCAATTTCATTCAAAAACAGAAAGTAGATCAAAATGCTTAAAAACGACATTTTTATGGCTTAATTCGTGTTGCAGAGTTCTGGATCCATCTTTTTATCCACCCACCCATTTATGAATTCATACATCTTTCTATCCAGTCGTTCATGCACGAATACGCATATTTATTCATCCACCTGTACCACCTATAAAACTCACCCATCTATCCATCTACTTTTTATACTGAGAGATGAGATAGCCTAGAAGATTGAGAAAGCAATAAAACTTGTAGAATACTCTACTTTCTAAACAAAAGAAAACGATATCTACAAATCATTCTTATTTTTGTCGCTATAACGTGTTCTCTTTTCTTCAAAGGATCTATGCAAAGGGTTCTGGAACTCTGCAACACGAATTATGCCATGAAAATGGTGTTTTTAAGCATTTTGATCTATTTTCTGTTTTCGAATGAAATTGGACCAGCTCTATGATGATAAATTGGAATTAAACGAGTGAAAAATCATACGTCTAGTGAGCTGGTAGAATAATTTGATTTTTTATAACTATCGTCGATCGTAAATGACGTTTTTTGTGAATTTTGACCTGTTTTTTTTTTAATTTTCCCGAAAACTCAAACCCGTTAGGCCAAATCTGAAGGCAGATTCGGATTCAGCGAAAAAAAATACATGGAAATACATGGGTCTGAATACCAGATCCGATACTTTTTTTTGTGGGGCTGTGTTATTATTATTTCTATCACGCGAGCTCGCTATGGGACCTATAGTGTAGGGGGTTAGGTGCACTGGAAAGTGCTAGATAGTACAACAGCGTGATGTTATTTTCATCGATTTGGAAATGTATCAGAATAAATTCTTCTTGCCGCAACACAATTGCCTAGTGCTTGTCTATAAATTAGATCCATGTGAGCATATTCGCCATAAGAATAATGCTCCATTATTTAGTCTTGTGTATTCGATCCATTAGATGATTTTGAAGTGTTGTCAATAACACATTATTAACGACATAAAAACGACTGGTGTTTTATTGCAGAATTCTGATTTATTATTTCAATGAAGTGTTATCCAAAAACTTAGTTTTTTCAAAAACCGCTAATTTTATCGAAACAGATGTAGAGTACCTTTTTAAAGAGGAATGACGAAAGTATTTAAAAATTCAGTTTTCAGCTTCATAAAATGACAACTGTCAAAAATTTGACCCAACGAGTGTGTTCTGTTCCTGACTGTAGCATTGTTTTATGAGCCTTTATGGCCTACATAAAATATTAAAAATTCATTAAATTATACGTCGGTTCAAAATTCTTCATAAAATTCCATAAAAATGTTACTTAAAATACATAGTTTTTATAAATAAACTTGGTAGTTCTTGCCAGTTGTGCTATTTTCAAAATCATTATCCTTTTCTAATTTATTTTTGACATTCCAGACAACTTCAGACAGCAAATGATTTTTTCCGTCCAAATAATGACGAGAATTTGAAAAATCTGTAATTTATGAATACGCTTGAGAAAATATGATGAAATAATACCTAAGAATTCTAACTTTGTGTTTAAAATCGAAACTATTAAGACTTTAAATGTCCTTATGTACAATTACAATTTTTCTACTTACAAAACCTAACGCATAGAGTTCTGAAGATAACCTAATAAAATTGACAAAACGTCAACAAGGTGTAAGTAAGTCTAATAGTAGAATAGAGATCATATGATGTCTCGAGCAGTGGAAGCAGATAAATAAACAGATTTTAACTATCAAACCTAATTAAAAATGAAATGCCATTTTCAGTTTTGATAACGAATAGATGTCAATATTTCCAAACGTTAACAACAATTGAGGGTATTTTCATGTCAGCTTTTTTCAGAGTGAGATTTTTGGATAAGCAAAAATAGTTTAATGAAAATAACGTTTTGACTGAACCTTTTTGGTCTAAGAATTTCTTTAATTAATTTTTTAATTGTCTAAAAGGTATAAAAATACCAAACGAACAAAGAAGAATATTGAAATTATATTTTAAAAGCTGCCCCTATTTTACAATGCAGCATCAATACGTAATAATTTTACATGTGTTCTGTTTTATGCCACATGCAATTATATTACGAGTAAATGGATCTGACGCTGGACCAAAATCGCAGTTTAGAACAAATCTTAGTTCCCAACAAAGGTAATCTCCGCTAAAATTAACGGATACTAACGTGGTAATTCCGAGATTACTAATGTTGCCGTTAACTGTTGTTATAACTTTGATTAAATATTCCAAGTTTTATTAGTTAATTAAATAAATCGCGCCACACCGTTAGCCGCGATAACATTTTCATCTGTATAATATGTCCAGATTGTTTGACAGTTCTATAAACACGAAACCACGGCTTCTCATAATTTCACCATTATGTTTACGCTGATATACCGCGTCCGTACTTCCAAAATGCTCGAGAAAATCGTTGAACTCCTCTATTTAACTTTCTAGTCTTTTGATATAACTGTTTCTATACGGTGACATAAAAATACACAAGCAATATCAATAGTGGAAAATTAATTATCCAGATTTTATCATGCATTTTCAATTGCTATTATTTTGATTCATAAGAGGAAAGAACAACTGAATTATTTGGGAAATGTTAGATGGAAATTATTAATCATTTATGAAATATTTTCTACTTGTTTGATACTAGTAGTAAGTTTTAGTTTTTTTTTTTCAGAACACGTTTTATGATATATATTATAATCAGTATACTGGATGTTTCAGATGTATTGTTTCAATGACAAATCTCCTTTACTTAAAAAACCATAAATTTTATCCTGTATACTTTTCTTAATATGTGAATTCTACAAATTCCTTTTTCGTGAAGTATTACACTTTGTATTTAGATTTCAAAACAGCAGTGAAATTGAATTTTAAATGTTTCTAAAATTGGGATTAAAGAAAATTATGAAAAGCATGCGCATTATTTTGGATTTAAATTTCAAAGTAGCAAAGATACACTTTCCAAAATTTGTATTTTCAAGATCTCTGTAAAAAATGATTTACAAATATTTTATTGAAGGTGAAATAATAGAACCATAATGTTAAATGAATTACAAAAAGATATTATAACCGTTAATTTTATTTATACAAGAACGGTATTTATGAATCTCTTGACACCAAAGAGTAACCGTGAGCGACACAAAAGATGATAAAGAAAATGTTTAAAATGTTCATTGGATTCAATGCAACGAAAGATTTTAATAATTTGGCATTTTCACATTTATTTCGAATTCTACTTTTTAAATCTTCCAAATCTGCAAGAGGCGTCTTCAAATATCCCCATAGAAAATAATCTAACGACGTTAGATCCGGTGCTTTTGCAGGCCCATATGTATCCAATCCACTTGTTAAATTTGATTAAAATAACTACAAACAATTCTAGAATTGTGAGGGGGTGCCATATCATGCTGCAAATACATGTTGTTAGGTTTATTCGGGGGAACATTTTCAAGAAAACCTGAAAATTCGCGCTGAAGGAAATCTCAATATGCCTTACCAGATGACGTTCCTTCATAATACTTTGGTCCGATGATGTACGCATCGATCATATCGAATCATACGTTAATTCCCCAAATTCTTCGAAAATTAGTCTCTCTCATCCAATGAGCATTACATACAGACCAATAATGGCAATTGTGTCGGTTGACAGTTCCTGTCCATAATATTAAGTTAATAATGCCATGATCAATTTCTGAATTTGCCTGATTTTAGGATTCGTTGAATAGAAGAACGATAGATATCGCATTCTGCTACAATTTCTCGAATTGAAATATGTGGATTATTAAGCTAGCTTCCCAAAACACCAACACTGCTCTTCATCAGTAACCGTCTTTCTTTTAAAAAGTGTTTATTATTTTATCCAATAGTTGTACAAATACACTGGAAGAAACTAAATATTTAATATAAAATAGCTAATATTTACTAAAATTAATTATGTAATTTCAAACACAAATACTTCTAGAAAATGATTCAAAGTTAAATATTACCTCATTACTGAATGCGCAACTGTGAACAGTCAACGATGCATGTTGCGTAGAACAACATCAGCCATTATTGTGCATAGTGTGAGGTGTTAATGAGAACTGAAAGTATTGGCGCTACGTAATGAAAATTTGTGCAGTCGTAGAGCTCTCTTTAATTTATAATTATTTTATTAAAAGTAATTTTATGATAACTATTGACATAGCATCTTTCTAAAAATTTGCAATAACAATACAAAATATAATTTTTGGTTATTTGGAAAACTTGTACGTAATGGAGTTGAGAGCTTCCCACAGAACGATTAAAAAATTTTTAATTATCTGATTTATCGCTAAAACTAAAAATTTATCACAATTCCTCGTTAAAAAGTAAAATATTTTAAGTAGCTCAGATTCGACTGTAATAAACCTAATAGAAAGGAGGAGTGTGTTTAGGCAAAATTGGAGATAAATTTTACTTACTGTATAATTTCGTTATAAGAGAAAATTGGAAAGTTTCCACGGTGGCGTGTATTTCAATGAGGCGTCGTGTGAAAACTTTAGGGACGTTACAAACTTTAAAAAATACATTATTGGCGGAATTTTCGTGCTGCTTTCAATAGTTTCCTTTAAACAAGGGGAATATTTCAAATTTCCTTGCGCGATAAAGAAAGTATTAACATAATGAGTCGATGATAATTTATTAACTTTTTAACTGACAATACTGTCCCTAAGTCCATGTTACGACTTCACAGGGTTGCTTCTTGGATCATTTTAACACAGAAAGACTTAATGAACAGAGTCTAAAGACAAACGGTTTGTTTAATGAGAAATATCT
The DNA here is from genome assembly GCF_000390285.2 of Anoplophora glabripennis. Lineage (NCBI taxonomy): Eukaryota > Metazoa > Arthropoda > Insecta > Coleoptera > Cerambycidae > Anoplophora > Anoplophora glabripennis. The sequence continues at coordinate 176,824 of NW_019416281.1, forward strand.
CAGTTTACTACTAATAACCAGAAAGACATTAATAGTCCAGACGATATCTGTTTCAAATAGACCATATTTGGGTGAACCGTATATCCACGGAGATTTTTGGCTTTTTGGCTTTCAAATATCACTAGAAATGAAAATTTTTACTATGCGCATAAAAAAAACGTGGGCTTAATTTTTGGCGGCACAATATGTTAAAAAATTTCGAAAAATGTCATATTTTTCTTCCTATTTAATGATGTATCTTTTCAAGAGTTGATTTTGGGCGAAAATTAAAGAGGAAACAATGTTTGTAATTAATTTTTTTTTAAATATGACTAGTTAGTTACAAATCAAATGAATCATGATTATTATTGTAAAAATCAAAAAAACGCCAAAAATGGGGTTAAAAAACATTATTTTTTTTTCATCAAAATCGGTTCTATAGATTTTGCATAATAATTTTCAATCCAGATTTTGAAAAAAAAAAATTTGCAAATTTTCAAAATTTTGCACAGCAAAAACCAAGGCCCTTAGATACTTGAAAATTGAATCACATATAGAAGGGCTCTCAAGCTTTCAAATGCTTTTTGAAAAATTTGAATCCGTCAATTAGGAGAGCTCTGGCGCTTGTTTAAACATTGGTCGAATTTAATATATGAGGAGGTGATTTTCAAAACGCAGTTTTTGAAACATACCACATTTTGAGATTATTACGTAATAATCATATGTGAAAAATTGTTGCTGCTATAAAGATAATAATAATTAAGTGTATTAATTACCTGACATTAGAAAATATTTTTTGTGGTATTTTGTTTAAAACTTTTTTGAATACGAAAGAAATGCGTTTTGAAAACCAAAATCGAAAACTGCGTTTTGAAAATCAACTCCTTANTAATGCAATTAAGTATGAATAAAATATTATTGATTTTTTATAATTTGTTTATTAATTAACTCATTATATTACTAATTTTCGATATAATTTTGAAAATAATTGGTGTTTAAACAATTTTAGAATATTTAAATAAATTTGTTTTTGATCTTTGATAAACAGTATATAAGTACCTTATCTTTGATACAATACAAAAATAAAGTTGCTAATTAAAGGAAGTTTAAAGACAAATAATTATCGGACTGTCGAAAGACCAATAATTATTAACGAAATACGTTAGTTGTTTTTTTTTGTAATCGCGAGACATCGTTTTAAAAAAAATCATCAAAATCGGAACTCTTGAAGCTGAGATATTGAAAACTTTAAGCGTGTCGCGGTTTTGAAGTCACCGATTCAATTTCGAGCAGGCCGAAGGGCTCTCTGCTTCCACCACCTACACCACCCGTACGATTTTCTTGAATTTCTGAATTGCATAAATAACTTTAAACACGTTTTAAAGTAGGTTGCCAATGAAGAAAAGTATTGCAAACTTAGACCTGCTAAGTACTCGGAATACCTACCAAAGGTATTTTTCGAAAAATTAGCCCAGATGTCCCAGCACATTTAGTGTAAATGACAGTTAACTTTGATCGGCTATAACTACGTAACTAATTGACCAATCGATCTGCTTTTTTTTAAGAAGCGTCTTTCCAATAACTTTTAAAACCTGCTTTAAAAAATTTGATTTGATTGAATATTAACAAAGTTATTCTAATTGTTTATAAGTACAAAAATTCAACCAATGTTTAAACCAGCACCAGAGCTGTCGTAATTAACGAATTCGAATTTTTCAAAAAGCGTTTGAAAGCTTGAGAGCCATTCTATATATTATTAAATTTTCAAGTATCTAAGGGTCTTGGTTTTTGCTGTGTAAAATTTTGAAACTTAACAATTTTGTTTAAAATCTGGATTGCAAAATTATTATGCAAAATCTATAGAACCGATTTTAATAAAATTTGGTGTGATGATTCTACATAACATGAAGTTTTCTTTAGCCAAGTATGAAGGTCCTAACCCAACTTAAAGACGCCAAAAAAAATTCCCTAAATATTTTTTTAACCCCATTTTTGGCGATTTTTTCGATTTTTACAATAATAATCATGATTCATTCGATTTGTAACTAGTCATATTTTGTAAAAAATGTTATTACAAAAATTTTTTTCCTCTTCCATTTTCGCCTAAAATCAACTCTTGAAAAGATACATAATTAAATAGGAAGAGAAATATGACATTTTTCGAATTTTTTTAACATATTGTGCCACCAAAAGTTAAGCCCACGTTTTTTTTATGCGCATAGAAAAATTTTTAATTTTTAGCGGTATTTGAAATCCAAAAAGCCAAAAATCTCCGTGGATATACGATTCACCCAAACCAAAACAGATACCGCGTAGTCTATATGAAGAATTTTTAGAAATCAATCAAATCGTAATTAATAAGTAAAAAATAACACCATGAAAATACCTTAAAGAATATATGAAAATACTTTGAAAATACTTAGTAGATAACTAAAGAAGTGTATAATTGGGATATCTTTCATTAAAAATTGTGCATGTTTTATTTATATCTGCCCATGAATAAAAAATAAATTTAAATTATCAGCATTTGAATGCATATTGTTTTCCATTATTTTCAAATCCGTATTTAACTAAGTACCACTGTCAGATTAACAGCAAATGATGACATGACATGTTGGATGTTTTGTTTTAACTTTTCAATTCCAGGTGTACTGAGAGACATTCTTTAATTACATTAAAATTACTATACTTCTACACAAATTTTCCTAAATTTCAGTACGTTATAAAACGCTTTTTGTTGAATATGTAACTATAAATCCTAATGTTGTTGATATTTCTCTGTAATACTTGAGAGCAATTGAGACACCTTTGACTTTATATGTTATTTATGACATAGAAGTCACAGCATCTATAGAATCCCTTCCAAAGTGAGCAGTTGCATGTAAAAGCGTCTTGGTTAAATCGAGGTACAGCATGAATCCTGTGATTCATTCCACGGAAGCGAACAGATATTCTGGTCTAGATATATACTTTATAGAGAAAATCTTCGTTTTATAGGAGCCTTAAACGGCTATGTGTAGACGCTGTAATGTTAATCCTGCTTGCCTGAACGTTCAACAACTTGCTAATGAGTTTGTAAATCGTAAAATCTCTTCATTTATCGTTGCACATTGTACTCAATTGCGCAGTTTAATATTAGTGTTGTTCCTGATCACCTAAGCTTACAATTTTAATCCCAGCTGTGGACGATACATATCCGTGCAATTTATCCTTTTCGGGATATACTGAAATGCTAATCCAGAGTCTTTTCTGTTGGAAAATTATTGAACTTCCTTACAAATCCACCTCTACAAATCTTTTTTGTTAATTTTTTCATGTAAGTCTATTGAATCCAGAGATTTTCTGCTTCAAACTGCTAAACTGAACTGAAATGTTATTGTAGAATATTTTCCCGTTATTTATGAGACCTATAACAAGCGAAACACTAATTTATTTATTTATTTATTTATTTATTTAATTCAATTTAATTCATCCAACGAGATGAGAACCCTTTTACAGGATGAATAAAAACAGAAAATATGTAACCCAAGAGTAGCATAATTACAATAAACAACAAAATGGTATAAAGAAAGACAATAGAAACGGAATAGAACATCAAAAATAGTAAAAAAACAACGGCAAAACAATATAAGATAACTAACAATGATATAACAATATTACAAAATAAAGACAAAAATAAAAATGAGTTATAAGACTAAAATACAGATCTTAAAATGTGTAAGCACGCTTTATATCCGCAAGCGTACAGTTAAATATATCCAGCCGTTCTTCAATGTTACAGTAATTTCTTAGCACCATATACAAGGGAGACCACTGCAAAATATTAGTACGGGACTATGAAACAACAAATAAATTATTAGATCTAGCGTTGGCTCTAGGAACTGTAGCTAACAACAGAGGTAAGCATAATGCAATCCATACCATTGTTAACAAGCTTGTATAGGAAAATTATATAATTCATAATCCTCCTTCTAATTAGACTGCTCATCGCAAATCGTTTCAATAATAAGTCTTGTGAATACCCTCTGGTTGGATAAATCCCATCCAATATGAAACTTACGGATTTAAAGAACCTTCGCTGTACTTTCTCTAACGCCGTTATATGACAATTATAACTTGGAGACCAAATTACAGAGCCGTACTCCAATTTAGGTCTAACAAAGCTATTAAATAATACTCGTAATGTAGATATATTTTTAAAATCTCTACTGTTACATAGTATGAACCCCAGATTCCTGTACGCTCCAGCTATGCATTCTTCCATATGTTTATTGAATGTTAATTTGCCGTCAAAAATGATGACAAGATCTTTAACAAATTCAGGCCGATTAAGTATCTAATTATTTAAAGTATAATTAAAACAAATTTTACTATTTTTACGAACAAATGACATAACATTACATTTGGAAGCATTCAAGGGCAGTCGATTAGAATTACACCATACAGTAAGCAGATTCAGGTCATGCTGTACTTGCAAACAATCGGATTCGGAGTTAATATCTACAAAGAGCTTTAGGTCATCAGCGTACAACAAGAAGTAAACATTTAGATCTTGGACTATATCATTAATGTACAAAATAAAAAGCAGAGGTCCAAGTATGGAGCCTTGCGGCACACCAGATGTTTGATTAAAAAACACAGAGCTGTGACCACGGTATCGTACAAACTGAACACGGTGGGAAATATATTATTTTAGAAACTGGAGAAATGATCTAATAAATAATATTGGTTGGAACTGATTGAACAATCCCCTCCAAAGACTCTCTTTTATACAGAAACGCACTTCATAATATAATAGTTTTCATTCTATGCATATCATTCTCGGCTTAATTATGTTGCTGAGTATAAAGTAAAAATTTGTTTCAGAGTATAAAGTAAAAAAAATAGTCGATTTTTTTGACCCATCCTACTGTCGATACAATTTTCTTCCACAATAGTAAAAAAGTTTGGTGTTCCAATTTTTTTGTCGTTAATTTTTACTACAACAACGGTTTTTTTTATCATCTACTCGTATATCATCTATCGAGAGCTTTACCAACTCATCTATTCTTAATTCTCTAAAAACACAATACATTTCAAAATATCCTCTCTTGTCAATATCTTAGATTTTTTTGGAATACATCCTTTCGATATTTGCTTAATTAGTAATTTAGATTTCTTAGGCAGTAATTCCTCATTGGCTTTATTGGCTCTAGCAGCAGCTATTGCTGGAATATTATCCATTCTGCCTTTTCAATATGTCTCCTCAGAATCGAAAATCAAACTATCAAAATCAACAAACCTGTGGGTGTCATAGATACATTTTGGATACATCGTTTATGTATTGAAAAACTGTTTTCCTTCTCATTTACATTTAATTATTAAATTTAAAATAAAATATAAAATCAGATGTCTAAGTAAAAAATAAAACGTTGTATGCACCGCGGGAGGTACTAGGATAATTATGCCCCTAGGCGACTTGCTTTCCTCGGGCATAATCATCCCTATGTCTCCCTTGCTACATAAATAACTATTTTTGTTCTCCAAATTCCAGCTTAAGGTCAAAACACTCGGTGTCACTATTAATTGTTCTTATTTGAATCGTTTTAAATATTATTTAAATAGTGGTTTTAATTATTAGGTACCTAATGGTTTCTAGTCTCTGCTGGATTTTAGAGCGGTTTGAAAATATACATCAGCGGATGCGGTTTTTAAGCAGGTTTTAAAAAAAACTTGAGGGCCGGGAGTTATTAATTTTTTATAAAAAAGTCCGCCGAAGTTTTAATTAAACCTCTAAATAATGTAGCGGAATCCCTAACAAATTTTAAAATAACCCTATAAATCTGTCATCATGTAAGTTAGTGGAATAGCCAAGGAAAGTTCCCTTATAAAATATGTATATCTAGTAAAAGCAAAAGACGTGTAAACTTCCAATTTAAAAATCGGTAGTAAAAACTTCGTTGGAAGTTTCGTAATACCCAACGCAATTTCTTTTATACTTATCGGTGATCTTGTGGGAAGGATATGTAAATTCCCGGTAGAGCTATGACATAAAATATTTATGTGCTCATAATTACATATGAATACCGTGGAAACGTAATTACCGGTAATTATTTATTCGATTCAGCTCACTCGTAATTAATAAACATTCACGATTAATTTTCTCCTCGTGTTTTAAAAGTAAATCATGAAATCAATAACATAAATTTCCTATTACTGCTAGCGAGGAACTGAAATAATGTTCCCTGGAGTCCTGTTCTTTCTAGAATTACAGGATTTATGACTCTGAAGGTACTGTCCTTACTTGTGAGTAATTTTTTATATAAAATAATTGTCATGTAACTTGGAAGGTGGTAACACAACTTGTTGAGTCACGACATAGGTAATAGATTTTCCACTTGACAGTTGATCATTAATAATTTATCTTCAGGATTCCATACATCATATTGGACGCTGTAAATCTATGGCGAGAGTTTAGAGTCAAATTAGTAAAAAATTATCAAAGTAGTAATGTAATATCAGCAACACTGAATGAAAAAGTGAAGATATAATTAGAAAAGTTATTATAATGACACTTTTACGTTGATTGTTAACTTCATTATCAGGATGATCTACAGTATTAATTACTTCGTTATATCCTTCATTGTTTATTGATCACTTTTTGTGATTTCTCTTCGTTTGAGACTTGAATTCTTGAAAATTAAGTCCCATTGATGTTCCACGAGGAAATACCTTTCCAATTCAAGGTGTAAGTGAAGGAAAATTTGAAAAATGTGTAGAATAACCGGAATGACAGTGGACAATGATCAAGAGGCTTTAAGAAGTGGAATGAACTAGGATGAAATAAAGAACAGCTTATAGGAAAATAATAACTCAAATATTATGAAGAGTCTGTTGAAAAAAATGATTCAACTTGTATGTAAGATTCAGGTCCTGCCTAACCCCTGGAAGAAAGTGGAAATAAGTTACAGAGCGAAATCACAAATCAGGAATGAAATTTAGAAGACAGTTCTGTTGTCCGCAAAAAAATTATTAAGATTGAAGACATATTCTCTAACTTTCAAGAATTAAGCTATCAACCTTTGATGGAAAGATATCATGAAACATTGATTTGAACCAGAACCATTTCACAGATGGTGAAATTAGCCTACACCACTGCACTGGTAGAGTTCCAAGAACAACTAGTAGTAAGTAACTTCATTGGTGGCAAGTGAGAGTCACTCGACAAACTAGGCAAGGAATCTTAGGTTTAATGTATAAATGTACTACAAAAAGTCGAAAAGATCTATTGGACAACTTTCAGTAGGAGCGGAACCATACTGAATCTACTACATTCAGCAAGCGAAAACTCTACCAATGTTGGAATTGTAGTGCCTAAGGGTATGTTAGGAATCGATGTTTCAAAATTAAGAACTAGTGCCAAGAACTAGAATAGAACTCAGTACCAATATTGAAATACTGAAAGGTCAGTTGTTGAGATTGAAAAATGAACTGCAAATTGAAAATAAAGTAATTGCTGGTTTAGAGAGACCAAATGAAAATTTGGAAATTGTCAATACTGTTCAAAAAGATAAACTTAACACAGCTCAACTAATGAAGCTCAGCAAGCGATGGAAAAAGAAGAATTATCTAGAAACTTGAAACACCAAAAACATTTGCTGCAAACGATAACTGTTGATAAAAGAAAATTGGAAACCATGTTTGAAGATATTAATTTTGGCAAATCTGAAGTTAAAGAACAGTTACGAAACAACAGAAATTTAAAAATTTGCATTGAGTAAGCAGGAAAACAAAGCTTATTACTTTGCTGAAGAATTAGCAGTAAAAAGATGTTGGCTTCATTGTTCAATGGAATATTGAAAATATGGATAGACTCACCTAGCAGAATATTAAAGGAGTAATCATTAACAACGGTTTTGTCAGGATAAAGATGAATTATGAATTTGAAAAACAAATTTTAAATTCTTGGTATTCATTTATAGTTATTTATTCTTGATATCTATCTTTAGTCCAACCAAATTACGCTTGGAGAAAAAAAATGTTACCTGGACTTCTATAAGTGGAAATGGTAAAAGGGCTTATAATAAACCTAAAAAAAAAAAAGCCGGAACAAGGGGGGGGAAAGGGTGAATTCGGGGGTTGAAAAGTTGTGAAAAATTGTTTCAATGGGACTTCTGGCGAAAGTTGACGTCAAACAAAAAGTATTCAATACAAAAGTTGTAGACCATACAAAAATCTACAACTTTTGCAGAGGTCACTTTTTAAGATAACCTCAAAATTTCTGAGAAAAATGCGGAAAACAGTTTTTTTTTCTGATTTTTCGTTTTTTATTTCTCATTTCCACAAAATAATTTAATTTTGACAAAACTTGGTGAAAGGATACCTTTTTGTGTCTTAAATAACCGCAATTTTTTTTTTGATAAAAAAATCAAGAAGTTTCCGAGATATTAATTTTTTCCGGTCTGAAACACTTTTAAAAAAAAAATTCTGCTTAGAAAAACCATTGTACATAGTTCTGCCGGTGATAATTTTTTTCGTTTTGACATATACTTTTTGGTGAAATAAAAAAATCCCTAATCACAGTTCAAAAATATGCTCAAAAATTCAAAAAAAAAATAAATAATCACTTGCAACAATGAATTTTTCAGTAATTGTTGATAATTTGTTTGAATTAAAAAAAAATTCAAAACCTGATTACACTATTCAATTCTACGGAAAAAATACAAAAAAAACCTATTTCTCATTGCTTGACCAAAAATTTAATTTTTGTGTAGTAGCTATTACTATAAACATCTAAGTCGAATTACAAATGCACAAATAATAAATTAGATGATATTACTATTGTAATCGCTTCTTAAAAGGGTTTTTGAGCTATCATTTAAAATTTTTCCCGAGTACGGCTCTGAACGCTTTCAAAATATCTATTGGAGGAAGCCATAACAGTATAAATGTCAATACAGCACAAAATATCCAACAATTTCTTTTAATGGATAATTTAAAAAGTTGTACCTAATAAAAAAATAATACGAATTTATGAAATGTTTTATTATTTCGCTAATAGTAGTAAAAAAAATTGTTAGATATTTTGTGCGGTATTGACTTTTCTACTGTTATGACTTCATCCTATAGATATTTTGAAAACGTTCAGAGCTGTACTCAGGAAAAATTTTAAGTGATAGCTAAAACAAACTAAAATCTTTTTAAGCCATTACAATAGTAATATCTAATTCAGAATTATATAAAATGACTAGATTTTGTCATAAAAATAGCAGCGACGTAGGATTTAAAAAAATTGACCTGACGATGGCCCTCGAAGACAAAACGTCGAATTGTAACAATGTTGACCCTATTGCATAGATCGAAAAAAATGGCATCGTAAATACGCAATTTATTTTAAAATTCGTTTTTAAATAAAGCCAGAAAAAAAATTAATCAATTTTGCAAAATTTCTGGTTTTCCGGATACCTACCTCTGGAACTACCGGGAATTTTAAAACTTTCTAAACATATTGTTAGGTATAAAAAACACAACCTTTTTCTTATCTGAGCCCCCCGTATCTTTTACCGTTTCTTAGATCCTAATGCTATCTCATCCTTATCTTGGACACACTGTATATCTATGAATTTATCAAAATCTTTAAAAAATAAGTACACTAATTGATCATACGGAAAAAAGAATATTATTTATATTATTTATTGACTATCCGACTTATGTTTATAGCAATACTGTACAAAAATAAAGTTTTGGGTCAAACAATGAGACAGTTTTTTTTGTATTTTTTTCCGTACAATTGAATGTGTAATCAGTTTTTGAATTTGACAGATTTTTTTATTTCACCAAAAAGTATATGTCAAAACGAAAAAAATGATCACCGGCAGAACTCCGTACGATGATTTTCCTAAGTAGATTAATCTTAAAAAAAAGTGTAAAAAACGAAAAATAAGAAAAACCGGTTTTTCGCATTTTTCTCGGAAATTTTGAGGTTATCTTAAACAGTCATTTCTACAAAAGTTGGAGATTTTTGCATGATCTACAACGTTAGTATTGAATACTTTTTTGTTTGATATCAACTTTCGCCAGAAATCCCTTTGATACAATTTTTCACAACTCAACGGTAAATAAAAAGTATTGTTGAAAACAAAAGTGCAGTGAAAAGAAATGTTGTCGTGCAGTCGCTCGCAGCTGTATGTATCTAGTCCCTAGCGCCAATCTACCGTGGTCCTTTTCTTGGAACCGTAGTGTGTGTGTCCCGCGTTGCAGATTTTCGTCTGGCGTCATACGGATTCTGCTATCCACCTACAATCATTATCTTTGAAAAACTATGAAAACAATTTAATTGACTTGAAAGTCGTTCCAATGTTAAAGAATGGTGCCGCGCAGCGTTGTGATATCTGTGCTTCTATTAAGGAAAGCAGTATAGATGATATAGTAACCTCATCGAGACGATCGATTCTGAGAGGAGCAATGTTACGGAAGCTCACCTATCTAATTATTACTTACATTAGGTTCTTGATTGTTAATTTAACCCTGTTTGTAATACCATTACTTCTGCGTTTTGTGGAATTTCAGGTTATCTTCGATTTAGTTCGAGATTCGTGTCGAGTAAAAGCAGATATTTACGTAAAATGATATTCATGCACAAGTGCATCTAAATTGCTGCTGCTTAGAAGTAAATGTAACAAAGCGTCCTATATTTTGGTATATTAGAACCGATAAAAAAAAATGAAGGGAAAGAATGGCTACTCCCTGGGCGTATGAATAAAAAATTCCCGAGGATTTCGCTAGATCTGTCCAATTTTATATCATTTATTTACGGAATTCATTTTCAATCCCGCTCCAATCTGGTGGCGACGTAAATATCCCGCCGGGAACTAGCTTTCTTATATAACTGTCAAAGAAATGATCCTTCCCGTTTTAATAGAGAGGAAGGAGTCCAGGTTATCCTCCGGCCGCCCCCCTTTCCGCCACCGGTTATACGACCCAGGCCGGCGGTATATGCCGCTGCGGCGAGCCATTTTTGGAGTGAAGGGTATATTGGAGAGAAGGGAATAGGAAATAAGACACATTTTATAAAACGGTAACCTAAATAACGAGGCACATGAAAGCATTTTAAGTTGGAAACTGCCCCGTGTCATGTAATGAGTTTTCCTTTACGACAGCTTAAATTTAATTTGCTGATATGAGACGGGTTTTATCCGCAGCCGCGTACAGGGCGATCGTCATAATCCACGCCGCACAATGAGGAAACAGTTCGAGCCACACGGCATTTTAGATGGTATATCAATAGGCATTTTCATCTGGCATTTTCCCTAATATTTTTAAAATCTCTAAAGTGGTTCCTATTTTTAAAAAAAAGCTGATGTAATTTTTCTCAATAACTATCGTCCCATCTCGGTCATACCATTTTTTGGTAAAATATTTGAAATAATAATTAAGAAGTGTTTGGCAAATTACTTTATTTCGAACAAGTTATTGGGCGGTTGTCAATTTGGCTGTAGAGAAGATCTTTCGACAGTGCATGCCATTTCCCAAGCCGTGAATTGCGTGGTAGAGAGACTTGAGAGGGGAGAGCTGGTTGGGCTTACCCTATGTGATCTTAGCAATGCCTTTGATTGCATAGGTATCTCATGATCTCCTCATTGAGAAACTTTCCCGTTATGGTGTTAGGGGGATGCAGTTAGAACTATTCAAATCTTACCTCACTTCCAGAAAGCAATGTGTTGCTCCAAAAAATGATAGATCTGATCTAACTGGAGTAGAGAGCGGGGTACATCAAGGTTCGGTTTTGGGGCCCCTACTCTTTATAATTTATATGAATGATTTTTCTCTCTATTTGTCTCCTGAGAGGTGTATTCTCTACGCTGATGATATATCCTTGATTTGTAGCAATAATAAAGCAATTTCCTTACAATTTTATGTAAATGTACCTATTAGAAAATAAAGCCAATGAGTGGTTCGCAAATAATAACTTTAAATTCAATTTGGATAAAACCCAAGGTATAATGTTTTCCTCGGATAATAATATTACAAATGGATCCACAGTTGAATTATTGGGTTTGACTATTGATGATATGTTATGTTGGTCACCTTACGTTCATTCTTTAAAGAAAAAAACGTCGTTTTATTCTTTTATTATTCGTAAATTAAAACTAAATTTTGGTCAAAGTGCTCTCTTAAAAGTATATTTTGTTGTTCCACTCTCATTTACGTTACGGTATTGGGGTAACTCTTCTTCTGCTATACAGATATTTAGAATGCAAAAAAAGATTATAAGTTTGTTGCTAACGCAAAGTTTTTGGACCACTGTCAGCCTTATTTTAAAACACCGACGGTAATGGCTTTACCTACTCTTTTTATATTTTACCAGCTTTTGGAAATAAACAAAAATATTAATACGTTTGTTTGTAATTCTAACGTACATCATCATAATACATACTCGACAGGCTAGTTATTTGCGACGGACTCCTTTTCGACTAAATCTATCATCCAGAAATGCACCTCAGTTAAATCTTTACAATATTTTACTTGATGCCGTAAAAGAGTTAAACTCTAATTATCAGGAAATATTTTCTCGAAAATTGTTTTTATTCGGTGCAGGAGTATTTGACTATGTTTTTTAGTTTTTAATTATTTTCTGTCTTGATTATTTTAATTGTACTTTAGTCGTTATGGAAGTTTTGTTAATCTGTTATTTTTTGTTTTATACATATTATATTGAAATTTTTTTAATTCTTCATTTTTTTCTATTTTAATATTTTAAGTTATATGTTATTATCCCTGTACATTGTTGATTTAAATTTTGTTTTTTTTTTGTTACTATTGATATATGTTTGACTTACTACAGTTGTACTTCTTTGTATAAAAAGTAGTAGTATAAATTTATCTATATATCTATATAATAAATGTTTATTTAATCACATTAAAAAGTCATATGCAGTGTCCCACCAACGTCGGCGAGGTACGATATTAGAGAAAGTATAGGCCCTAAGCTTCGGGAAAAAATTTTTGAATAATAAATCGACCAAGAGAAATCGAAACTTTCGACGCTAACAAAAAGACATTTAAATATCAAAACAAAAGGCGTTTATAAAAGAACCTACCTACGTTACCTAAGCTCGCAGCGAACGTTAGTTAAATTCCTGCATTGAAAATAATGGTATAACATCTTTACTTTTGTTAAAATTTAATTGTTCTTTCGTTACATAATATCAATATCTGTCTCTTATTGTTTTTATTATTTTCAACATTGTTATTGACTCACTCATTTGCGTGTGTTTAGGTAGATTCTTTTGTAAACGAAGTTTTTTGATAATTAAATGTCTTTTCGTTAGCGTCGTTTATAAATCCAATAAACCCAATCGCCCATTCATCTAATAACCGAAAAACATAAAACCAATGATTGGGACTGATGGGTTTTGGAGTTAATGAGGGTTTCGGCGTTTATGGGTTTTAGAGTTTAGGTGTTTAGGAATTTTAGGAATTATGGGTTTATAGGTTATCAGGTTCATGATTAGGATAATGGTTGTTTGGGTGTATTGAATTTATGGATTCTGGTTTATGGGTTATTTGAGACTAATGGATTTTTCCTGATTTAAAAAGAAGCCTTGACAAATTTCATATTTTCCGTAGCTTCAGCACAAAATATATGACTTTTGAAAGGGATTAAAGAAACATTTATTGCTGTACCATAAAATCTGCCGCGAAGCTTGAATTGTTTCCATTGGAATCTTTTATTAATCAGTTTAAAAAAGTACAGTTTTAGAATCAGTTTTACTGATATACTACACCTATCAAAATCAAACAAAAAAATAATATATTTTTACTAAAACCTATACATAGATACGCTCATGCATTCTTCCATTAGCTTCCAATGTCCACCACTCTTCAAATACGTATTAAAGGACTTCAGCACCAATTTGTTTACCAATTCACCGTCATAACTTGCGTGTTACTGTACCCATTGTAACATCGTAAATAAAATTCGCTTTTTTGTTCTCAAAATAAAAAAAAAGTAAGTGAAACAAAGGCACCGTCACACACACATTCTCGTACATTCATCACTTAATGAATAATGGGTTTACATGCTAACCAGGTCCAAAAAATAACTCCCTCGCGAGAAATATTCGACAATGTCGAAAATGCAGGTCTGGATAATTCCACAGATAATAGGGATAATTCGGTAAAATTTCCGTATGAGTATTATCCTGTGACAGGTTTTTCTCGTTAAATTTTTTCGCACGATCTAATTCGTTATTTGCTAATTTTCGACACATCTCCAATAAATGGAGACGGTTTAATTTACGACAGATTCTTCCGTAGCTGACAATATCAAATAAAAAAAGTGTTATCAAAAAAATACGCATCAATAGAGTCACAATGTTTGCGATGGAACAGTTTTAATTTCTAAGGTCCGTAATTACAACTTTTTTATTTGAAATATATTGAATAATTAGTGTAAGAGATAGATTTTCTCGTAGTTTCGGAGTTTTTTTATATTTTCGAGAAGGTTGCAAGGACGTCATCGGTAACTAGCAAAAAGAACCGAGTTTTGATAGCAGATTTGCCCCCACATAGCTTAGCCCGAGAACAACAAGGATAGATCAAAGAAGTGTACGTCTATAACTAACGGCGACCAAATATAACAAACCGAAAATCCATAATATTCTGTAATTTTTTTAAAAGCTGACAGGCCAACTTTCTTATTTGAAGTGATAGACTAGTACTTCCAAATACAAAGTTGTAGGAAAAAACTTAACTAAGAAAAATTTACAAATAATGCTTTGACAAATCTTCAAATTCTAAATAAAAAATGTTATGTCACATTTCTTTATTGGAGAGCCGTTTTAGAACAATCACCAAAAAGTGAAAGTTTAAAGTTTCTGCACCTCCAAGTGGGACACCCCGTAGAACTAACACAGTTTCTCAAAAAGTTTCTCTAATGGTATGGTTGCTAGGTTTAAACACAGGCACATAGATAAAAGTGGCCCGTTCTTTTGATCACAAAATATCTTTATGTTTTTGGATCTACTGATCACGAATCTGAAGACAATTTGGCACCATCATCATTTTCTAAAAAATTTCCACTCAATTCATAAAAAAGAATTTTTCACGAATTTTTCAAAGAGGTGTATATCACAGTTTATTTAAATTAACGCTTTCGATTTTAGCGAACAGTTTTGTCATCAAAAGATCTATGTAGTGATTTTCTCTTTTTACCTTTAACCTTACACTTTCTTTTCAGCATTCTACTGTTGGATGTTGAGAATAATTTGTCGCTATCACATTCACCTCCAACTTACTGACATACCATTTCTTCAGTTCCTCTTAATCTTGGTAAAATCGTTCACCTTTCTCTTCTTTGTGGCCACCTAAGCTATGGGGGAAATATTCCAAATGAGAATCTATTAAGTTCATTATATGGTTCATTGAAGATTCAAATTCTCTGAACTTTCCGCGATTAGTTTTATAATTGTGACTTTTGTGATTATCCAAAAAGTTTTGTGTTACATTTTTTTATGCTTTGCCATGCAGTCTTGCAATACAAAATCTTCATCACACATATCTTACGTCAAATATGCCCTTTCAGTTTAGCGTTACTGATTTCGGGATATTTATCTTCAAAGTAGCCGTAATATTCAACGTCTTTGTCCGAAGCCTTAACAGATTCTTTCATTAGTTCAAGTTTTATATGTATCAGAGAAAACAGACCCTTGGATGAATCAAGGCAAACCTCTTGAGTAACATTAAAATATCCTGAACTGAGATCTCTTTGGTTAGGTCCAGTTTTTGCTCAAAATGTTTCTTCTTGTCTTTATTGTCCTATAAGCGCATAAAAGATGTTCTTAGATTTTTCGTTTCGCTGTTCATTTTACTGTCATCCCTCTTCGTATTCCTTCTAGTCTTCCTCTTAGTATTTCTCAATTCTTGTTTTCTTCTTTTTCGGCTTTATTTTCAGTAGTTCCTCGACACACAACTTCCATAGACTGTTCTGCGAAAAAACTCACTTTCGTTGTGTGAGTTATATTGCATTCTGAAGAGCTTATCGGTTTTGCGACTTCAGATTTGAGTCCAGTGAGTTTGAAAACATAACAATAATAGAGTTTGATCAAAAGAACAAACCACTATTTACGTGTCTGTAAAATTAACAAATTAATTGCGTCTACTTACAATGATATACAAAGTCTAGTCATTTCAAAGAGATTTAAAACGTTACTGAGCTTTTAAGGAATTGAAGGAAGAAAGGACTTTGTCCTTATTCTTACAAAGTATAAGCCTTATATACATATAACCAGTGAAATAAAAGTTTGGAATATAGCAATTAATGACTTTAATATAGAAAGGAACATATTTTCAAATCTATCTCAGCTTTATTTTCTAAAATTTAGAAACATCCGCAAAGTATAGATATCTCGTACTGAAATTGAGTAGCAAGTGGTAAAAATTAACTAAACAAAAACTTAATTGTGTAATATCTGCTTTTCCTGTTGACATTTCAGTTTCTTGTGCTGGCCTAAACGTTCTTTCGCGAAATTAATAAAACAAAGGCATTTTTATGTCAGCTCACGGATTGCTTTTATATTCCACTGAATAATTTATTATTCTGCAGCAAAAATGTTGCAGCAGAGAAAAACGAGCTTTAAAAATGTTCAGGCAATTATTTTATGTGCAATGCTGAAACAGTCCTCTCCCTTTGAATATTACAATTCAGGAATTTGTCCTCACATTCCCAAAAGTGTTCCGCTGAATATAAATCTACTCCTTAATTGTTACTCTTTATGAAAAATTCTATCGTTGTTTATAAAAGCAGTTCCTTTCCCGTGGCAACTAAAATATTGACTGTCATACAGGGTGTAAATAAATGAGTGCGTAAAGAATAAGGACGTGATTCCTCCCTGAAAAAAATTGTTACAAATTTTATGTGAAATAATACTATTATTAAACATTTTAAAGAGCATAATATTTTCACTATAAAGTTTAATTATTACTCTACCTATAAAGTAACTAGAATATTTACTAAATTTTGCTTAAAGTTATAAAAAAAACTGTATAGACCGGTCGAAATAACTCATTTAGAGGGAAAAAAAAAGAAAATTGTTACTTGGGCTTTAATAAGTGGAAATTATAAAGGGACTTATAATAAAAGAAAAAAAAATAAATAAATGCCCGAGCAGGGGTGGCGGAGGGTTGATTTGGGGGGTTGAAAAATTGTGAAAAATTGTATCATTGGGATTTCTGACAAAAGTTGATGTCAAACTGAAAAGTATTCAATACAAAAGTTGTAGATCATGCAAAAATCTACAACTTTTGTAGAATTCGCTTTTTAAGATAACCTAAAAATTTCCGAGAAAAATGCGAAAAACAGGTTTTTATCTTATTTTTCGTTTTTATTTTTCATTTGCGTAAAAATAATTTAATTTTGACGAAATTTGGTGAAAGTGTACCTTTCTGTGTCTTAAATAACCTGAAATTTTTTTATATAAAAAAAGAAGTTTCCGAGATATTAATTTTTCCGGCCTGAAACGCTTTTTCTTGACGCCATTGTATAGAGCGAAAAAAATTCCTCCTCCTGTATTTGATATTTTTTTTGTTTGACGTTAACTTTCGCCAGAAATCCAATGATAAAATTTTTCACAACTTTTCAACCCCCCAAATCAACCCTCCGCCACCCCTGCTCACGCATTTATTTTTTTTTAGGTTTATTATAAGCCCTTTTACCAAGATAGTAACACTTTGAATGACTGTTATCATTCATTTACAACAAACATTTAGTCAGGTTCCTGAATAAAATACACTTTTGTTATTTCAGAATATAGTATTTCAGTCCAACTAAACGTTATTCATCCTTAGCACGTACCTGGCTCCGGACTGCCCCAGCCCACCACATTTTATTCCCTCAATATGTTCAATTGTTAATATATTTCCCATCTACGTTTCAGTTCCGCCGCAGAAGCCGACTATAATAGACGAAAAAGGCAAAGAAGTCCCCTCATTGGCCGGTCCGTACGAAGAAGGGGGAGACATGAAGCTCACTTGTATAGTGACGGGAGGTAAGTTTATAGCTTAGACGTCATTCTTATGAATTCGAGCACAAAACGAGACGTTCCCGTTTGTTTGCCACAGTATTAATTATTTATCTCCGAGAAGTACGAATGCTTACAATTAGAATAAGACCTGAAGTTGCAAACCAGGTTGTAGTTGTATTGAAACTTGTGTGCTAACCCACTTACGAGTACTTTTGGATGATATTTAGTGTGAAAGTTTCCATGTGGAGAGATCTGATGGTTACGTCACAGATTTTCTTGTAAAACTTTTTTCGTCAATTGGCAGCAAATAGTTTTGTATTCGATAGTGGGAGTTATTTTTTTATCAAGCAATATTCGTTTCGAAAAATGTTTCGAATCATTATTGAAATTGGCAAAAAAGGTAAAAGCATAAATTAACTTGAGATGGAGGTTCTAATTGATCCAAAGAAACGTATCGAAAAAGAAAACTATTAAAGATTTGAAATTATAACACTTTACAGTTAACAAATTAGGACACGCAAAACAGTGTTATAAACAAATTGTCCCAGCGTCAGGCAAAAGCCGTTCGGCAATTCTCTCTTTTTTACATTAAATAGAGCTTATTTTTAAGGTAATCTAAAAAAAGAGAAATCACGTACGCCTCTTTGTTCCCAAGATAACTGTTTTTTAATAATTGTTAATTAACTAATGGATGTATCGGACCGGGATTTTACAGACAATTAAAGAAAGGGTTAAACTTTTATTTCCAGAAAGTTCTACATTGATAGTCCATGTAATAAACGCGCTAGCAGCAGTAAAAGTTAACGTCAATGAACGGCGTGCACACGGGAGATAGAGCGCCGAGCCCGAGCACGCGTGTGAACGGCGCCCTAGTCGCGCGCTAGATTTTTGACTTGAACGTTTGAAATTCGGTTCTTGAGAAATTTTGTGCACAGAGCATTTTCTTTGTATTATAATTAGTATAACCTTTGTCAGGATACAGAAGCCTTAATGCATTATATGACCTTTGTATGTATTTACTAACTTGTTGTCTAAATCTCGATGATCGATCTAAAATTAAACCCAAGTTTTTAACGCTTGTACATTATAAATATTTTGAAAGTGGCCACTTCATAACCTAAGGAATTAAATGAATAATAAAATTAAATATCATCAGCATACATATGAATAGAACAATATTTAACAAAATTTAACAAATTGACTGGTATAAATACTAAATAATACGGGTCCTAAAGCAGAACCTTGTAGAACACCAGAAGAAATTGCCCTAGGTTTAGACAATTTGTCCCACAACCTTGCAGCTTGCGTACAATCCTGATAATTAATAGTATCAAAGACTACTAAAATCCAGTAATATCATTGCAATTAATTTTTTTTTATCCACTGTTTGAAGTGATTAATATCAGTGGTATGCATTAAAGCTGTTGTACAACTGTATCCCGAAAGAAAACCGAATCTGAAGACAGAATTACAAAATTCAAAATAGCGGATGTAGTAAAGAAAATGTTGGAATTTAGAAATCAAGAAATTTTTGTTGGGTACTACACAAATTTCATAGAAAAAAATATAGATATAAATTTTATAATTTAATGCAATGGTTTTGGAAAAAATAATAAGCTTCAGAACACGCTTTCTGCACCCAAATGCCACATCTGGAATACACATGTTACATTTTCGAACAAAAAATGCTTCAGATCTTAGTAGTCCTATTAAGTACTATTATTCAATTAAAATAATAAGTAACATCTCAATGAAAAATACTTTTTGTTCTAGAACAAAAAACTATTTTCTCCAACAAACACATTATTTAGTATAATTTATAAATTATTTCATAAAAAGACGTTGATTTTATGTAATTCATACATTTTTCTTAGTTACTAGACTTGTTCCAACGGATTCCATGATACAACCTACCCCGATCTCCCCTACTAAGGAGTTTGCACGTTTTACGATCCAAGTTGCCCTTTACGACTTAAATTGTAGAACGGGGAAGTTTAAAATTCGGGTTAATATGGAATCTACTTACAACCCTAACATATACGTTACATTTTACTGTCGCTCAAAAGTAATGAAAATATTTCCCTATTTTATTAATATCCTTGACATGGGTTTACACCCGTAAATGTTTTGGTATAGCTAATAAGTGAGATAAAAAAACCTCAAATATAATTTGTATGTAAGGTCAATAGAAATGTCTTATGATGAATTTGTTGTCCAAAAAAATGTCCATTGATTAAATTCAAAGGACATTTGTTTTACGGATGTTAAAATGAATAAACAAACTCTGATTCACCAATTAAAAAATCATATCAAAAAAATAAATAAATAAAAAGGTATGTAAGAAAATAATGACACAGGCACATAAAAAAATTCATATCTTTATAACGGAGTATTATGCCCCCCCGGAATTTCAACCCCCGAAGACAATGGAGTTGTCAGAAATGCTCCATCAGGTCAGGATTTTTCCGTAACCTCACAAAATAGCTCAAAATCAGTGGAAATCTCGATATTCTGTTAAAATAGTTAAGATTTTGAAACTAAAATACACAGACGTGTTAATGTGGTCAGAAAAAACTTTTTATTGTTGCACTTCTATTCTAGTAGTATACCTTACTGGAAACATTGTTAGATAGACGACAACTATACTAGATTTAGAACACATTTTAATAGTATTTGTTTACTTTTAGAATACAAACATTGAAATGTTTCCTATAAAATGTAAAATATTATAACAAAACAAGATATTCAAAATATCAAAACATGTAAAACAACAAAACAAAATATAAAAACGGAATAAGCTAGCTAGGATAATTACTTTGCTTTCACATTTTTTAATTTTTTTTTAGGTTCTCAGTTTTCTCACTTTTGTAGTTACCAATATTCAATATTATATCGTAAAATCCCCTTTCTTCCTCTGGCATATACAGGGTGTACCATATATAATCTATAAAAATTAAACTGCAGCTTCCTGATGATATTTGTAATAGAAAAGTCTTATACGAAAAAGTTCTATCTTCACGTTTCGTTTTTTTTTTTGCAAATTAAAGTTCATTTATTCAACGAAAATGAAGGCCGACCCCGTGTTATTTATTAAAAACTTGGGAAATGTTTTTATGCGACCCGAGATGCAACCTTATAATTTAAATCGATACAATCTAATACTAGTAATACTAAAGGAAGGTTAGGTTACATTGTCAAAGAATTTGTGCAGTAAACTGATTTTGTATTTGTATTGAATTCATTATTCACTTAATTATTAAATATTAAGCATCGTCCATCGACCCATCAGTGTTAAAAAGTGAAAGATTGCAGACAAAAGGTTTTTTATGTAATTCCACGATAGTGACAGTGTAGTTTTTATAAAGAAGAAAAAAATAAAAATAACATACCGATTATATTAAAAACGAGATTCTTATTTCTTACTTTGCTTAATTTTTTAGTTTGTGCACAAACTAGTTTTATAATGAACCGATAAAACAATGCATTTCGCCACGGTAGCGCAGTCGGTCGAGAGTGCGGTGGCAAGCATTTCTCGGCTAGGCTTCCTACTCTGGTCCGGGTTCGATCCCCGGTGTCGGCACTGGCAATGTCGATGGATAATGGGTGTTTGTCCGCGTTTTTTCAAGTGCAGCCCCCTTCCGCACAAGCCTTTGGATTTTGGATTTGGGGGTTGTCTCATTTCTGTGGTGTGTAGGTTGTACCAGGAACGATGGCCATAATGTCACCCCCATGTGCAAATACAATCCTACAGTGCGTTCAGTGACTGCGAGATACGGGAAGTGTTATTCTTCGAGGAGAGGGACGTGGTCAGCAAGTGAACCTTAATGTTGAAGATGCAGTGTTGGAAAATCTTGACGAAGACCCCACAATTAGTACTCGACCACTCGCACAGCAAATAGGAACCTCATCTCGCATCGTACATCGTATCTTAAGGCGCCAGCTGTCGCACCCCTATCATCTGCAACCAGTTCAACAGATTTAACCCCCAGATTGTGATCAGCGAATGAGTTTTTGCAGACGGTTTTTATGGTAATGTGCCAATCAAATAGACTTTCCTGCTTATGTTTGTGTCACAGTGCGAAATTTACCCGTGATGAAGTAAATTTCCATAATATGCACATATGGGCCGATGGAAATCCTCACGCGATTAGGGAAACTCATTTTCAACATCGGTTCTCGGTAAATGTTTGGGCTGGCATAATAGGCGATGTACTTGTGGGTCTCCATTTCTTTGAAGGACTAAATGGACCAATATATGCTGACTTTTTGGAGGACCGGTTGCCTGAATTATTGAACGATGCGACAAGAAAGACATAAATTACTTTTAAAGTAAAATAAAAATCTCATTTCATAGTTATTTCATATAAAAATTAAAACATTATCATAGAGAAGCATGTCAAAAAGATAAAGTTTAGGATCGAAGTGAAAGCATGAAAGCAAAAGAAAAATGCCACAAGAAGGGCCAATTTAACAATTTTACAATTAAATAAACGTTAAATAAATTAGTACAAAAGAAAATATTATAGCATCAGAAAAACACATAGGCTAGAAGTTTATTATAAAAATAGTCATGCAGAATGTCATATAAAAAATTCTTGTAAACTAGTTTTAAGATGTTAAAAGTTTACTACGCAGTTACAAAATACAAATTACGCCGTAATTTAATTAAAATAAAATTACATCGCAATATGTTGGAGAAAGTGCGCAGTTAGAAAACAATATCATGTACACAAGTGACCAATAACAAAAGGACAAATCAGAAAATTTACCTTGTAACGGAAAACAACAAAGCATCGTAGAGAAGTAAACAAGTGGGGAGAGAAGGAAGTTGGTCCCAGACACAGGTGAGGGGTGCATGTTATCCCGTAGCTCCCGAAATAACATCGTAGAAAACGAGGGAACAACCAACTCACACAAAAACTATCTTCAAGAGACGAGTACAGCTGTCAAACCACGACTAAAAGTGAGGTTAGAGTGAGGATTGAACATTCCAAAGCAGAGATAATGAAAAATGTAAGTCCAGTTGCATAAGCATATTCTCCCAAACATAAATTAAAGTGTTGCGAATTCAAAGTAAAAACATTTTGTGAAATCGAAAACTTCATTTTAAACCATAGACAATGTCAGTGGATAAAAATTAAAATCATATTTTTGAACATTTCATAGTATAAGGATTAGTTTAGTTTCTGTGTTTTTAATATAAGTTAATTTGTTTCGTAAAACAGTACTAATTGGTTAACCAAAGATTTTCTAAATCATGTTAGGTAAAGTTAAGAAATTTATCAGTTATTAAGTCATGTAAAAGTCCATAACAAATCTAGTTTCTGTGTTTCTTAAAATATTGTTCGAAATTTAAAGATGAATAATTAATAAATATCATATTGTGAAAATCGTTAAAAATTGCGTTAATTCAGTGCTACTTACTCAAATCAATAGTGATAGTAAATTTAAATAATATTGAACCGCTTCTGTGAGGTAAGAACTCATGCTGGTAATTTGAATAAGTGTTTTTTTTGAAGGACAGTGTAGCATTGATAACTAAACATTCCTATCTACATTGTAATAAAATGTACACTGTTAATGTTATTCATGCAAGGTAAAGCTGCCGGAGGAGAGATTAGCAAAACCAAGGTAAGAAAGTACAATTTGTTCAAATTTGTCATTGTAATTGCTTAATCTATCATGAGAACCTACATAAAAAAAAAATGATTTCAACACACACAAATTACATTCTACACAACAAAAGGCGCCCAAACGAATATTTAATCATTACACATTACAAAAATCAAATTATATACTACATAACAAATACATAATAAACAAAATTAACTAAATTACACAAAAATTGAAAATAAATCTTAAAATAATAGTATAGTTGCTGGGATATGCGTAGGAATGCGAGCCGCTGCATTTGATACTTCCTAAAATTCTGCTGGTGGTGTACTGTATCGGTAATTAGGAAATTTAAAACTGCCGACCTATTCCAGTAGCAGTCTGGAGCGAAGCTATATTGTCTGTGTTATTATATTTCAAAAAATCTGCAGGTTCCCTACTGTAGACAGTTTCTTATTATCTCTGACTTTTTTCGTAATACGCTTCATCGATTGAGGAAACGACGCTACCACGGGATGCGACAAACTTTCACGAGACATCGGTCAGCGTGCAACCAGGTTATTACGTTGTATATCCGGAAAGTTATAACGTTGTACGTAGCGCCACGTACATTCGTTCCACCGCCTCCTGGGAGAACATCTGCCATGTAAGTAACTAAGTGGGTTGGTTACGTGACAACGGCACCGCGACGCCGGCTCTGCTACAAGCGAAAGTTAAATATTGTCTGGCGCTGCACCACTCCTTCTGCTCAAAACTCGGGGGCTTAATGCCGAAAGTTGGGGCTTTTATGTTATTTATTTACTCGAATTACACTCCTGCCTAAATGGGACATAGTTTACACACTTTCGGAATGCTCGAGCCCCTCTCCCGCTTAAATTATTAGCTCGGTTGATGAAGCCGACACTGCTAATCACTCTTTTGGTGCGGACGTAACCCATTTATAAAATGTTTTTGCATTTATGTATGCAAATACCCCCCTTTATTAAAAGTCGTCAGTTTTTACAGAGAAAGTTTCGTCGGTGGTGCTCGCGTTGATTAGGGAATTTTCTCAAAATTTTAATAAAAACGTCACTGAGATCCCAGAACGTGTTTCTTAATAAAGCCCGTATTTTTCAGGTCACGCGAATGTTTCTTGCAAAGGTAATTAAGCAAAGCTCTCTTGCTGTCTTTACCGGTGCTATTTTCAGTACCTTAGCTTCTTGGTTATCTCGACGTAAATCTATAATCCAACGTTTTTTAATTTCTCTAACAAATAATATTTTTACGTTTTTGGTAACTACTCCTTCAGCTTAATAGAAGCATAGCCAACGTTTATAGCAAGGATACACAGACATATAGGGAACAGGGGCCACTCGGGAAAAATATAAGCCAAGGACGGGCCACTACAAACAATATTTATTAACACAAAATTTTTTATTTTTAAATAGTATGAAATACAATGATAAAAATAAAATAACCTTCAAAAATGTTTGTTGTAATAATTATGTAATCATTACAATGTAATATTTCATGTTTTATTATTTTGATGCATGACATTGCATTGAACTAACAAGTTTTTTTATATTTGGCTCCACATTACTTGTAGCCACACGTATAATTGCTTCCAAATTTTCATTTGCCAGACGGTTTCGGTTTTTCGTTTTGTTAAGTTTCATCACTGAAAACGTTTGTTCACAAATATACGTCGATCCAAATAAGCTTGCGCATTTCAATGCATTTATTCGCAACTCTTTATAAGCGTTTTTATCAACGCAACGGTAGAAGTTGAGTAAATTACCTTCATTAAATTTGTTTCTTAAATTATCATCATTTTGCATGTCTATTAATTCCAGCTGCATTAATTCCGGCGCATTTTCGGGTGAAATGTTGAAAGGATTGCTGAAAATGTCCAATAGCGGTTTAACTTTTTTGAAGTCTACAAAACGATTTTCAAAAGCTTGTATCAAAATATCAATTTTTTCAACATGAGCGAAATTGACGTCAGTTTTATTGAACTTCTCCATAATTTTTTTGTAGTTCGGAAAATGGCCGTAATTGGCTGAATTGATTTGTGTCCTGAAAAGACTCAATTTGCATTGAAAGGACGAAACATGAGAGTATAGCTGCGAAATCAATTGATCTTTGCCTTGGAGTCGCGTATTTAAGACATTCAAGTGATTTGTGATGTCTACAAGAAACGCTAAGTCACACAGCCAATCAGGGTTGTCGAGTTCGGGGACGTCGTTTTTCTTTTCCGCCAGAAATAGTTGGATTTCTTCAATCAAGTTAAGAAATCGCTGTAGTGTCAACCCACGACTTAGCCACCTTACTTCAGTGTAAAACAGGAGATCACCATATTCGCTTTCAATATCCTCGAGAAATTGTTTGAATTGTCGGTGATTGAGACCTCGTGATTTTATAAAGTTTACGGTAGGTACTACAACTTTCATAACATTTTCAAATCCCAATAATTTTGAACAGAGGGCCTCTTGATGTATAATACAATGAAACTGCATTAATTCCTTGGTATTTATGTTTTTAGTTTGTAAATATGTTTTTAACAGAGTTACTATCCCAGATGTACTTCCAACCATTGAAGGTGCTCCGTCAGTTGTAATTCCAGATATTTTCGTTAAATCCAAATCCATTATAGAACATTTTTCTAGAAGAGCTTTGAGCATGTCACTTCCCCTGGTTTGACTTGTCAAAGAACTCATACCAATCAGTTCTTCACTCACTTCAAAATTTTGCGTTACACCTCGTAAAAATATTAATAGTTGAGCAGTTGAACTTATATCTGTAGATTCGTCGAGCGCTATAGAAAAATACTCAAAACTTCTCGATTTCGTAGCTAATTGCTCTTCTATATTATCTGCTAATGCGGTAATTCTTCTTTGAACAGTCATCCGATTTAACTGAATTTTTTCAAACTTCTTTACATTTTCCGGACAAATTTTTTTTGCGGCGATATCCAAACATTGCTTAACAAACTCACCATCTTTAAAAGGCCGACAAGTTTTCGCTATTATTCGAGATATTTCAAAGCTAACTTCAGTGGCTGTTTCAGCATCTTGAATTGGTTTTGTAAACATAGATTGCTGGCCTATTAGTTCCCGTTGTAAAGTGGAAATTCTTTGCGTTCGATTTTCGCCAGTTAATTTGGTAAAAGTTGGATGCTGGGTTTCATAGTGCCTTTTCACATTATATTCCTTCGGAATAGAAACACTACTCTTGCATATTAAACAGACAATTTTGTTATGCGATGAAATAAAAAAGTATTTTTCGGTCCAAATATCATGAAACTGTCGATTTTCATCTTCAACCTTACGACTACGTTTCTTACTGGGGCCTGGTTTATCCATATCAAAATTAATATTATATGTTACAGTCGGTAAAAGCCAAGTTCGAACGACGAAATATTTACTCGTCACAGATTACAGTTCTCAAACAGTATAACGTTCGCTTATCCGTAGTCAAAACTTAACTGCCCCGGTAGCCGGCGATGCGTCGTATTTATACGAGTTACCAAACATCGAGAACCATCCACTTTGTTCGGGGATCGACGTGTTTCGCGAATCTGTAATCTAGTTGATGCGACAGATTTCTAGTCTCGTAATAATATGCTTGGACCGGAGCGCGGCGAGTAGAATACTTTTAAAATTCGTTGGCGGGCCGCATAAACATCGACAGCGGGCCGCATGCGGCCCGCGGGCCGCGGTATGTGCATCCCTGGTTTATAGCTACTGCAACCAGGGTTAAGAATAGGTTAGAATCGAAAAATACGGAATGTCTTGTATGGAAACATAAATGATAGGATGAATCTATAAAAAAAATATTAAAGTTAATATTCCACCTTAATGTACCAAGGACAGTCTACTAACCGTGTGTCTATGGGTCGATGGTGATAGAAACAAATAAAATAACCTTCAATACTTGACACTCAAGTAACCTAATTGTTGTGTGTTAGACTGTGTTGGTTGCCAGGGTACATAGGCATTTGTGAGAACGAGAAAGCAGATGAACTAGCTAAGAAGGGATCCGAGACAGAGTTCATTGGCCCGGAGCCCTTTTGTGGTGGTACATCTCCCAGTGTGGTCCGACGGGCTCTGGGCAAATGGATTGAGACAGAACACTGGAAATACTGGACTTCAAGGCCAGGACATAGCCATTCTAAGGAGCTTATGGAATATCCTTCGAAGGGAAGAGCGAATGAGCTACTGAGCTTGAATAGAATCCGGCTCAGGAGAGTGACAGGACTTGTAGACAGTCTGGTCTGCCGAAGATGTGACTCGGCGGATGAAACTAGGCATATCCTAGGTGAATGTCCGGGATTTCACGTAGTAGAATGGCGCTCCTGGGGCAACCTTATTGGGAACCTAAGGAACTGAGAGAAGTGTCAGCAAGGAAGATTTTGGACTTTGTCGAAATCGCAAAACTACTTGATGAATAGGACTAGTAGTGGGACGCACAATAGGCCTAATTAGGCCTCGATGCTATGGGACTTATTAGGACCAACTACTAGGAAGAAGAAGAAGAACCTAATTGTTGTGCTCTAGATTTGGCTTACAAATAAACAATAATAAAAGGGAAATAATAACAATAAAAGGTGCACAGCAATTACAGAAATCATGACAATTCATGCATAAAGTTTCTCCATGTTTAAAGAAGGTAAATAGTAAATATTTATTGTATGTAGTTCATTAAATCGGTGGTCCATAACTAATTGTAGGGCGTGACAAAGATTTACATGAAGTATCAACAATACAGCAGTATACAGATGAAAACAAAACTAACTAGTTGTGATAACAAAGTTGAATTTTTATTACAAGATCTCAAGAAGCTGTTTAATTGTTGAGTTATTGTTAAAATAAATGGTGACATTCACACTGTACAGATAGTAAATGTTATAGAGTATTTACTGTATAAGACATAGATAAAAGAAATGCTACGGGAGATTTAACTTTCCCGGCCTTACTGTTTGCTGTTTAGCAACTAAAATACTATAATGGCATTTTGGAATTGAAATTAGGCCGAAAAAGTACACATTTCCGAAGGATTTCAGAAAAAAGACTTTTCTGTTCTCTTTTTCGTACAAACTTATTAATTTAAACTGAATAAACTTTGCAACATAAACTAATCAACTACTATTATTTTCTTTGTTCTAAAATTGAAAATTTAGGATCCAGCTGTGGATCAAGTTTATCCCAGACGTGGGGGCAAGGAAATTTCTTAAAACTATATTTTATTCTGAAGCTCCGATTATGACAAAGGAATTTATTTTTCGAATAATTGTCAT
Source organism: Anoplophora glabripennis (assembly GCF_000390285.2). NCBI lineage: Eukaryota > Metazoa > Arthropoda > Insecta > Coleoptera > Cerambycidae > Anoplophora > Anoplophora glabripennis. The sequence goes on from NW_019416281.1 coordinate 205,693, forward strand.
GTATCGATGTTGACGGAACAATTGAAGAGACACCTGGACCACTTTTGAAATTCGAATTTTTTCCGTGGTTTATGAAGGCTTTCAACACCCTTGTCTCTTGAGAGAAGCAATGTCTGCCCCAGATATAACTAAAGTCGGCATGTATCATTGCCATTGTAACAGCTTTCTGCAGAAAATTGCGGATTACTATAATACAGTAATTGTTTACAAAGCATTATTTTCTGTGTAGCAAAACGAATCTTTAGTAAGCAATACTCATTACAAACAATATTTTGTACTGTATATGATAAAGATGCTGGTGTATGTGAGGATGAAGGAATTGCAAGAAANTCCATAACTAATTGTAGGGCGTGACAAAGATTTACATGAAGTATCAACAATACAGCAGTATACAGATGGAAACAAAACTAACTAGTTGTGATAACAAAGTTGAATTTTTATAACAAGATCTCAAGAAGCTGTTTAATTGTTGAGTTATTGTTAAAATAAATGGTGACATTCACACTGTACAGATAGCGAATGTTATAGAGTATTTACTGTATAAGATATAGATAAAAGAAATGCTACGGTAGAGTTAACTTTCTCGGCTTTACTGTTTGCTGTTGGTTGTTTAGCAGCAACGAACTAAAATACCAGAATATGACATTTTTGGAATTAAAATTAATAATTTCAAGATTCAGAAAAAAGACTTTTCTGTTCTCTTTTTCGTACAAACTTATTAATTTAAATTGAATAAACCTTGCAACATAAACTAATCTACTGCTATTGTTTTCTTTGTTCTAAAATTGCAAATTTAGGATCCCACTGTGGATCAAGTTAATCCCAGACATGGGGGCAAGGAAATTTCTTAAGACTATATTTTATTCTGAAGCTCCGATTATGACAAAGGAATTTATTTTTCGAATGATTGTCATGTATCGATGTTGACGGAGCAATTGAAGAGACACCTGGACCACTTTTGAAACTCGAATTTTTTCCGTGGTTTATGAAGACTTTCAACCCTCTTATCCCTTAAGGGAAGCAATGTCTGCCCCAGATATAACTAAAGTCGGCATATATCATTGCCATTGTAACAGCAGTTTTCTGCAGAAAATTGCGGATTACTGTAATACAGTAATTGTTTACAAAGCATTCTTTTCGGAGTAGCAAAACGAATCTTTAGTAAGCAATACTCATTACAAACAATATTTTGTACTGTATATCATAAAGAAGCTGGTGTATGTGAGGACGAAGGAATTGCAAGAAACTTTTAACCTCTTGGCCGACAGTACAAAGGGAAAAGTAATAAATATTATGAAATGTGCAAAATACGTAGGATATCCCGAGAAAATATCAGCTCTTTCGCAAACTTCCCAACAATCTGGCAGCATAGAAATGAAATTTCTGCTCCAGAAACGACAAGAATTTTTCATTTGTGGATATTTATTGACTGTAATAAGACTACGTCAATATAAGTTTAAATGTTTTTATTCGCAGCGACACTCGCTGAGTGAAAGGAAAGAAATAAATTACTTTAAAACTCATGCAAACGGGTCTCACATGTAACAGAGAATAGAAAAACAAATAAAATGGGAAGGAATAACGATTCGTACATTTCTGTTTGGAATGCAAAGCGGACGCCAAGCTCGCGCCTATCCAGACATAAGAGGAAAATCGAGCAAAATACGGGGAAAACTGCTACCTCCGCCTGCTGCAGAGGATGGCGAAAGAATGAGATGAGACGATATTTATTTAAGGGATCCTTCAAAATTGAGTTAGCGGATGGTAAAATACCTACTCCGAGGGCAACATTTCTTATAAATTATAAAAATGCATCGTTTCATCTAATTTATTTATTTATTTATTTATTTAAATTTAAAATTATATAAATATAAAAAATATATAATGAAACATTTGGCCTAATTTATTCATAATACACTGTAAAAAAATTCATTCAAATTGACTCAATTTTGCTCAAATAATTCAATTGGGTGAAATTTTCGCTCTATTAGTATGAGTACAGCTAAAATTTGGAGCGAATGGGCCAAAAAGTAAAATATTTCAGTCAACAATAATTATCAGAAGGTTAAAAGTTTTCAAGTAGGTTTAGCATCGCCACAAGATCGTCCTTCGTAGCAGGCCTCATGAAATTTAGCAATATATTTTAACAAGTTCACTTAGAACGTCGGGGCCATGTGTTGAGCATCTGGTATAAAGAGAAAATCGATATTTGTAATAACCCGCCAAATGCATTCAAAAGAACGCAGAAATTCCGATACATTTAAATAAGTTGTAAGTTGTGGTGAGGAAAATAATAATAGATTAAATAGCTGGTTTTTAGGCGGATTTTCCAAGCTATAAGAATATATTAAATGAGATGGACTAATCCGTCCCGTATTGCTACACGGAGTCACTAGAGGAAGGCTAGGGTTACTTGTAAGTCCAGTTAGTCACATAATTATTTATATAAATGTAAATTCAGTCCATTATACAACTATTAACATGGCATAGTTATGCCAAAGCGTCCCGATGTTCAGGGTTCTCGACAGTAAGATAAGAACAGAAACGTCTGGATCCAAGAAATGGGCGAGTCGAAGCGAGGTGTCGAATTCAGGAGAGATCTCCGAAAAATGCAGTTTTTCCTTGGGTTCCACATTGAGCAGTCTACTTAGTTTTAGAGTCTCGGCTTAATTTAATAATGAATAAAGTCATTCCAAATTTTGTTATGGATCGCGCAGCCGCCGCTGCTTCCATTTAATTAATATCTGCGGTGATTTTGCACCACTTTATTATTCTCTTTACATTTTAATTTAAACATCCTTATATTAAAGTCATAAACTACTAGGTCTCGAGGAATTGGTTAACTGATCGGACTATTAAATTGCCATAACCTATATTGTACGTTACAAATACGTAATTATAGATAACAATTTAACTATCCGTTTATTTAACCAAATGTTAATCGAGATTTAATATATTGTCTTTAATTTATTATATATTATACGTTACAGATAGGTAAGTATCTGCAACGGACACATGTCCAGCAGTATACGCCATACACCACGCCACGAGATGACCTAATATGGACGATGGGAATAGACAAAGACAACGCACGACAACCATAGAATGAGGCGGGGTCACTCAATAATATGGACATTTACTCCGATTTAGGTACAAGTGTACCAAATACGAGTTTATCTGAAGAATATATTTAACGGGTACAGATATTTGAGTGAAAGTACTCTGTTTTAGTTCAATTATTATCACAAATGAGTGAAAATGTATTAAATAATTATTTGACTCAATGGATTCACCCGTACCTTTATTGCTTTCACTCACACCGATTTTTTTTACAGTGTAGTATACCTTGACGCTTTTTATTATCTCTGGAAATCGAATGTGAAGCAAAAATGAGAGTATTTTTGCCTCCTACAGTCGTTATTTCTCAAAATATGTTTGGCAATTCTAACAAATTATAAAAATGTGCATTTCGTCTAATTTTTTCTCAACAGTCTACTTTGACATCTTCTGTTGACAATAAAACTCGAAATTGAAGAGAAAATATGGGTACATTTTGTCGTTATTTTAAAGAAAGTTCTAAACATCGATAGTTGGAAAGTTTTCTACCCTGCGACTCAGTAAACATCGTCGTGTATACACAGCTACTTTTTTCTTTATCTGTGAAATGCTGAACTGGGATAACTATCTCCAGGTTTCTGTTAAACTAGCGCCTCGTTCTTAGTTAGATAATACAACGTAAATTACTTCCTTATACAAAAGATAATGAACTTGAAATTCGCTTGGAATAAATTCAGCTAAGTAAAGCGCAACAATGTGGCTTCTCTATTTTCCCTGCATATGCTGCTATTACATACCTCGCTATCCCCAAACCGGCTCTCTTTGTTTTAATAATAACAAAATCACCTGCTTACTCACCGGATCCAACTTTATGTAAAGCAGAGAGAATATGAATGTATGAATGTGAACTTTGTGTGTGATTTATTTTTGTAGTGTCTTTTGTACATTTTGCTACTTGTTACATAGTTTACATAAACATTATAATACAATAAATTCATGCACTGTTGTTCTTTACATTCTCTTTATTAGGATTTTGATCAAATTTGAAACATTAGTGAAAAATTTCAAAACAAAGTATTAATTTTACAACTATGAAACAAAATCCACAATAACAATAATTCACTATACAAGGTGTCCTAGATTATGTGGGAAATCTCTCGAATTTATACAGGGGACGTTAAAATAATATGACAAGTTTTTCCTTAGAGAGCCCAAGTACGGAGATACAGGCCCCTAAACGACGGACGCGCCTGAAAATCGATTTGTTTTTTAACAACTTTTAAAATACTAATTTAATTATTTCTTAATACGATGGACTCCTTAAAAATTGATCCACGAAAACAATTTGGCTTATTCGGTTTGCAGGGACGGACTAGCTGTAGCACGATAATGTCAATTTTTTTACACCCTATACGATAAAGGCACAAAAATATTTTTAGACAGCTTTAACCTTAAACTAAAAAAAATGGACTCTTGGTTGATATCCGTCAAATGAACTGTTTTCGAGAAAAAACTGTTTTTGTTTAATATATATGAGTTTTATTGTATCCGTAAAAAGAAATAATGAAATTTACATTTTTTCTGTACCTATCTAAAAAATGCAAATTTTATTTACATTTGTATTTTCCTAAAAATAATTAAATTACACAAAATATTTTAATAGGTATTAAAAAAAAATCGATTTTCAACTTGTCATGTTATTTTAACGTCCCCTGTATAAATCCGAGAGATTGCCCACATATTCTGGAACACCCTGTATATTTACAGAATTTTCCTGATTAGTAATTATATTTAAATCGTCAAAACATATAGATGAAATGTATCTTAAAAAGAACATCCAAATCTTTTTATTCCTAGTAGCAGTGGTGTGTATGCGGGTAGTTTGGGGGTACAACTGAAAGAAAATAAGTAAAAATTCTTTAAATATCTTAACGGCTTTGCAAACACCAAAAGGTAATACAAAGAAATGTATGCCAGCTGAAAATTGAAGGGTGTACATTTTTCTAGAAAAATGAAGCTTGCGGAAAACGGTAGACATAAATTTAAAAATATTATCAGAAAGAATATTGACTCAGAAACGATTTCATTAATTTTTGCACGTTTTTGTTACTACTACAGTATAGTAATTGATATTTATTCGTATCCAAATTTTGACGTCTCTATCTTTAGCCAGTTTAAGTTATTGAGTGGTTAACAGTCAATATGCGATTTTTAGTAAAAAAATCGGTCACAAGTGTCGATAATTGAAATGGCGCATTATCATGCAACAAACGCCAACTTCTTTCTGCACGATATTCTAGCCGAATACCACGAATACGATGAACTAAATACTTTAAAACGCCAAGATAGAATAGTACATTAACGGTTTGGTATGGTGAAATGAACTCTTTGTGAACAATGTTCTTGAAATCGTAAAAACAAATCAACATTGTCTTCATTTTTGACTTCTTCAAACGAGATTTTTTGGGGTTTGGCTCGTCTGACTCCTGCCACGGCACTTTGGCACTTGGTTTCTGTATCATATTGAAAACAGCACGTTTCATCATCAGTCACAATGTTGTAAAGGAAGTTTTTATCCTTGTTTGGCCTCCTTGATAATGTCCTCCGATAGCCAAAATGTTTTTGAAATGCTCAGTTCCAATTTCATGTATTTCAATGGAGGTTTTGGCTGATCTTTGACGTAAACAAGACCATTGAATGTCCATGTCGACGTTTTGTAGATTTACCTTGCTCTCTTGTAAATAACCAAGTTGTCAGCTGTCAACATTTCCGAAATCAAAACACGGGAAGGAACCTTTTAACTGTTTCTTATTAAAGAAAGCCATATCACGTAGCCAAGCGCTGACAGAATTCAACAATAGACCTTGTCATAGCACTTTTTGATTCTTTACTACCAAGATAATAACTCTCATTGATATCGGACTTCTTTATTAGTAAATTCATTGTAGAATCAAATAATTCAACGACATTTTCACAAAGCCTATAGTTGTCAGGTCTAAATCCATGAATAATTGGGATACCACGACTACGTCTAAGTTGATTATTTCTAATATCACTGTTTAAGGCAACTATATTGCCCTGAAGTCACTTTTATTTGACATAAAGACATAGTAATACTATTAGTATTACTCCTCAGACTCCTTAAAGTCCTCTAGAAACTTATTGTGTATAAGACGTTAAGAGTGAAGGATTTTTACTCAAAACTCATGTTTGAATGCTTCAAGACAGAACACGTGTACTTACTTCTTTAACAGTAGGCCCCATTTTCGATATGGTGAGCCGTTGACAAAGGAGTCGAAAAAACAATGCACCATTTTCACTAAATACTGACAATAAAGTTTGCTCACAATTACAGAACAACAGTATCAATTATGGAGGAGAGACATCTGTTTACTTTGAACTTGTATAAACTACCCCCACTATTTTTATAAGGAATTCACCCCCTCCGTTGTTTTGAAGAACAAACGTGGCATCGTGTACATAAAATAAATATTAATGGAATGTAAATTTGTCAAATCAAAACTATGATAAGTGTCGCTGACAGTTTTATATCCTGAAAGTTTTACGGCTGGAAATTGAAATTGGTGCTTTATAAGCTTCAAATGCCTTTATTCGGTGGCACTTCCGTTGAAATGCATTAAAATGAGGCTGTGATCCCACTGAATTCTTTATTTTTAGGTTAGGTGAGAAACTTTTAATGGAAATAAATGTTCTGCCAGAACTAGTTTTTACTACTTCCTGACAGACTTAAGTGGCAGGTCATAGTTACTATTTTTCTCTTAATTCCCACATCTATAAAGGTGATAGACTGAAAAATACACGTGTGATGTTAATGAGACCTGTTATTTAATTATTCTGGATACTACCCACTATTTACTATTTATATTGTGTAAAAAAAATTGTCTATTAAAACACAGTTTCATATCTTAATATTATCTGATAACAGGCATTTAAATATTAACGAATTCGTTAACTAGACTAGACTTCCAACTGGCACAGCTCCAATTTTTTTCGTTCTCTCCGGAACTGGCGTTCTTAAATCTACTTAGAAATGCAACGCCTTTTAAGAAAATGTATTCCAGCTCTTCCGGCATCTAGAACGAATTTAACTGCATTTATTGCATGTTCGTCAAACCCAACAACTTAGTATTCATTACACTAACAATATCATGTCTCGGTAATTTAATAGATAGTGTCGTCTTACTGGAAAATGTCTCTCGTAAATTATCAACTGGAACAAACTATTCTGGATGCTGTATGCTCCTTGGTATTGATTTTGTGTACTATATTGCAGTAGCTTATACAGGGTAGTCCATACCAGATAATAAATTTGTACATATGCAGGGTGTTTTTAAATTAAGTACCAGTGAATGTAGAGCCAAAAATAAGAGGATTGAAGTAAAAATACCTTATATGAAATTTGCACCCCTGAAGCGATATACCCTCTTAAAGGAGAGGATTGAAATTCACATTTAAATTTTTTACTTTAACGTGAGGAATGGTAGAGACACAAAACTTGGTATAAACATCCTACTAATAAAGAGAGAACTTTTCAATATTTGTTCGATTATTAGCGTATTTTATAAAGGAGTGAAACAGCCAACCCCATTGCAATATTTTATTAAACATTTTTTATATGAAGCAAATTATTTATTTAAAAATATTTATTGGAAAGACTCATTTATTGCGCAACTTTTTTACCTCTTGTAATTTTTCGATAAAACCGATAGTTTTCTAGTAAAAAATTTGATGCGTCATCGTTCACTAAAGGGGTAATTGCGAAAATTTGTAAAAATAAAGTAGGGGGATGTCATAACAAATAAATTGTTATTTATCATATTAATAAATTGACACTTTCTGTCAATAAGCTGGTAATTTAATAATAACATTAAGAATAATTTGCTATTAATTAATGAAAAATGTTTGATGACATATGACTATGGGACATGTATTAGGTAAAGTTATTTATCTGAAATAAAATTTAATACAAACGAAAAACAAGAAATCTGCCAATTAATTAAATACCAAAATATCCCCTAAAATAGTGAGGATTATCATTGGAAAGGAATATATGTAAATTAAATCCACATATCCCCACGTAATCCCTACGTGTGGTTAATGCCAAATAACCAATGTTAGTGCAAAAATAATGTGAAAAACCTTAGCTTTGTGTTTTATACTACCAGATATACAGGGTGTTTCAGTTCGAGGGAATCAAACTTTAACCACAAATAGAACTCAATAAATAATTCAGAATTACCTTATAAAGCAAAGATCTAAATCTCACCGTTTTGACTGTACAGGGCCGTATTGGCAGTGGCGTCTCGTGACTTTGAGATGGGTGGGCAAAATATTTTTTCTCTCATGTAACTTAATATCATACAGGAATAATTACACTCTATAGTCTATTTACTTTTGAAATAATTTAAATTTTAATTATGAATGTATGCTTCTCCGATCGCTCGTGATTTTTTTTTAAGGATTATTCATTAATATGTTTCAGATCTGAATATCCTAGATAATTTCACGGAGTTTTACTTTTTTCATTAAACAGGAAGCAGTTTCAACAACATAATTTGTTTTTCATTTCACTACCTTTTAACAACTCATATTTATTGTACCAATTTTTACTAATTGATCCGTTGCTTCCGCGATTGTTTTTACTTATTAAATTTTTCATGTCAGGCGTAGGTTTTAATTGTGAAATAAATAATTTATTATCGAAAGTTTACTAAATTTTTTATCTAAAAAAATTATCAATATCACCATTGCTACTCACCAATTCGCGATTTNATGTCAGGCGTAGGTTTTAATTGTGAAATAAATAATTTATTATCGAAAGTTTACTAAATTTTTTATCTAAAAAAATTATCAATATCACCATTGCTACTCACCAATTCGCGAATTTCACTTGCCATTTTGTTTTACACCAAACTATTCAACAATATAAACTTACCTCAACCACGCACAAGGAATAATAAAACATTAAAAAACCACATATTAGGTACAGGTAAGTACCCGAGGAATATACGAGTGAAGCTGAAGGGCTTGCTCAATGTCGTAGATTTATTTTATGTATACTTACTCAAATGATAATTTATTAAAAATCTGATTGAAATTCAAAAAATGTATTAAATAGAAACTATTTTTTTTTAATCTAACAGTTTCTTTATTATTTGAAAAAAAATAGATATTGGATTTAAAAGTCCTAAAAATAATTTACTTCACTTCCATATTTACAAACTCGAATCTATTAAAATATTGAACATGTCTCCACAATCACTATTAATTCAGTTTAACAGTAAGGAGTTAAAAAAATCTTAATAAATATAATTATCATTATCAAAAAACATTGAACATATCATCGTAGATATTTATATTTTAAGTCGATTTATGAATTATTATAAAACAGATTATTATTTTGTTTATTAAAATTTGTTTTCTAGAATACCTTTGCAGGGAAAAATTGTTCTAATGTTTAAAAATTCATTTAAAGAATAAAATTACGGCAAATAAATATATACATGCGTATATTTCCGTCGCCCGCATAGACAATACTCGATGGGCATATGCGGGCTCGCCCGGCTTGGGCCAAATATTGTGAATTAGTGAACGACTTACGTCTCCGATTACTCTCTAGTCGTAGGTACGTATAAGCAGGCAAAAGACGGCGTTGTTTAGTTCAGTGGCCACGGGCTAGCCCGAATGTTATGTTGGTTGCTGCTTAGATCACGATTACTAAATATTTTAAAAGTTGGTAGCGGGAGTTTCAAAGGAGGTAACGCATTTTAGATTTAATTTTATAAGAATAAGGTCAAGGTATATTTTGTATACGTATACACATTTTTTTATTCTTCTGACATCCCCGACGAGCCGCTACTGCGTATTGGTCGTTTGTTAAAATCTTATTATTTACGAAATCTTTGGTATGCTTATAACAAATGGATTCAAATTTGGTATGGTCTTAACATTTGCACATGTGCACAATTTACTGTAGAATTTATAAATTTTTGTAGTTCAGTGGCGTAGGAATGGGTAGTAAAGCGGGATATTTTTACCCTAATTTTCACGCCAATGACCTAATAATCATTTTAAATTCTGTAGAAAATTCTACATAAAAAAGGTATACTTGTTGAAAATCGGTATAGTGTATCATTTTATGAAAATCTCAGTTGAATGGCAGACCGTTCTTCTGATAAGAAATTTAGTTTCTTAAGAATAGGAAATAAATTTTAAATTATTGTTATATTGGCACGCATTAACTTATTAAACAATATTAAATAATTTGTCTTTATACCGACTAGTAAATTGAGATGATCTAATGTGTGTCGATGGAAATAGACAAAGACAACGCACGACAACTATAGAATAGGGTGGGGTCACTCAATAATGAGGACATTTACTCCGATTTAGCTACAAGTGTACTAAATACGAACTTATGTGCAGAATTAATTTAAAGGGTTCCTATATTTGAGTGAAAGTACTTAGTTTTAGTTCAAATATTATCAAAATGCTCAATGTCGAGTGAAAATGTACTCAGTAATTTCACTCAATGGGTTCACTTCGTACCTTTATTGCTTTCTCTCACGCTGATTTTTTTACAATGTAATGTAATCGATGATAAGCATTCAAGTGAGGATCTAATTATAGGTCAAATGGACGAAATGAAAGCAATCGCACTAAGAAAATTCTAGGGAAAGAAGTTAGATTAATGCGTCCCCTTATAGCCATCATCTAAGGCCCTTCTTTTGTTCTAGGTAAACCGGAGCCTACAATAAAGTGGTGGAGGGAAGGGAAGCTGATAGAATCCACCGAAACTCGCAGCGGCTTTCAGAACGTTCGATCCAGCCAGCTAATCATTAAAGGGTTGCAGAGGTCCGATCAACATGCAGCTTTTACATGCCAAGCCTCGAACAACAACATCAGTCAACCGGTGTCGGCCACCACGTCCATCGAAATATATTGTAAGTACCTATTCACTGACAGTCATGATAGATTAGCCCCGGTCGTCCGTGGATCGACGAAGCCCCATCCTGTTTATCGGGATAAAAATGTTCAACGTGTTGCTAGTGTCGGATCTATCGCGTACGTGGTATTACGGCGGATTAGGTGAATTGTTTATTCGTTGGAAGATTAATATCGACATCGTGCACCCACACAATTAAATAAAGTGGGTTTTTGACGGCATCTGTTTGAGGTCAATCCCAGCATAACCACATGAATCCTCAGCTCATACTTAAATTCTCCCAAATCTCGAGAGAAATAAGTATTCGCTGAAAGATTATGTAATGTTGACATCGTGTACACAATTTAATAAATTGGTTTTTGAGGTCAGTATGAGTGTAATTCCACGATTCTCCAACTCATATTTAATTTTTTCTAAATCTTGAAAGAAATAAGTGTAACATCGTTTATTTTGTTTCTCATAAAGAAAACAAAAAGCATTTTAATCCATTATTTTATTTGCTGATAGACTACAAGCCCATCGGAAATTTTCAAAGGGTCATTTGACCCAGCATGAATTACTTATAAATTAATACTACCACATTTAACAATAACTTTAGAAACTACGCCGTCAATTCTTGTTGGTACAGGTGAGGGCACAGCTAAGCTAAACCTGTCCACCAATGGGGGTGGTTTTCGGCAAAACATTCTTGTACAGCATTTCTAAAATATATAGGTTATACAAAAAAAAATGAACCTCGACCTACTGCCGTACAAACATAGCAATACCGGAAGCCAGGAAAATTTTGGCCCAGGTTTTGGTGATTTATTACAGTACGACATTTGTAGTGCAAGTTTCGGATCGATGCATAGATAAATTTTTAAGCAACGCCATACGTACTTGCTGATACAGGGGTTAGGAATACAGGGTGCAACCCTGTATTTGTAAGTAGCGTATGGGGGATTATTTCACGGAGAAAAGACGACAATCTTTGTTGTTGTTTTGTAAGTAGCGTATGGGGGATTATTTCACGGAGAAAAGGCGACAATCTTTGTTGTTGTTTTTGTAACAAATGCACTTTTAAATTATTTTTACTAATTTTAAACATATATTGTATGCAGGTTACAGCATATAGCGGTTCATGCCGACAGTTCACATGTAAATAGTAAATTTTGCACATTTAGGTTAGGAAATTTCAGAACCCTTGAGTGCTTGAATAATTTTTAGGTTGGATTCGGATTTGGCGATTATTAAAAAAACATAGGAATGTATGTCATCCGCTATCCGAAGAACATTTTTCAATTTTGATACTGCTGTTATGAAATCGCTGAAGTACTAAACTTCATTTAATGATATCTCCGAGAAAAAAAATTGTTTTTCAAATTTGAAAACGGCGTTTGGAAGGGTAAGAGTTCTAATTTTAGATGTTATGGCTCGTTTTCAGAAAAAATGTTCGCGATGTATCGTAAGATCAAATATAGTAAAAAACTTTTAGGTTAGGATATCTCGGGAGCGTGACGTAATGGAGCAATTCTCAAGCATGATCAATGTGGTAATTACCTCTTCGACTGTCATTGTTTAAAATTTTTAACTTTAATAGAAAGGTCATGATTACTGTAAATGTTGCAACAGTTTCAGCAAACGTATACTTTTTACATAACATGCGGAGCACTAACTGAGTCACAGTCTTTCTCCCCCCACCACGGGCATCAACGTGTCGAGCGAAGCAAGCATCTTACGGCGCCCAACAAAATTAATTTTACTTAAAAAAGGGGTCAGTCATTGCCGACTATTTTTTATATTAAAGTGAAAGTATTCAACTACAACATGTGTAAATTTCAGACCTTAATATTAATAAACGAGGTCGTAGCGAGTTTTTGAAGAAAAAAAAAATCGGCTCCTGTTTTTCGTAGGACAACATGTTTTTAAAATTCGTGAAAAAACGTCTGCTTGCAAATGGTAATAATGCCATTCCAATTAAATTTCAACGATAAGAATAAGATCTACATTTTTCGATCCGAAAGAAGAAGTCATAGTTTCGGTAAATTTTTCGCATATTTTCAATTGTTTTGCAACACGCGCACAATTTGCACAGTAAAGTACAATTCTTAGAGAAAGTTTTAAGCCCAAGATGGGTCACGTAAGTTCATTACTGTGTGATTTATTGAAACTTGAAAAAAATTGAATTTTTGCAAAAACCATCAAATATTTTGCAATTTTACAAAATTACACTTATTTTACTTGCCAAGGACAACATATTCTGAGCGTTTCGTAAAGAAATCTTTTTTCGTTTTAAAGATATAGAAGTTTTAAAAAAATACGATTTTTATCCTTTTTTTGCAATAACTAATATATTTGTTTATTGACCTCGGGCTGGGCTCGAAATTTTTCTTATAAAAAGTTCTACAACATTTGTCAAAAATATTATTTTCTAAAATGTTTTTTTATGGAAAAAATTGTTTTTTGCGAATTTTGGACGCCATTTTGAATATGAAGCTCTAACATTCAGCTGGGGTAGTTCTATCTTCGAAAAATGTTAGAAATATTGTTAAAATTGATGAAAAAGGGCGTAAGAACTTTGTTATCTACTATTAATAGTAGAAACATGTAGGTATCAATCAGATTTTAAACGAAAAGTTTATCAAAATTAAATAAATCGTTTCCTCCTTCAAATTTTCAGTTACGATAAGAATAGCAAGTTAGTCTTTATACTCCAACAGCCGACTGCACTGACCTCGCGAGCATGCTGGTCTGAATAAAATCGTCATTGCGTCTCAAATGTTGACGTGGTGTCGCCACAGCACTGCTATTTGAGTAAATATTTCCCATATCTCGCACATCCACTATGTGTTTGGAAAGTTCAATTATTATAAAATATAATATTACCCCCGCCACCCCTCTATTCCAAACAACATCAGTAAGTGAGTCGTTCTGACACATGTGATTGATTACTGGGCCAGAAAGGTCAATGTAACACCTTCCTGAAGCATATTTGAATAAAAATTCTCCGCGGTGACAGAGTCATTGCATGACGAAGGTCCGCCTGTTAATGCTGATATGCTGAAATATGAGGGGGCCGCTCGCTAATGCGTTCGGACACTTTAATAATAGGAATTTTTGTTGCTCGCTTTTTATTAACATAAGAGTGCTCTGTAGGTAGCCCTTTCGCATTTAATTTAATCGGGCTTAATGAAAATATATTACTCGCAATGTGTTGCCTGCTTCTGAAAATGTTTGATTTAGATGATGGACTGAAAACGCCGGATTACGTGCCCTTGTGTTGGTGAGTGATGATTAAAATTTTTTATCCTCGATGTTTTTGGGCGAAATTCACCACCACAAATCTAGATAACAACCAATGAAGAATAATCCACCGTTAATGAAGACCGTATAATTTTTTTGGAAACTGTCATGACATCTTGACATTTTAGTACTGTTTTGTAAGTTTAAAAAACGCTTCAGTTGACTAGAACGAAAAAGAGTATCTTTCTTCTTCCTTTTTCATATTCGCGTTACCATTAATTCTCGGATCGGATAAATTTCTTCAGTAATGTGACTAATTTTTTAAGAAATTTATTATTTTCAATTGAATACACTCTACAATTTAGAATTATTTTCGATGGACTATCAATTATCGATGCTGATGGAGTAACTGAATTAGAAGCTTCAACTTCTTTCGAACATGTTCCATTTGAAAATTATTCCCCATCCCCTTCAATGAATTTTCCGTCACTGAAGTAGACTCATCATCCTCATGTCTTTTGGTTTCTGAATAAAATCTTCCTTGCGTCAAATGTTAACGTGGAGTCGCCACTGCTATTTGAGTAAATATTTCCCATATCTCGCACATCCACAATGTGTTTGGAAAGTTCAATTATTATAAAATTTTCTGCCATAAAATCAGCTAAAATCCTCGCAAAAGAGTGTTATTTATTAGCTGTTTAACAGCTTTTTAATTTTATTAAAATTAACTAATTATTGAGACATTTCCATTAGCAAATCTAATGAAAAATATACAGTTTTTAGTAAAACTAGTTCTAGTATCAAAGCAGAGTATTTTCGACAATGACGGATGTATCTTACTTCAAGAGTTTTGTCTTCTATATCTTGTAGTAATATTTATTAATTCCTCTTTTCTAAAGCCTATTTTAATCATGATTATGAATTATTTAAGCTCAAAAAACGTGACCCTTTAATTTTTTTCAAAAGTTTGATTATTTGAAACAAATAAACGGTTCTCTAGATCGAGATGAAACTTCTCAGAGTTCTTCTGTGTATATCGAACTGTAAAAGTCATGCTTAACATTAGTCATTTCGTGAATATTGTTAATTTAGCCGTCAATTTTCTAAAAAACCATAAATTAACCTCTTTTCCTGTTGTTTAAAATTCGTGTAAAAGATGAAAAAAAAATTGTTTCTGAAAAGTTGCGGCAGCATGCTATAGAAAGTTTATTCCAGTTTTCTAAAGTGTCCTTCGATTCTCTGTACAACCATTTGTCGCGATTGCAATATGCTGATTGCATTAGAATTAAACAACCGGTAGAAGAATAGGGAACAATGACTGAGTCAGTCTACCAGTTTAGGGGTCAGTTCAATATGCATTCAATTTGCGACCGGACACTTTTCGTTGCTTTTAGATCTATTGTGTAATACTGGCATGTAATTGATTCAAATTATATTTATAAGTTTAGTTCTGTGAAATGACTTAAATGAATATTTGTACCTAAGGTATTTTTGTAAAAATCTACTAAAGAAATATGTGTCCAAATAAAGTAATGCCATATGTCCATACATATTTATCTTTCAAAGTTTTGACTATAGTTACAGGACGATTATTTAAATTTTGAATATTACTCTTCGCTATCTACAGTACTTATAGTTGACAATATTATAGATTCAAGAATAACTATTGCCCGGTCTTATTGATGAAACATATTTTCACCTATTTAAAAGCAGATCTTGAAAACTTTGACTTCTTTACACACATGCCATATTATTACATTGACTAACAAAAAATAATCAAGGTAAAGTTTTCTTGTTTTCATTTATACAGCTAACAAAGTTTGTCATTTGTACACAAAATTGGATGATTTAAGAAAAAAAACATAACTTTCAATTTGTCAAAAGTGAAAATATCAAACTAACTTCTGTAATAGGTATATGGAACAAAATTTTGCTTAGTCTTGTACCCATGAGGTTTATGACATGGACTTAAAAAACACCCTGTATAACATTTTATATTAAATTGTACCTATCAAACGACTCTATTTTGAATGAAAGAAGAACCAATTATTGAAGTAAAATCCCGTTTTGAAAATTTGAACATCCACAAATCACCATTTGACAGTTTTTTTAATGAATTTTGGGAGAAATACATGTCGAAGGACCTTAATTAATATGCGTATGTCAGCAGTGTACTTTTAATTGTAAATGTTTAATTTTTGAACGAACTGGTAAGTAATTGCGGTTTGTGGAATATGATTTAGAAAATTTAATAAAACGTCCTCTTACAATTTAACGAAATTATTAATCCTACTAGGTCTCCGCTATAATCCTAGAACCTGTCCTGGCATAAGCCTTCTCCAGAAACCCTTCAAAGTGACGCATTGCGTACACATACTTTAAATTTAATGAAAAGTTGTATATTTGGTTTAACTCTCGAAAGTAACTGACTCTGAATAATAAATAAAAGCTTTCAGAAGTTGCCTCATTGATGGAATTTTGCTGCCTTTACGGCTACGCAAGCTGCGTGCTATTTTGTCAAGTTTTGGCCCGCCAGGTTGTTAAGTACTTGCTGTTTTATTATTAATGAAGTTTGCATCAATCGCCACATCGACAACGACTGTTTTATTTTGGTTATTCATTGCCGGAAAGATAGTATCATTGTTTTAATTTGTAAAAGTAAAGGGTGTACAATCTGAAATTTATAGAGCTGCGCCTGAAACTGCCTGAAAAATTATGTAATAAAATCTGGGCCCCATAGCTTTAGTTGGTCGTAAAAATGATATAGTACCACTGCAGGTTACTGTTATTTAGCATGTTTTCTAGATCCAAAGTGTTCTTTACATCGATTCAGCACGGGCAGTAAAGGTATAGCACTAAATTGCAAAATATATAGAGGGTGGTCCCACGGTCCGTAAAAGAGACGGTCGAGTAATAGACAGAAATTATGGGCGTGGCTTATCTCATACTACGTCACAAGATATCTAACCTTTAGAATTCATGTGACTTAACTAGTAATTTTGCATTTTTCCAAGTTTTTAAGTAAATCTTTCATAGTTGTTTGGGTATTTTGCAGTAATTAGTTAGTTATTGATAATAGTTTTGAATAAGTTGATGGTGTAGTGTTTAATATAAACTATTAATTTACCACGTAAAATGCCAGGAGTGAGGTGTAGTGTTGTAATTTGCAATAATAATTTTTATAGTGCTAAACAAGACAATTTAAAAACTTTATTTAATGTGTTTCCTAAGGATAAAAGGCTTAGAAAGATATGGGTGAAACGGTGCAAAAGACGCGATTTGTTTAATCATATAACTGGACATATTTGTAGTACACATTTTGAAGACTCAAACTTTGAACGCGATCTTCAAGCAGAGCTATTAAGTGTATCATCAAGAAAAAGACTTAAAGAAAACAGGTTATATGCTAAATTTCTAGTTTAACTGATTGTATTTACTTCAAAAGGACTAAACTTATTGTTATTGTTGTATAATAAATTGATGTGATTGTTAGAAAAGCGATTAGAAATTTTAAGTATCTATCGAAATGTGATTTTAATATTTTTGTAAACTTGACACTTTTTCTTAAAATTAAATGTTATGTGAAAAATTATGTGCGAATAACTTTTCCTCTTCCTTTCCTTTTATTTCTCCATTTAACTCCGAACACCGAAAAAAACTCTTTCAAGACTAAAAACTACTGTATAGTTTACTTGTAAAAACTTGAGAATTTTTTAATTCGGAACATCAACTGTAAAAGGATAAATATGATAACTAATTGGTACGTACAAAAATAATTATGTTGCAGTCTATTATAAAGTACTTGGTAAGTTATTTGAAATTTAACTAAAGACAAAAGCAGGTACAATAAGATCATATAAATTGTACACAGTTTTTATTTTAGAGCCAAGCAAATATTAAGATAGGTCTAAATTGTTTATATATTCACTTCCCCTCTTCATTTTATTAGAGTTTATGGATGTTAATAGATATTTGTAATAAAATTAACACAAATTTTTGGTTAATTATGTAACCAAACGTCAGAATTGGTGACCGATCTTGGTGTGTATTCAAGACAATTTAACATTTCATCCTTTTATTTCCAAACTCCATTGTAGAGGTTCAGTTTGTATATAAAGGTAACATTTTAGACTCAAAATACCTGTTAATTAACCATAATCATAACTGATTAAATTTATTATTTTATGTTAAAAGGACCGTGGTACCTGAAAAGTGACAATTTTAAATTTACCTCTTATTTTCTTATGGGATACGCAATGAGTCAAAAAGAGATGACGGTTGAACGAAGATAAACCGAGGAATTTGGTGACGTATTTGTTTTTTATTGGCTGATTGACTTATGCGACGACCGTCTCTTTACGGACCGTGGGGTGGTCCAACTATGATCACATGCGAATGCAATGAATTTGGAAAAACATTTTTCATTGTTCTAGGTTAGTCATAGCTTCGTGTGCAATATAGAGACATTTTTTTCGAAAGAGAGCCAATTTTTTTGTAAAAGAAAATACAAATTTTTAGTTGAAGACGGTGTCCATGCATGTTCTTTACTTCTTTACCATTGACAGAGTGTTGGAGTCAATTCAATACTTAAAAACAGTTATGTAGCAGTGATTAATAATTATTTCCTTATCCTGGTAACCTCTAATTTCAACAACCCAGTATCATTAGTCTATAAACAACTGCATTGCACTGGAAAATCTGGTAAAGTTTTAATTCTTCTTTAATCAATCTCTTTACTTCATGTACTACGGATAAGACCTACTTTGTTGCGTTTAATGAGTACCATATGCCTCCGCGGCATGCTGAGGTGTCACACAAGGATCCAATTTGGGCCCTTTGTCTTTCCTAACTTTCATCAATGACTCAGCTCAGCTATAAAATGTGAAGATCAAATTTGTGCCAATTATATGAAAATGTGTTCGAAATGTACTGTGAAACATATAGGAAATGTGGAAATAATTAACAGCCTAGGAGGTTTTTCTTATATACCACTTAAGATTTCACATTAATTAGATATAAATATATTATAGGAAAATAATTGTTCGTAATTTAGGCATTTATATCCATTAATTAATATACAGGTGCCAATCAGTGTCGATCAAATAGTAATGAATTTGATGAATAAATTCATTGATTTTGGCAAAATTGGACCGAAATATGGGTTTAGTGCTCAAATTTGTTGTTTCTTCGTTGTTTTTTCGATTACATTTTTTGTATCCAAACATATCCAGAAATTCACCTGTCGTGCATATTCTACGACTGAAAATAAGAGAAATAGTTTACTTATATAAATACAAGTGAAAATCTCTTAGAGGTGAGTCCAAATATTCTTTGGGGTCAATCACCCTCCTTCTTTTTCTCTAAAAAGTAGCAAAAATTGCAATTGCTGCTAGGTTGCTTTCTTACTGGGTTGCTTTTAGTTACGTTATAATGACAATTATTCCGCAACACTTAAATAATAGTTTTTTAATGAGTTTACATCAAATTAAATGATTTACGTTTTAGAATTTTTTTTTAAATCATTTTTACTTCCAATCTATCCAACCTATAAAATTTGTACGTGTACCATACATGTATGCCTTTAAACTAAAAAATTGATTACAATGATATTTTTGGATCAAATAGTGAGAAAGTCCACATGTAAAAAAGATCGAGTAAAAATTTGTTGATTGTTGATTCAATAGATCGCAGTCAATCATATAATTTTTGTAAGGTTTCCAATTTTTACTTCTTGATTCTGTTTCCTTTAATAAAAAATCTAACTACGCCTTTTCGGTACAGCTTTTACGAAGACAACAAACCTTATGGTTACGATTCAAGATAGAGCCGAATCACTAGTTGATGTTCTTCATATCACGTTATACATATATCTTCATTCGTTCATTCATTAAAAAATTCGTTTGCTTAGATCACCATCGTCAATAAACTCTCAGATTTTTTATTTTCTATCGCTCTAGTAACGTTATTTCAACTATCGTACTCAATATGTCAAAATTCATGGCACTAGATCATCTTGTTATATTATAACATCAGGTGTACCACAAGGTTTCATATTAGGACGCTTGCTATTCATTTTTTTATTAATTACCTATGTTTTAAACTTAAATAAATCTCGAATTAAACATTAAAGTATGCAATATCATAGCTCTTACTAAAAAAATTATTGCAAATGCATATTGGTACCCACCAAATATCATTCATATTTCTCGAGCGGACTAGGGGTTAGAGATTTTAATGTTCTATTTGACACAAAATTATTTTTCTCTTCTCATGTAAATTCAGTTATCTTTGAAGCATTTTTTGTTTTTATTGATATTGATGTAATTTAAATCTTTTATACAGGGTGTCCGCAAATTTTACCTACAACTTTTTACTGCATATTCACGACGATAAATAAATACTATCTACAAAAAAAAGTTTTTCGTTTTTGAGTTACGGTCCTTCAAAGTAGTCAAAAATAAAACTAATTTAATTAATAACTTCATAATCCTTTTACCAATCGCATTAAAATTTGGCACATTTATTTGGACTATTATGGCGTATTATTTCTGAAATATTTGATCAAATCGATATACTGGGTGATAGTTTTCTCCGGTTACCTCTCCTTTTTAGCGGTCAAAACTTTTATAGTGGTCGTATTTTTTTAAAACGATCAGCTACATTGGTTGTCTTATTTAAAAAAATATTATCTCTTGAGAAAATCGCCTACAGAAAGCCATTTTTGAGAAAAATTGCATTATTTGCAGGAATGTACGTTTCGGTTTGCGTAGCAGTGTCACGGATTTAAAACTGAGATCAGTAGGCAATGAAAACAAAATGTTGATTGCTGTGGCTATCAGGTAATATCATTATTGTCGTGTTTCTTTAGGATTCTTATCACTCCACATGCAAATTATGAAGTGTCTGCAACGTATTAAGACAACTAAATGTATGTAAAACTGATGTTCACAAAACTTTAAAAAACAACGGGATTTTCTACAGGATAAACTGCTAGAGACGTTCAGTTCTTCTTCACTAAAAAAATGTCCAGAATATTTTATATTTATGATCCTGTTCACGATAATGAACAATAGTATTGACTATCCAGACTAAATTCTTGAATTGTGAATATTTTTGGCTTTTTCCTCTCCCCTTTCTAGGAAGTTAATGCATTGAAAATTGTCATTTTCTATTTATTGATTTTTCAATTTTAATTTCCATGTCTACATTTGTTTTGTCGGGATTTTTATTTCTTTCTTTATTACTTTCTATATTTTTGTTTGTATTTTATTATCACTACTTTGTTCTTGATATGATTAACTTTTAATGCTATACATATGTGTTGTTATCACGTATTGTATTTGTTCTCAACCTTCCTTGTCCTTTCAACAACTTTAAAACGGTTTTGTGAATTCTACATTTTCTTTAAATTGTCGCGAATATGATCGCGTAGTCTTTATTTTTAATTCCAGAGCGCAGCGATGAAATTTATTCGTTAATTTGCAAACTATTTTCGTGTGAGACTGCACACGGGAAGGACGACACGGCGAGCGGTCGCGAAGCGTATACGCCCGCAATCTCCATATAATGTGCATTAATATTAATATTTATTGCCCACTTTAATCTGTGTCACGTATGTTATCCCGCAATACACTCAGCTCAGGGCTTATCTTTGATAATATTAATTTTAAAATTGTTTTAAAAGTTGTTTTGCACCCATAAATCCGATTTAACTGGGTTTTTATGTTATGAAGATTCGCGTAATACGGAATTACACAATTACAAAAAATTCATTACCGGTTTCCAGATAGATATGCAAATTTTTTAATTAAATCAGGGTGGTTTAGTGCTTTTGGTTTTCACAGATTATACATTTAAACAATCATTTTTAATTCCGTTTTAATTCAATAATCACGCCTGGGAAGTTATTAAAATGGATTTTATTTCGCTTTAGCTATGTTTTGCTGGAACTGAAAGATTATAAAGTTGGTGGACGTAAACTTTTTAACGGGGAAATATGCAAAATGTCACGCCCTTCCTCGTCAATTACCTTCTGCGAAAGGTTAATTTGAGATCGGATTTCTGAAGAAAAAACACATATCTGGCACATTGAAATCTGTAAGTAAAATTTCAAACCTCTAATATTTTCTTTTACAATAGTAAAATAGTAAAAAGTAATTCCGTATTACAAATAAATGTTTGAGATTATCGTAATTGGTTGCAAGCACACTAGAAGGGTGTTTGTACTAACTTTAAAGGGTCTTCTTTGACTTAATTTATGATAAAAAGTTCATACAAACATGGGTCCGCAACGACTTGCTTCTTGAGATACAGAACGTCGAAAGAAACATTTTTATTTGGTGTTTTAGTTATATTTTTGTTCAATAACATGGCAATTTGATAAAATTCGAGAAACTGGGAGTATTGATGATGAGAGAAACCCAAATATTTACTTAGTTTCTTGTTTAATGTTAGAGGGCGCCACACACAGTGTTGTACCTGGATATAAATAACCATAACTTTTTTGTGTCGCACTGTATGTCATTTTTGACTAAACATACCTATTCTCCATTCAATTTTACGTACAAAAGGTACTCTTAGTTTTGTACAAAGCGGGTTTAAAGTTAAACCAGCTCTGGAATTTTGTAAGTTGAATCATTAAGTCAAGTTGTAGAAAAAAGTGAAAAAAATGTGTCTTTTCTTGATTGTACTGCGATGTGGCAAACTTCTACAAGACTAAGACTAAACTCCTTCTACAAATAAGCTAATAATATTCACAATAATTGCTGAAACAAAATTTTTTTTTTACGATCTGTATCTTAAGAACCAAGCCGTTGCGGACCCATGTTTATATGGACTTTTTTTATCTTAAAATTAGTCAAAGATTCATCCTTTAAAGTTTGTTCAAGTACTTAAACACCCTGTATATTTAAAAAAAATTGTCCAAATAATTCCCTACAAAAAGTTTTAGAGAAAAAAAGTTTCCTACAACATTTATTATTATAGTTTTTATCATATCTCGAAATATAACAAATATAATGATAGAAAAGCATTTTTTTCTGGCCACTTGCCACTCTGTATAAACTGTCATGGCAGAAAAAACTTATCTCTCAAAATGTATGGATATGCCACGCATTTTCTCTAAATCTTATTTTGGTTGAACTTTTAAATCATTTATGGGATTTAACATTTCATATACCACTGAAGGCCAATAATAGACTTCTGAAATGAGAGTTTCAAAATTCTCTGACAGTATTAGGAAAATTTCCATTTTATGATCCCTTCGAAAAGTTCAGCCTGTATATTTTTTCTACTATTTCGTATAACATACTGAAATTTTATAAACTTAGAAGAAAAACCTTGCATTTGAGTTTTTGTCACACTTTTCTTTGGAAAAAACAATTAGTTTGCGGATTAGCAGATTTCTAAAGTCTCTCGCTCATCGGGAGAGAAGAACTTTAAAAACACTATATTATACAGGGTGGTCCGAACAAAGTTCGGGAAAGTACTAAACAGCAAAAATTAACATCACTTTGCTCTATGAACATATGCGCAAAAAGCCACAGTATATAAGATACAGGGCATTGAAATTAACAAAAATAAAACAACTTTTTTAAATATCAGGAAAACCACTTCAAAGTTCAAAGGACCCCGCACAAACCTTATGGAAATGGTTCCCCGGTGGATCTCTCCCAAATTTTGGAAATGAACTCTTCAGAGCATCCTGATCAAAGGTTCTCATATGAACAGAACCCGGAAACCGCTCCCAACCCCCAAAATCACCCCCAAAGATCAGGGAATGCATTCGGCTCATACCACACCACCAAAAAAATATCAGACCCACACATGCAATATATGGTTCCCGGTGTATTTTTGAGCGCTGGACACGATTCATTTTTGCTCTACCACGTATCAGTCTTCAGCATATTGCTGAAGAAGCTTCAGAAAACTGAAGAAAGAACACCATGGTTCATCAGCATTTTACTGAAAAAGGAAGAATTTTACATCAACTCTAAATGCGGATTCATATCAAAAATGTTACCCATTTTCTGCGTTACCCAAGACCAACGGCGTGGATGTAATGAGTTTCTGGTCCCATATGTCTGTGTGTGTGTCTGCATCTGTATGTGTCTACTCTATCTGAGTCTGTGTCTATCTGCGTCTGCGTCTGCCTGCATCTGTCTGAGTCTGTCTGTGTCTGCGTCTGTCTGTGTGTACGTCTGTCTGAGCCTGCATTTGTCTGTGTCTATGTCTGTCTGAGTCTGCTTCTGTGTGTGTCTACGTCTGTCTCAGTCTGCGTCTGAATATCTATTCTACATCTACGAGGACTTACTATTTATATGGGCAGCGTTTGCTTGTATACTTTATATTTTTCGTAAAAAAAATTCTCATCCAAAGTAATGAAATAAAAAAAAACACCAAAAATCATTAGAAGAAGAGAAACTGCAAAGAAATATAGAACTTAATATTTGGATAAGAATTTTATAAAAATGCCATACTGTTAATCTGTACAGAAATTTTCAAAGTTCAGATGTTGTTTTTCATCATTGACAAATGCAAGGTAGGAATGAGAAAAAATACCGGTCCCACAATTGTGGGCAGAGAATGCGAACTTCTTATAATCCAAATATTTACGGTACGGGGATACTTGGGTTACTGATTGCGAATCTCATTTGGGATGTCAAAAATTGTAGGTTCAATGTAACAATCAGATACTATGACACTTTTCTAATTTGAACAGTATTTCAATTACCTCAAGTCTTCAACCTGAAGAAGCTTCAGAAAACGGAAGAAAGAATATTTTGGCCTGTGATTGACATGCGATATGTGGTTTCTGGTGTATTTTTGCACGCTGAGCAAGATTCTGAGGTCAAATGTGCTTTAATTACCTTAAGTCTTCAACTAATAACTGAAGAAGCTTTAAAAACTGGAGAAAGAACATTGTGTTCTGTAATTCACATGCGATATGTACACACCTCTGAAGAACCATGGTGTTCTTTCTTCAGTTTAATGAAGCTTCTTCAGCGATTAGTTGAAGGCTTAAGGTAATTGAAGCACATTCGACCCCAGAACAGTTTTATATTTACGGTAAATTTCGTTTTTTCCGTTTCAAAATATTAGTAAACAAAACATCCCTCTTATTTCTTCCTTTCGCAATTGTAATATGAATGACTAATAGAAGGTGTCTATAATAAATTAAAATTACCTGAATCACACCAAATTCCGCATTGCTGCACTGCACTGCTAGGCCATTTGTTGACAACTGAATTTTGCCCGCGCGCTCATTCTTCAACTGGGCAACTAGACCTGTATATGGATATCGCTAAATAAACATGGGAACAACTTTTTCAAATATTTCAATGCCGAGTTGCTGCAACCTCTTGGTATTTCAGTTGAGATCGGAAAGACTATACATATACCGGTCATGCATTTCGCAGATCAGCAGCTACTTCCTTAGCATACTGTGGAGCAGATAATACTACTTTGAAGTGTTTTAGAGATTGCAAAACACACAGTAACTTAAGGATATGTCGAGGAATCTCTTCAACAGCAAGACAAAATTAGGAAGAAAATTTTTAGCGACAGTAATGATGCCTTTGCCTCCACTACTGTTTGTTTTGCAGTTACTGCTGATGCTATCTCTTCTACTGATTGATTTACTGTTTACAGTATATTAATGCATCACAAACAAAATGGGATCCTCTTGTGCTAGTTTTAAAAGTTTTCATTTCAATATAAAACTTATAAAACATCTATAAAACTGAAATTGTTGAATTAAATACTTTACGGGTTTCATGTTTATTTAGATTTTTGACAGAAACTTATCCGTCTTGTTCTAAATACGATAAATCTGAGTTGAAATATTGTATAAATACATATTTTTTGTTACTTAATCTCCTTTTTTATTCATGTATCTGCTCTTTAATCCTCCGTTAAACCTCAAACTTGATAAAATAACATTGAAACACGTAGGACCCACGAAACATATAAATAATTCGTCAACATTCATGGAAAGCAGAATATAAAAGCAAATAAATGTTTGCCGTATTATTAATTTAGGCTTCCAATGCGGAAAGGACACAGCTTTGTCCCTGGAAATTATTTTAATATATTGTTTTACATGAAAAATACACGTATGTAACTTTTTGACAAAATAGCCCCTGAATATTTAAACTGCTGAATAATTTCGTTGCATATTTTGCGTCGCATACGGGCCTTGTTATTAATTACAGTTTTTTTGGGTCTGCTGCTGTCGTGTTTATTAATTTTAATTGTTTTCGATATGTATTTGGAACGGGATTTCATTGAAATCAACGAAATAATTGAAAATATAGCGGTGGAGGCGTGATAATATTTATAACAATTTTTATAATCAAAAACTAATTCCTGTCCGTAAAATTTAAAACCGTGGGTTATTTTTAACGCCGATAAAAATAGAAAAACGAATTTGGTTCAGCGCAGCTTTATATTAATTTTATTTTATATTTTTTTGTTTTCTATGACAGCGGGCATAAATAAAATTTTTCCACATAAAAGTTTACAGATTTACTAAAATTACGTACGTTTCGCAAACCTTTTTCCCATCTTCAGACAAAAAACTTTTTTACCATACTGAAATAAATAACATAGTTTTGTTTATACAGGGTATTTCATAATAGTATGTCTTTATTCAAGGGGTGAATCTGCGCATGATTTTAAGTAAACAAATTCATATAAACATACTGGGTGATTCACAAACGTTGGCTAAAAATAAAACCTCGTATTCTTTGGTAAATTTTTGTATAATGTTTTAATCTAGGATGCTTCGTTAAAAAGATACAGGGTGTTAAACTTAAGAGAATATTTTTAATTTTTTAAAATAATTTAAAAACTAGTAAGTGAAATAATTTGAAATGGGGCACATGTACTCGTATTTATGTAAACATTGTCCAAAGTCTGAGGCCTTTTCCTAAAATTTAGGTGCACCAGTGGCGGACATACAAGATATCGGTAGATTATTTTTCTAAATAAATTAGTACGCCACTGCATTATGGTAACAATCGTGATATTTTCGGATTCGCCTCTCAATTTTCTACAAATTACTACTCTCTTACGTCTTTTTCGAAAAAATACCCGATTTTCAAGTAAAACCTAAAAAACGAACTGAAAACACACTTCGATATTCGAATAAAATGCGGTTTAAAATTACATAGTGGGCTGTGATAGCAACTTTGGCATACTGAGCAGTAACAAGTAAGAAAAAACCCTGCTTTCCGTCAGATTCAAGCAACATTTCGAACAAATTACATTTTCGTTACCTATTAAAAATACTAAAAATATGTCGCGCCTGTGTTCGTGGAAATGGAGGTATTTTTGAGCATTTACTCAAATAAAATATTTAAAATGGTGACTTTTAAACTAAACGTTATTAATTTCTTTATTCAAATTAATAACCGAATGATTGTTTGTCATGTCAATTAAATAAAAGTGTTTTCACTTCGTTCTTTACGTTTTACTCGAAAATCAGCCTTTTTTCGATAAACATAAGAGTGTAGTAATTTGTACAAAATTGAAAGACTAATCCGAAAATATCATGATTGTTGCCGAAAAGTAGTGGAGTACTATTTGATTTACAAAAATATGCCATCGATACCCCGTACCTGTGCCACTGGAGTATCTAAATTCTAGGAAAAGGCTTCAGGTTTTGGACAATGTTTACATACAGACATGTGCCTAATTTCAAATTATTTCACTTACTAGTTTTTAAACTTATTCATTTTAAAAATTTAAAATAAAAATTAAAAACATTTTTTTTGAGTTTAAACACCCTGTATCTTTTTAACGAAGCGTCCTAGATAAAAACTTTATACGAAAGGCTCCCCTTAAAATTCACCAATGAATACGATTTTTAGTCACTGTTTGTGAATCACCCTGTATGTCCGTAAATTCTTCGTTACCATCGTACAGGTGTTAAAAGTTTCAATTATTTATCTGTTCTTTTTTTCTTTGTCTCTCCCACAGTTTTTGAGATATGTAGCTCAAATTTGGAACGTAGGCTAACTTAGATAACCTGCATCATTAGCCCTTACTAATAGTTGTCATAATATACAGGGTGATACTTTTTCTGGGGTCGGGCCTCCTTTCAGCTCCGCAAACATTCTTCCGGCACGTCACTGGTGTTTTCTGGAACAAGGTTTTAATTCGTTGTTCAATTTAGAAACTTTTTTGTCTCTTGCAATGTTTTCGTATCTGCGGCCGTTTTCGAGCAAAAAAAAAAAAATTATTTCCTGTAGCTCGCTAAATTAAAAGGTGGATTTTTTATATTTTTATTTTTTACTGATTTCGTTAATTTAAACCTGCTATACTAAGTTTTTCATTGTACTATTTATTATTTTAAGAAAGCTGTTTGAACAATATGTTTAAATTTGTTTAATCTTATTTTCCCATCGTTGAAGTAAGGTTGTCGTATCCTGTCTTCGGTGATATATAGGGTATAAGACTGTCACTACTTCAGCATGAGATAGAGTAATAATAAATGAACAAAAAAGTTGTATATTACAGGGGCGTAAGATCAACAGTTTTCAAAATACAGCGAGTATTAATATTGGGAAGTTCCATCACAACGTGACAACAGCGCTTAACCTAATGTTACACAGCTGATGCACACCATGTGTGCACGCGGCAGACTTGTACTACGGAATAATAAAAATGTAAACAACTATTATTATGGAACATTTAGTAAATTTCAAGACAATTGTTTTCCAGTTTTTAAATAAATAAAATAAAATGTATCGATGAGTGTTGTGCTTAAATTTTATCTCGAAATTTAGTAATTATGAATCCCCTTAAAACAGGAACATTTAGGAAATTAGGAATAATATGTAATTAAAGTACCCAAAGCTTCACATCGTCCAAATAATCATNTGCTTTCCGTCAGATTCAAGCAACATTTCGAACAAATTACATTTTCGTTACCTACTAAAAATACTAAAAATATGTCGCGCCTGTGTTCGTGGAAATGGAGGTATTTTTGAGCATTTACTCAAATAAAATATTTAAAATGGTGACTTTTAAACTAAATGTTATTAATTTCTTTATTCAAATTAATAACCGAATGATTATTGTTTGTCATGTCAATTAAATAAAAGTGTTTTCGATTCGTTCTTTACGTTATACTCGAAAATCAGCATTTTTTCGATAAACATAAGAGTGTAGTAATTTGTACAAAATTGAAAGACGAATCCGAAAATATCATGATCGTTACCGAAAAGCAGTGGAGTACTATTTGATTTAAAAAAATATGCCATCGATCCCCGTACCTGTGCCACTGGAGTATCTAAATTCTAGGAAAAGGCTTCAGGTTTTGGACAATGTTTACATACAGACATGTGCCTAATTTCAAATTATTTCACTTAATAGTTTTTAAACTTATTCATTTTAAAAATTTAAAATAAAAATTAAAAACATTTTTTTTGAGTTTAAACACCCTGTATCTTTTTAACGAAGCGTCCTAGATAAAAACTTTATACGAAAGGCTCCCCTTAAAATTCACCAATGAATACGATTTTTAGTCACTGTTTGTGAATCACCCTGTATGTCCGTAAATTCTTCGTTACCATCGTACAGGTGTTAAAAGTTTCAATTATTTATCTGTTCTTTTTTTCTTTGTCTCTCCCACAGTTTTTGAGATATGTAGCTCAAATTTGGAACGTAGGCTAACTTAGATAACCTGCATCATTAGCCCTTACTAATAGTTGTCATAATATACAGGGTGATACTTTTTCTGGGGTCGGGCCTCCTTTCAACTCCGCAAACATTCTTCCGGCACGTCACTGGTGTTTTCTGGAACAAGGTTTTAATTCTTTGTTCAATTTAGAAACTTTTTTGTCTCTTGCAATGTTTTCGTATCTGCGGCCGTTTAGCTGGATTTTTGATATTTTTAACTTTTACTGATTTCGTTAATTTAAACCTGCTATACTAAGTTTTTCATTGTACTATTTATTATTTTAAGAAAGCTGTTTAAACAATATGTTTAAATTTGTTTAATCTTATTTTCCCATCGCTGAAGTAAGGTTGTCGTATCCTGTCTTCGATAATATATAGGCATAGGGTGTAAGACTGTCACTACTTCCGCATGAGGTAGAGTAATAATAAATGAACAAAAAAGTTGTATATTACGTAAGGTGTAAGATTAACAGATTTCAAAATACAGCGAGTATTAATATTGGAGAGTTCCATCACAACGTGACAACAGCGCTTAACCTAATGTTACACAGCTGATACACGTGTGCACGCGGCAGACTTGTCCTACGGAATAATAAAAATGTAAACAACTATTATTATGGAACATTTAGTAAATTTCAAGACAATTGTTTTCCAGTTTTTAAATAAAATAAAATGTATCGATGAGTGTTGTGCTTAAATTTTAGCTCGAATTTTAGTAATTATGAATCCCCTTAAAACAGGAACTTTTAGGAAATTAGGAATAATATGTAATTAAAGTACCCAAAGATTCACATCGTCCAAATAATCATAAGTTTTAAAAAATAATTTAGGTACTATTACCAAAAAGCAAAATTCAGTAATTATTTTTAAGTGCACAAGTACAAAACAAACTACAACATATGCTCAAAATATCCACCACCATTTTCGATGTATGCACGACACCTTCGAATCCAACCTTCGCGCACTCGCTGGAAAATACCCAGATTTATCCTTACTTGATGGGCAGCGGCAAAAATTCGTTCTCGCAAGTCCCCAACTGTCGAATTCCAGATACCAACTGAATTGCGTATTGTTGGTTGTTAACCGCCACGCCGTTGTCACATTGCTCGATATGAATTTTACAAATTATAAGTTTTTTACAACCCTAATTATTCTTTAGAATTAAGCATAAAGAAGTTCAATACAGTGATAAACATTGTATTCTTTGGTATTGGAGATATCATAAAAGGTTTTTTTGTTTATTTTAATGTATTCTGTGGTGTGTTAAAATAAAGGCAGTCAAACTTCTAATACCCTATAGTAATATTAAATATATGAGCATAACATAATATTAATAATTTTTAATACAAGTAATGTGATTTTTGTTAGAGAGACGTTTCGAGCATAATAATCCCAGTTTATTTTTACCGCAAGCAGCTCTAGTAGAGTTAAGAATAGATTATTGTTGACGAGAGACACTTTGTCAGGATTTATCCGAATACGGCTAGTAATGCGTGCGCTCCAAATGGCCTGTAAAAGCCCAAGTGGTCGCATTAAGACCAGTTTTCGCTTGTAATACTGCGTTAGAACCGTGTTAGGACCACGTCATTTAAAATACTCGTGGAATCGCTAAACAACANAAAACTTCGTTGCGTTTATTATTACTAACAAATACCACTCTTACTGACCTCGGTTTGGGTCCATTATTGTTTCTTCCCATTCTATATGTACTGTCTATATCGGTAGGTAAACAAGTGATGTTCAATTTATTATTTATTATTGATACTACTGCATCAAGAACGGCTCCGTTATTTTCTTCGATGCCATTTAAAATCAACGAGTTTCTCTTAAAATATTGTTCATATCTAAGGCATCTTCTTCTCAACTCTTCAATAGCATCACGATTATTGTCTACTGCTTCACCCAAGTTGTCAAATTTTCCAATTACACCATCTAGTTTTTCATTTAGTTGATCAAATCTGTCCGTGAACTTGGTGTCTAATTGGGTTATAAAACGTAAACACACTTTATTTATTAGTTGTTCGATGACGTCTTCCCCCATTTGCTTTTCTGTAGCAGACGCAGCGCCACGAGTTTGTGGTTTTGACATTCTGGTTAATCTCCTTAGTTTAGCTACTTTATCGATACGGTAGGAATACGTCTGAACTTCTGATAATATTCAGATACTATGCAGTTTAAATGATTTAGAAGTGCACTTGTATCAATGTACTTTCACAATTTTTCTTCTATGTAATAACTTATTTAAGTTTCTACCTGCTTTACTTCTCAAAACACTTAATTAAAGCAGCAAAAAAACCACTATAAACTGTTAGAATTGTGAGAGCTCTCCAGCACACGTTTACTCACGTTCACACATCGAAATATTAATCATTTTTAATACAAGTAATGTGATTTTTGTTAGCGAAATGTTTCTAGCAAAATAATCCCAGTTTATTTTTACCGCAAGCAGCTCTAGTAGAGTTAAGAATAGATTATTGTTGACGAGAGACACTTTGTCAGGATTTATCCGAATACGGCTAGTAATGCGTGCGCTCGAAATGGCCTGTAAAAGCCCAAGTGGTCGCATTAAGACCAGTTTTCGCTTGTAATACTGCGTTAGAACCGTGTTAGGACCACGTCATTTAAAATACTCGTGGAATCGCTAAACAACACTACCCAGATAATTTCAGCGTAGCAGACTAAATCGTGTGGTTTACTTCAAGCCGATTTTCACTTATGAAACGGCTCTGCGAAGATTACTGTGCCGTTTAAAAGTAATTGCTGTTGAAAACCATTCCCATGGTATCTTCTCTAACGTGAGTGTGTGTGTACAGGGTGATGTGCTTCTAGTATCCCGCATATCAAATGCAAATGCAAGTGGATTTAAGAAATAATAGCTTTTTCTTCTTCTAAGTGCGCAGAAAAATGGACAAAATCAATAAAAGATAGATTAGATCTTTTTTCGCACTAGAATATAACTGTATCATATACTTACTAGTGAAAAACCGTCACTAGCTTAATTCCCTAAGGCTAGAAAATTGCCCTCACTTTAAAATGTTGTTTCTCAGTGATTTTGATTAGATAGTTCTACAGATTACTATAAAGAGTTGTTATACTGACATCTATGGGTTACATATTTACAAAAATCCGTGTTTCTTGGCAGCTATACTTGTAGAAAGAAACAGAATTTGTGTCTGAGTCAGAATTGGCATCATTAATAACGTACCCCTCCGCTCTACGAAGTAAGACAACTTATTTAAAGCAATTTCTGGCAATCCTCGTTTACAACATTATTATGTCCTATTAGCTAATTAAAGATTGCAGCGCCAATTTAAATATTTATTTGTGGGACAGTTTTACTTTTCCCTTTCCCATTATTTTTTTAAATTTTTTCACAGTTGACAAAATACCCAACAAATAAGGGAAAAAATGCAGCGCTAATCTATATCGAAAATACGACTCACCTGACAACAAATTGTTATTTAAAGTGTTGTACTTTACTACAACATTGTTAAATATGATCACTTTCAATCTTACTATGGTATATACACAATTGTTTCGAATCAACCTCAAAATTTTATAGGTTTTTACGAAAAAAATTGTGCTACCAAATTATTGTTGAAAATGTTTAAAAAAATGTTTATTTTCTAGAAATTATTTTGAAAAATCGAAAACAATATATCCCACAAATTATTACCCAGATAAACTTTACTTAATCAATGATTAGATACGTAAATTAAATTTACAAAAGGTTACATAGCCATAAATATTGCAAAATAAAACACAAAATATTCGAATCCAGCCAACGAACGAATTTGGATCTTCTTATATCTTTACATGTCACCACTACTATTTTGCACCTAACAAGTGCTAGTAAATAAGAAATTTTGAGACGGTTTTGATATCTTCCAGTTTTTTCAAGGAAATCGATTTATTATAATTCGTTGTTAAAATTATTCACAACCAGAATGGATACCAACAACACTAAACACGTCTACTTATGTGACAATTAAAGCTAACTACAGGGACATAAAATCAACAGGTGTAACAAAGAACTCTAAAGGTGCATCTCAAAGTCAGATTCATCTAAATATTTTTATCCACAATCACCTTTATCCACATACACTGTCTAAAGTGATACTTTATCCACTAGTGGACTAGAGTAACTTTATTTTACTAGTAGATAATGAAAAAATAATAAACCTATAATAATTCAAATTTAATTTATTTACTTATCAACATTAACATTTTCATTTATCGTAACAGACATTTCGTTTTTTTATCACATTTAACTTCGTTTCCGTTAATAACAACCCTTGTAGCATTGTTGCCATCATTTTCGGAACGCATAACATCTGCCAACGTTTGTGAAGAATTTGCACAAGTTGCGAATGTCTCTTCTTGTAAGAAACGGGTATATTTTGCTTAGATTTTCCTTGTAATAATAATAATAATTGTAAATTTTCTTGAAATGTCCGTCTTGGTGTCAGATATTGAAACAAGTAGGTAACAGCCAACGGGTTGTACGTCACTAATTTTCAAATTTGTCAGTTCTTAGCACCGATAAGCACCAGAAACCCCCATTATTAGTGCAATCTAAAATAATTCAAAGTTCCCTATGTACCTGACAACATGTAAAAGGTAAATAAAGAGATACTACCTTAATAATTAAATATTTTTTATCGGAAGCCCCGGTAAACAATTCTTTAATATGTTCTCTTTCCAATACTGCAGCTTTTTTGTGTTGTATCCTCTCGATTCACTCTTCAAATAAGCAGTAAGCTTGTTATATTTTCCAATGTCTATATTATTATAGACCTTTATAGTAGCCTTCAACATCGAATACTTCAACCACATAGATGATATTGCATATTCTTTCCTCAAATTTAAGTAATACAATGGTATGACTTCTTCACTTATTGTCATTATTCCGTTTTTCCCTCCATTCGTTAAATTCGGCGAACACTTTTTCGTAATATAGTCCAAGCATTATAGAGAAATGCTTACAGAAATTATTACCTGGACAAAAAAAAATATGACCGTATAGAAAATTAAACTTTAAATCGAGTTTCTTTTCTTTCTTCTTCTTTCTTTTTCGAAAAAATATAAGTTAAATAAAAACTAAACATTTACGGGACTATTTTGATTCTAATGCGAAAATGACTATAATATTCGTGTTTAGCCAACCCAGATTAAGTACAAAAGAATTTTTGTACGTGGTCCAGAAGCCGAGATATAAAAAATTATGCAAGCGCCAGCCATTTAGACTGCACGTCATCAGTTTTCAGAGCGAGCGCGCGCCGCTTCACTCTACTTCTCCGGCCGGTCCAGCTGACGCACTCAGCGCTTGTACGCTTCAGTTTATTACTCAATTACTAATACTAAAAATCAAGTAAACATATCCTATTTTTTTTTTTGGAAAATATAAGTATTCAATATTAACCTCCATCAAGCGCATCGCTGTAAAATGTTAATTGCGTCTTCAAATTTTAGTTTAAATAAAAAAATTATCTCGGCTCCAGAAGGTCGTAGAAAAACATGTTTTTTTTTTTAAATTCGTAAAATAATGTCAGCAGTTTCTTTCTTTAAAACTCATTTTCATAAAATAAAAATTCATACCCAAAAAAAGTGCAACTTTTTCAGTTATTTTTTGATCCTTAAAATTAATAAAATCGTCAATATTTTTTAACAGCATGATAATATAACTCTTTACGAAGAAAATAAACCGAAAATCGTTACTGTAGGGCTATCCGCTGAGAAGATCTAGCCAATTTTCGAGAGCGCCTTTTTTTCAAAAAATCGATATATCTCGAAAAATAATTAATATTTTTAAATTTTTCAAAAATGTACTTTTTTGGCTTGCCGCGGGCTATGCTTGCAGTAAATAGCAAATATGGGCACGTAAATGTAAACGAGTTATAGAAGAAGAGAAAAGAGAAGATTTTTAACGGTTTTTTCGATATATCTCGAAAAGTAACAAAGCAATCGATACTTACAAAAAATCAGTCGATAGATCTTTTTAAAACCTACAACTTTCTCATTTAAAATTTTTCGATCGGTGCTATATTTTTTAGTTATTTTAGAAAAACCGTTTTTTGCAACTTTGCGATTTTTTTTACCATGTTCGCCATTTTGGATCACTGAAATGAAAGATATGTAAATAAAAAACATTTACACCGAAAGATTAATACTTCTTTTAGACGAAACAATAACCACTATAACACACTACATAGTTAACACTAAAATCTCTATTTTTGTCATCAAAATCAAATTGGCTCAATTCAAATATTTTTTTGGTGAGATTAAGGGTTATTTCTTTTTTTCCTCTTATTGTTCGTGTTGTGGAAATATTGAAATATAAAAGGCGTTTCTTTTGTGATCTGTACTTTAAATATAACATCCTCCATTTGATCATATTTTAAACTTCTTCGATTCCAAACAAACGATATAAAAGAATATTCCTAAATTTAAATAAAGTAAAAATTTAACATTAGCCGCCGTGTTATTCTTGCTCATGGTCGGAAAGAATAGCCTCATACACAAGTGAGCTCTTGCTGATATGTTATCGCTGTCATCGTTAACGTATTTTCTCTTGGCATTTTCTAGTTCTACTAAATATTGTTATCGTTTTTTTGGTGTGTTTATCGAGTGTTTTTTCTTCAAGTGGTTTATTATAGACATACTCTTAACAATAACCAAACTTTCCTTGAATGATATCCTGTTGCAAGGCTAATTGGCTTACATGAAATTATTTTTAATGCGCGTGCTCAGTAACATTGATATAATTTTAATTTAATAATTACTATAAAAGTCAATTCTACAAATTTAAATATATAAATTCTATAATTCTTTTAGTTGGCAGTTGGGGTTTGAAACTTTTTAAATATTTCTAATATAGCCAGAATATCGCGATATTTAAGGTCATGATAAAGAAGGCATTTTTGGCACTTATGTCCAATGTACATAAGGTCGAAAGTCGATCTAGTAAAAATATTGATAATTTCTTTATGACAATACAAACTATGGGGTTGCCTATTATTTGGCGTATGTGACGTCACTACTAAAAAGGTCTATTCCTTTCGATTCATTTGCGACATGACGTAAACTTATTACTACCAAATGATTGTTTGTATTCTCTCCATCTCAGTGAACAAAAGTAATTAAAATTTCAGTAGCCGTCTGTTCTTAACGACTCGCGACGTCTAGGCACGAGAGATATGTATCTTTGTTGTAATATCGACAAACTTCGAATGCATTCTCTTAGAATAGGTTCATAAAAGATCAGTGCATCCAATTAATTGTATACATTTGATTCAGTTTCTATTCGAAGACGAAACTAATGAACCATCCAGTAACGGTACACGAGAGAGACGTTATTTCAAGACGAATTACTTCGTCTAATGAACTGTCATCCACGCTGTTTGGTTTTTGTAAGGGAAACAAAGAAATAGATACCTATTTACTCTCGCAAATGTGAAGAATAAATTCAGTTGGTATAAGTTTTGCATTACACGTAAATTTGCATAATAAGTTTTCTTCTGTCTGATATTCCCATTCGAGTAATAAATGTTCTTACTGTGCATATTTTTTGTGTGGTGTCAAGTGCTAAGTATCAACATTATGATATGCATTGGAGCTTTTGTCCTATTTGAAAAGTATTAAACTAAATTAAACAAAACCCAGAGACATGACTTCCAACTGCTCACATTGCGGGAAACAGTTACTCTATGGGTTTTTCTTACTGTTTTTAGGCACGCTTTTGACACTGTAATTTCAAAACATCATTTTTTCCAAAAGTTTGATGTTTATACAGGCTGTTACAAATTCGCTTCTCACTACAGGGATATTGGAAAAAGTAAGAGGTACAAATGGGAGCAAAGTTATCGTTATCAGGGGACCAACATTATGCCTCTAAAAAATCAAGGCTAACATGATTAGTTTTCCAAATATTTGACAAAACCGAAATTTTGGAAATCCGTTTTTCTTTCATTTCAGCCTTGTTTGAGCTGCTATTGAAAAAAGAAGAACACTTTCTCTTGGCCACTTTTTGCTCTCTATCGAATGGCATAACTCATTTTTATATGTAACGTTTCGTCTCCCAAGGACCATCATCAACTTCATTTTTTTAAATACGATCCTAGAAATGGGATAGTGAGAAGCAAATTTGTAACAGCCTGTATCCAAAAAGTTTGCACCATATTGGAAAAAACTGTATGTATAAATTTAATATGCATGTCGTCAAATCAAAATAGCACACATCGAAATTCATAAAACGTTTGTTATATACGAGGATCAGATGAAAACTGAAAATCGGTCCATTAGCCCTAATATAAAGTTTCAGTTCATTATGTTGATGCGATTCCTGACAAATTTGCAACTTTCTCTCGTACCATAATTCGAGCGAAAACTTCTCTCATTAAAGTCACGTTTTTTTTTAGTACGTTTCTACAAGAAAAACATTATAATTCCTGAAAACAAGTTGAATCAGGAACTAATAAGGCCGTTATAAAAAAATGTTGTAGAAATTAAGAACTTTGGTGTAAAGTTTATTTTATTGAAGTCATTAAAGTTTGATTTGAACTGACATTTGCTGCAGCAATCCTCAACATGGTTACATTTTTTGTGGTTGGTAAGATCGGTACTATTTTTTTTTCTTTTTTTGAGTTGTGTGGTTTATTAAAACAGGACTTGTCCTTTATATGTAATTCCCAAGTGTTGCAGCCCTTGTATTTTGGTGATATAAAAAATGTTCTTATTTCCATCCCTGGGAATATGGCATACCGATTTAATCACTTCCTTAACGATTTATTCCTGAATCTTTGATTAAGGTTACATCCGTCTCCTATTTATTTTTTTTTGTTAGGTTCTTCGTTATTACTACAGTTTTTTATGTAGGCACCATTATACATTATTCCTCGAATTCAATAAAATTTAAAAAATATTCTACGTCTTCTTTCAACCTTATTGTGCCATTATCTTCCTAATTGTGCTTTTTTCCTTGCCTACTCATTCACCTTCTCCTTTTCATTATTCTTTCACAGCCTACTAAGTTGTCTCCATATTCAGCATTTATAGATTATGACTTACTGACTTTTATAATCTGACAGCTCTACAACTGTTTTAATATAATTTCTCATTATCAATACTAAGTTGGTTTAATATTTTTTAGATTTATAACCAGTTACTTGACGAAATGCGCAGTTGCTAGAGGTTTTATAATGATTTGTTTAATATAATTAATATAATCGTTTCTACATTATGACGTTTAGGTATAAAAGCAAAACATGCAGACTGGTGTATAATTTTATTACTAAGTATCCAAGATAATAGAGACTAGGAGAGATATTTGGGTAATTGAATTGTTTATCTATGTAAATTAGGAAATTGAGCATATAAACTTCAAAGGCAACTATTTTGTGGTATTTAGAATAAGAATTTATTCAATTTTCAGATAGTTGAACTGTTATACAGACAATACAAATCAAACAAAACTATATAGTATTTTACAAACATTTGTGAGCGCCCTATTTATTACAAAAGTCTCCAAAAGTTGATATAAAAGGAAATATAAACAAGTTATTGGCATGGAAGGTGCAGTGTTATTTTTTTTCTTCAGTTTTATTACATTACTGTTAATAACTGCAAATGTAACTAAAAGTTGTTCTTTTCAAATTATTAATTGCTGTCTTTATAGCAGCATAAGGAATATTCTGGTACATCTTGGGTGCAAGCCATATGCAAATTGCTCCTTCCAAATTTGAACAAATTGCATGCGTTATAAATGCATAAGCACCAGTTGCTTGGTATTCCAGACAGCACCGGTGATATTACCTGACTTACATCTTAACAAAAGGATTATATGAGTTTTAAATTAATGCACATGCTACAGTTTCACCCTCAAATATGAAACGAAGATGTTTTTCGAAGTTCATTCATACACAGAGAAAACAGATGTTATCTCAATGACATATTAGTTTGTGGTACACTTTGAATATGAATATTAATTTTCGTAGCAAATATAATTTTTCTATTGAACGCTGTTATAAATACTGATAAAAGCCAATTATTATTGAATTAAAAAAGAGGTCAAAGGTTTTTTATAAAATATATAAACATCCTGACATTATAGCAAATGCAGTTCTCCAATACTGAGCTAGACTCATATAACTTCCTGATGATGACGATGTGTTTCTCGAAACGTTAGGGTTTTTAAGTATAATAATAGGCGTTTCAAGTTTTGGAAAGTGTGTTGAAAAATTAGCTTTATTCCGTGTATATCATTTCCCCTACATTACCCGTAAAAAAAGTGGAGCAGGACAAACCGGTTAGTTAAGAAACTATCCAACGCCTGCTCAACTAACCGAAAAAGTGTGTGTGACACGTGACGCTGGATACAAATAGGATGTGGGGGATCCGATAATGACGTAGACCTTTAAAGCACTATCGCGCTCAACCGCGGAACAACTTTTGAATAACAAACTAGGTCCGTTCGGGAAAAATTTCGATGCCGAAAATGTTCCCTGAATGCAAATAGTATACACTCTATTTTTCCATAGAAAATGTGTGTGACACATTTAATAAGTAGCAGATTTCGTAGATACACTGATGATGTCACTGACTTATGACATTTTCGTGATCCTGAGTAATTTTTGGTTTTATTCGTTGCTAATTTTTAACCTCTTTAAACAGCCCAGAATAATCTTTTTTTTATATAAAAACAATTGTTTGCAGTCAAAATATACGAAACTAATATATTTTGATTTATTTTGACCTGAAATCGAAAGGTCAGTAAAATACATACATATCTTCCCAGTGTAACAACACTATTAATTCACTATTGAACGTTCTTTCAATTTGAAAACTGTCAACAAATTGTCGTTTTTAACGAAACAAATACCATCTTACTATCAAAGTGATTAAAATCAATTACCTACCTCACATTAATACAAAATTGACAGATCTCCTAAATCGAGTACTGTTTCCCCTTTTTCTGGAAAACAGTAAGTAATAACCGTTTTTTAAATCGAAATAAACATTGTTTATGTTAACATGTCAAAATATATGAAATCCATAAATTAACCTAACAGAATCGAAAGGTTGGCAAAATATCTAAGACAGTTATTATCTTCCCATTAAACATTTTTTTCTGTTTGAATAATAATTTTTTTTAAGGAAATTAAAATCTCTCTTAAAAACGAATTTTGTCAAACCAATTTATTTTGCAAATCTATCTTACATTAATACAAAATAGAAATTTTAGTAAAAAATCAGTAACATTAGTTTTTAACAAAAATACACTGTTTTTATGTTAAAATGTATGAAATCAATCTGTTATGCAAATAAGCCTGATGATATAAAATCCTGGATAAAATACTATTATTTATTAAGTAATAGTCGTCTTTTCACAAACCCAAATATTATTTTTACTGTTAAAATGAACGATATCCATCTATTATGTAAATCTGTATGGTACTGATACAGAATCGAAAGATTAGTAAAATGTCTTCCCAGTTCAGCACTGCTATTAATTTTTTATTAAACATTCTGTCAATTGAAAAATAATTAATAATAGTAGTTTCTTGAAGCAAATTAAATTTCGTTTTAATGCCAAAATGTACGAAGTCCGTTTATTATGCAAATCCATTTGGTATTGATACAGAATCGAAAGATTACTAAAATATCTGCTTGAAATAAACTGTTGATTTTCTATTAAACCCTCTGCCATTTGGAAAAAAGTAAGTAATAATCGTTGCTGGAAAAGGAGTAAATTAGTTTAATCCCAGAGTATATTAAGCCAATCTATTAAATTTGCCTTATATTCTTAGAAAGTCGAAATATTACTAAAATATAGAGCCAATCTCTGTTTTTAGTTTCCCATTGATAAATTAAGTACGTTCTTTCATTATGAAAACAGCCAATATTAATTATTTTTTAAAATATAACAAATGATTTCTCTTAAATCAAAATACAAAATCAACCTCACAGTAATACAAATTCAAAAGATTAGTATTTTAATTTGAAAACAGTAAATAATAACTTTTATCCAACGCTTGTATATAATGATACTATAATTTCTTTGGTTTTAAAGGCATAATGTGGCCTATAAGTCACTAGTGAGTTATAAGTCATACGTCACTAGTAAGTTATGACATATAGAATTCATAAAAAGACAAATGTTTGATTTATTTTTCTAGTTTTTATTAGAAAACCAATTTGAAACAGTGATAAATCAACAAATAACCTAAAATGCTACAAACTTTCAATCTACCTACTTATTAATAACATTAACATTTATGGTAAAGCCGTAATTTGAAGACAAAGGATTATTGGAATCATTTTGTGATTGTGGTAAATTTATAGAACAGGTTGCCCCTTTGCTTGTGCTTGCTTCAGGAGTCTGCAGCCCTTGTATCTTTTTAGCAATATCAATTTTACTGGAAATTGACTCTTCTATATAACCTTCTGCCACGGTAGATGACTTCCATCCACCGTGGCGTTTGAGTGTTGTAATATCCCCTCCAGCATTGGCCAAGAGAGTTGCCATGCCCTGTATATAAATTAGAATCTGTCAAGCCCAAAAATCGCGCAACAACATTAGAGATTTTTGATAGCTTATTAATACCAACATATTGACGTGATGCCCTTTTGAAAATTGCAAAAGAACCTTTTATGTTGCATATTTTGAGGCCCTAGCTTAGAATATTTTCTAATTCAATTAGATTAACACAAATTCCTTCATTTAACACCGCGAAGCTTCTTGGTTTGTTCATTTTAGTATTTGAAATCATGATGTGGATATACTGCCCTTTGTCCTCTATATTGTCTATGCTTAAATGGGTCAATTCCTCGCAGCGGCAGGCGCCAAAAGCTCCTAATATCAACGCCATCTAAAAACAACAAATTTAATAAATATAACTCAGTTAAACTATTTAGTAGAACCTACCTTATTCACAAGATGATCTTCGTCTAGGGCTTCAAGCAAAAATTGTTCGATTTGTTCTCTTTCTAAGACCTTGGATTTTTTTAGTTGAAAATGTTTGCGCTTAGACTTAAATGCAACTAGTCTTCCGAATTTAGAAATTTCAATGTTTTTGTAAACTCTCAAAGTTGACTTCAACATGGAATATTTAGTCCACAATGTGGATGGAACTAATTTCTCACTTAAATTGAAAAAATAAGCCAGCAAGACATCTTTATTTACGCCTTTCACCCCTTCTTTGATTTTTCAATCTTGAAATTCCTTCAATTCTTTGGTGTATATAAATTTTGATTTCTCCGGAATGATGCCTGCAGTAGCCGCATTAGCTTTTTCTAAAATTTCAGATGGAATTTCCACATTATTGTTTGCTTACTGACGACCCTTGGTTACAGACACAATTTAGGTCGACACTCGCATCCTTTGTAATTTTTAAAAATACATTCATTTCGTTAAATTACTTTTTCTGACATTAACAACTTGAAATTTTAAGTTACTTTTATTTATTATTAAAACGAAATTCTATGAAAATGTTGGACAAAATTTTGTATGGCACTCGTGTGTTACGTCATATAAGTCAATTAATTGACTTATATACAGGGTGTTTCTTAATAACGTGCTAATATTTAAGGAGGTTATTCTTGGGTCCATTTTAAGAAAAAAACTTCATATGAATATATGTCCTAAAAGTCTTAAGTTTTTCTTTTTTCAAATTTGGTACACGCCTTCTATTCATCGAGATACATTTTATGATGCACAAACAATTTTATTATTTTAGTCAGTGGCGTCTGTACAGGTTTTGTATCGAATATTTTTGAAGAAAAATATGTTACGCCACTACTTTTTTTTTAGTAAAAATAATTTTTTAAATCCTCATTCCTTTCTGAGCAAATGTGGTGTCTTCAGTTTTTTTCGTTTGACGTACGGTTTTCGCATAAAAAAAAATGAAATTCATTTATTTGCATCTTATTGGACCACTTACGAGAAAAAAAAAATTGTGTAACTTTGAACAATAATTTATTTAAGACAATAACTTTTAAACATTGAAGTTTTGAAATTACAGTAATCTACATACATTTTGGAATGGTAAAAGAAAATTGCCCTGGCGTAACATATTTTTCTTCAAAAATATTCAATACAAAA
Organism: Anoplophora glabripennis; assembly: GCF_000390285.2. Taxonomy (NCBI): domain Eukaryota; kingdom Metazoa; phylum Arthropoda; class Insecta; order Coleoptera; family Cerambycidae; genus Anoplophora; species Anoplophora glabripennis. The sequence continues at coordinate 249,720 of NW_019416281.1, forward strand.
CCTGTACAGACGCCACTGGCAAAAATAATAAAATTGTTTGTACATCAGAAAATACAGGGTGATCGAGAATGATTGACCGTGCCGCCTCATACTGATTTTTGACATGCGGCATACCAATTTTAGATACCAATACTAGAATCATGAGCGCAGGTTGAGGGATTTTAATGGGGTAAACAAATAATTACGTTCAAACTTCAAATAAATTAGGTTACTGTCAAAATGGAAATTCATAATAAAAATATCAATTATTTAACAAAAATCAGAGTTATTTCACAAATTAAGCAATACTGATGGACCAATAAATGTTATTATTGTTATTATTATTATTATTAAAGAGGATGACAGAATCAGATGTAGGTTTAGCCTAACTTTTCCAAAATTCTTATTTCATTTATAATTAGAAAAACGTTTAAATCAAAGTTTGATGTAGTTAACTTTGAATAACGACTTTAAGTGCTGCAGCGATTTTATTTTTAAAAAGTTTTGAGTTAATTTTAAAAGAGAAGCACTATTGTGGCAACATTCCTGGCATCAAAGACAATTCAGCTATACAGCGATACGTTGCAAGCTGCTGTTTTTCATCGAAGCAAATTGATGTATGTTTATAGGACGACTATTTTGCAGGTACTGCTTTCACACTTCAGAATATCCAGCGCAAGCGATCCAGCCCAAAAATTTACGCTGAACATTTTTGTTAGCTGTTGAAATTTAGGAAGTGTCTTAAAAACGTTTGCTTCAAGCAAATGCAATCAGTTGGAAGTGCTTGATTATGTTAGATGGTAGGATTGTCTATATGACCGAGAGCAATAAACAACAACTTTTATCCAACGCTTGTATATAATGATACTATAATTTCTTTGGTTTTAAAGGCATAATGTGGCCTATAAGTCACTAGTGAGTTATAAGTCATACGTCACTAGTAAGTTATGACATATAACCCACTAGTGACTTATAGAATTCATAAAAAGACAAATGTTTGATTTATTTTTCTAGTTTTTATTAGAAAACCAATTTGAAACAGTGATAAATCAACAAATAACCTAAAATGCTATAAACTTAAAATCTACCTAGTTAATAATATTAACATTAACATTTATGGTAAAGCCGTAATTTGACGACAAAGGATTATTGGAATCATTTTGTGATTGTGGTAAATTTATAGAACAGGTTGCCCCTTTGCTTGTGCTTGCTTCAGGAGTCTGCAGCCCTTGTATCTTTTTAGCAATATCAATTTTACTGGAAATTGACTCTTCTATATAACCTTCTGCCACGGTAGATGACTTCCATCTACCGTGGCGTTTGAGTGTTGTAATATCGCCTCCAGCATTGGCCAAAAGAATTGCAGATGCGCGACGCAAGCCATGCCCTGTATATAAATTAGAATCTGTCAAGCCCAAAAATCGCGCAACAACATTAGAGATTTTTGATAGCTTATTAATACCAACATATTGACGTGATGCCCTTTTGAAAATTGCAAAAGAACCTTTTATGTTGCATATTTTGAGGCCCTAGCTTAGAATATTTTCTAATTCAATTAGATTAACACAAATTCCTTCATTTAACACAGCGAAGCTTCTTGGTTTGTTCGTTTTAGTATTTGAAATCATGATGTGGATATACTGCCCTTTGTCCTCTATATTGTCTATGCTTAAATGGGTCAATTCCTCGCAGCGGCAGGCGCCAAAAGCTCCTAATATCAACGCCATCTAAAAACAACAAATTTAATAAATATAACTCGGTTAAACTATTCAGTAGAACCTACCTTCTTCACAAGATGATCTTCGTCTAGGGCTTCACGCAAAAATTGTTCGATTTGTTCTCTTTCTAAGACCATGGATTTTTTTAATTGAAAATGTTTGCGCTTAGACTTAAATGCAACTAGTCTTCCGAATTTAGAAATTTCAATGTTCTTGTAAACTCTCAAAGTTGATTTCAACATGGAATATTTAGTCCACAATGTGGATGGAGCTAATTTCTCACAAATTGAAAAAATAAGTCAGTAAGACATCTTCATTTACGCTTTTCACCCCTTCTTTGATTTTCCAATCTTGAAATTCCTTCAGTTCTTTTTCTAAAATTTCTGATGGAATTTCCACATTATTGTTTGCTTACTGACGACCCTTGGTTACAGACACAATTTAGGTCGACACTCGCATCCTTTGTAATTTTTAAAAATACATTCATTTCGTTAAATTACCTTTTCTGTAAAAATTGTGTAACTTTGAACAATAATTTATTTAAGATAATAACTTTTAAACATTGAAATTATGAAATTACAGTAATCTACATACATTTTGGAATGGTAAAAGAAAATTGCCCTGGCGTAACATATTTTTCTTCAAAAATATTCAATACAAAACTTGTACAGACGCCACTGGCAAAAATAATAAAATTGTTTGTACATCAGAAAATACATCTCGATGAATAGAAGGCGTATACCAAATTTGACAAAATATCTAGGGTAATAACAAAGTTATCATAAAAAAAGTTATTTCACAAAACTTTAGCACCCTGTAGTTCAAAAGTTAAGACTTTAGGACATATGTTCATATGATGATGTTTTTTTCTTAAAATGGACCCAAGAATAACCTCCTTAAATATTAGCACGTTATTAAGAAACACCCTGTATACCGTAACACACTGGTACCATAAATAACTATTTTTTAAACAAAATAAATACTGTTTTAGTGTTGAAATATGTGAAATTAATCCTAAGGCAAATCTGCATTACATTGGTGAAAAATGGAAAGATTAGCGAAATAAAACCCTTCTGTTAATTTTCATTAAACGTTCTATCAGTGTAAGCATCCTGAAAGTGCAATTCCGCGAAGAATTTAATTAAGACGCTCACTTCGCGTGGAGTTTATAAAAATTTTATTAACACGAGCAAAGTGTTGTAGCCTTCTCCCTGGCGGGTGCTGCAAGATTTCACGACAGCCAGCGGGAAAAGCAAACCTGATCAATATTAACTAGCCTTGAGACCTGCCGTTCTATACCAAGATAAACAACGCTGCAACTCTTGCTTTGTACAACAATTAACTAGTTATAGAGCGGTTGCATTTAATTAACTCGCCCCACGAATGGGCCGGGCGGGTGGACTGGGTGTGAAACTTTAATCGAGTATGTCACCGCTCTAATCCATTTGAGGGAAATCGTGAAACCATAACGTTGAATGTTTTGTATGAAAATGTTATTATTTTACATACTCTTGCCAAAGTATAAACTGCAAAAAATTAAGGTATAATTTTCTAAGGAAAATTTCCATACGTAAATTACGCAATTATTTTATTGAAAATAGGAACAAATACATTGTCTTGGATTTTTTTCGTTATAAATGGACAAATACGTTGTAGTCGAGGAAATAAAGCACTGAACCTCCGAAATTTTTCGATCAAGTCGTATCAAGAAGGGGGTCGTGGGGTTAGTCATTTAGAAAAAATTCATAACTCGGTTGATAATGTCTGGAATGGACTCAAATCNGTACCATAAATAACTATTTTTTAAACAAAATAAATACTGTTTTGGTGTTGAAATATATGAAATTAATCCTAACGCAAATCTGCATTACATTGGTGAAAAATGGAAAGATTAGCGAAATAAAACCCTTCTGTTAATTTTCATTAAACGTTCTATCAGTGTAAGCATCCTGAAAGTGCAATTCCGCGAAGAATTTAATTAAGACGCTCACTTCGCGTGGAGTTTATAAAAATTTTATTAACACGAGCAAAGTGTTGTAGCCTTCTCCCTGGCGGGTGCTGCAAGATTTCACGACAGCCAGCGGGAAAAGCAAACCTGATCAATATTAACTAGCCTTGAGACCTGCCGTTCTATACCAAGATAAACAACGCTGCAACTCTTGCTTTGTACAACAATTAACTAGTTATAGAGCGGTTGCATTTAATTAACTCGCCCCACGAATGGGCCGGGCGGGTGGACTGGGTGTGAAACTTTAATCGAGTATGTCACCGCTCTAATCCATTTGAGGGAAATCGTGAAACCATAACGTTGAATGTTTTGTATGAAAATGTTATTATTTTACATACTCTTGCCAAAGTATAAACTGCAAAAAATTAAGGTATAATTTTCTAAGGAAAATTTCCATACGTAAATTACGTATTTATTTTATTGAAAACAGGAACAAATACATTGTCTTGGATTTTTTCGTTTTAAATGGACAAATACGTTGTAGTCGAGGAAATAAAGCACTGAACCTCCGAAATTTTTCGATCAAGTCGTATCAAGAAGGGGGTTTTTGCATTCGGTTTCTAAAATTATGTGAAAAAAATGTATCAACTTTGTATTATGTTTTTAATGCATCCGGAAAAATGCATTTTTTAAAGTCATTCAGAAAAAATTCATAACTCGGTTGATAATGCCTGGAATGGACTCAAATCAGGGTCCTGGGGGTTTTCGAGGTCGCTGATCTTCAAATTGGTCCCTCGCCAACCTGGAGCTTAGAATTGATGATGAACGTCATCTCCGAGGCTTCTCCTGAATTTCACTCTTAAATGCAACGAGACTTGACACCCGGAGGTTTTTCGGGTCGTTGATTCCTAATCTGGCGTCGGCGAGCACCACCCTGACACCTGGTGCACCGGAACCTGGACCTTGAAATCGGCGTCATCGCCAGAAAAATCAATAAACAGTGAATTTTCAATATATTTGAGACTGCCGTTAATACTGCAATAACTTGTTTGGAATTGTTGATCTCATTTAAAGCATGCAAGATGAAAATAGAGGGAATAAATTGAATGAATGTCACAATGTACGCAAGTGTTGTTTCAAAAACAAATCAAAATCATTTATTTCCAAATCGATTGCCATTTCTAACCTACTCTTAACTTCAATTTAATTTATCTCAATTATAATCCAACTCCATTTATCCTAATCTGATCAACTATTAACTTTAATTTGAAAATATTCTACTAAATATCATTTTCATCATCAACTGACGTATATGGCGCGGATAGTTTTTCGAGGGCCCCGGTCTGGGGGCCCACAGTCGTGCATGCATCATATTATAGATGATTTCGAGAAGAGCGCCCCGAAAAACCCCTTGATGCGATTTTCGGCTCGTTTACGCGAATTTTACAGGAAAACTCCCGGAGATGGCGTCCATATCCAGGTTCCGGTACACCAGGTGTCCGGGGGGTACTCGCCAACGCCAGATTAGGAATCAGCGACCCGAAAAACCTCCGGGTGTCAAGTCTCGTTGCATTTAAGAGTGAAATTCAGGAGAAGCCTCGGAGATGACGATCATCATCAATTCTAAGCTCCAGGCCGGCGAGGGACCAATTTGAAGGTCATATTCGGAATCAGCGACCTCGAAAACCCCCACGACCCTGATCACGACCCATATTGACTTGTGTTGATTCCAAATTTTCTATGTAACTAGTTGTATTTTGCTGAAGTAAACTTTTTAAATGTAGAATAGAGAAACGCATGTAGGTGTTGCTACACACTTCATAAATGTTATATAATATAATAATATAGCTTAAACATAACGTTTGTGTAAATATTTTCAGTTATAGAAACTAGAAATTTGTTTTGGGTATGTCTTATTTGTTAACCCGTTAAATCATTTCTTTTTAACAAATTAGTAATAATTTACTTTGTTATAAAAAAAAATCGTTTTGAGTTAGTTTTTGTAGAGTTTTAAATTTTAAAGCACTTCTTATGTGTACTGCCAACAAACAATCATACATTTTAATAACTTGTTTGTTTAGTTTGTTGTATTTGTTTTGTTTGCTTTGTTTGTTTTGTTTGTTTTGTTTGTTTTATTTTGTTTGTTTTGTTCGTTTTGTTTGTTTTGTTTGTTTTGTCTGTTTTGTTTGTTTTGTTTATGTTGTTTGTTTTGTTTGTTTTGTTTGTTTTGTTTGTTTTGTTTGTTTTGTTTGTTTTGTTTGTTTTGTTTGTTTTGTTTTGTTCGTTTTGTTTGTTTTGTTTGTTTTGTTTGTTTTGTTTGTTTTGTTCGTTTTGTTTGTTTTGTCTGTTTTGTTTGTTTTGTTTATGTTGTTTGTTTTGTTTGTTTTGTTTGTTTGTTTGCATATTTTATTTGCATACTTTCTTTGTTTATCACATTGTTTGTTCGTATGACTTATAAATAATATAAATAATAATTTAAATAGTTAAGTTAGATAAAAACCTATTACTATAGATATAATGATTGTAAAAAAATATATGCAGCTCATATTCATTTCATATTTTAAATGCGATTAAATTCTCCGGAGTCGTAATTTCTCTACAACATACTTACGCCGTGCCGTGTCCAGGGCCCTGCATCGGAGATTCCAGCAATATGTACATGCCATTACTCAGATTATTGTACAACCGAGAGGGCTTACCGGGTTCAAAGTTCACTGAATCAGAAGCTTGCCCGCGCTTTGTTCGACTAATTCACTGCAACTTCGGGGAAATTACCATTTCTTCCATTTAATTTTCAATTCCGGGGATTATGTATTTTCGACCACTCTTTAATTTAAGTAAAAGTTTTAACGTCGTCCTTTAAGTTTCGAACGATTTGAATAATTCGGGATACGGTTGGAATAAAAATAAGTTTCTTCCCGAGGTCGTCATCTTACCACCTAATGGCATTAACTTGACTGAGATTGAGTTCGGTCATCACATAGCTGCATTCGAAAAGAAGAACGGGTTTATAGAATCAGGAACTTTTATGTTTTTAATATAATTCAGGATTATTAGATCAATTTTAGCGTAAGCGTGATTTTTGCTCCTGCCTTACATCCGTAACATGACTTACTTAACTTTATTGTTTTTAATATTTTATTGATTCGTGTTTATCTACAAGGTGTTCCTAAATAAGTGTCGCAACGGAAAACTGTAAATTCCCCTTGAAAAAAGAAACATTCTTTTTCTCTTCCATTTTTCTCTTCGGGCTTTCGTTTTCGAGATACACGGTGTCAAAACTTTCATTTTTTTTAAATTTTTTGCCAATATCTTAGGAACCGTTTGAACTACAGGACTGAGTTTTTGTACACGCATTACCACTATTAATAACTAATTTTTGACACCTTTCTCGAATTTATTGAACGTGCCAGTGGTGGAGATTTTAAGGTATTGTTAGGGGTTTCTCCCCCCTAACTTTTACGCCACTGGAAAAATTGACATTTGACAGCAAATTCTGAAGCGCCAATGAATTTTACACAAAAAGAGTTCTCTTGGTTCATTGCTCTAAAGTCAACCGTTTTCAAGAAAAATGACTTTATGAACAAAAACAAACATTTTGCTAACGTTTCGAAAATCTTTTGTAATTCAAAAGATAGATAGTAATAATTAACAATTTTAACGAAATTTAACAACATTTGCAACAAGTAGCTATTAATAGTGGTAATGTGTGTACAAAAGCTCAGTCCTGTAGTTCAAACGGTTCCTAAGTTATTGGCAAAATCTGAAAAAAAGTCTGAAAAAAAAGTCTGAAAAAAAAAAAAAAAGTTTTGAAAAAAAACTCTGAAAAAAAGTTTTGACACCATGTGTCTCGAAAACGAAAGCCTGGAGAGAAAAATGGAAGAGGAAAATAATGTTTCTCATTTCAAGAGGAATTTACACTTTTCCGACACTTATTTAGGAATACCCTGTATATGTAAAGTGTATATGTGTGCATATGTATCGCTATTTTTATGTATTTATTTGTGTGATGATTTTATATGTTATTATTATTATTATTAATTCTATTTATTGACATATATTTTCGAATACGTTGTTTGTTGTATTACTACATTGACTTTGTATCCTGTAACTGGGCATTTGCCTGTTGGATNAGAAAAATGACTTTTTATGAACAAAAACAAACATTTTGCTAACGTTTCGAAAATCTTTTGTAATTCAAAAGATAGATAGTAATAATTAACAATTTTAACGAAATTTAACAACATTTGCAACAAGTAGCTTTTAATAGTGGTAATGTGTGTACAAAAGCTCAGTCCTGTTGGTTAAACGGTTCCTAAGTTATTGGCAAAAATCTGAAAAAAAGTTTTGACACCATGTGTCTCGAAAACGAAAGCCTGGAGAGAAAAATGGAAGAGGAAAAGAATGTTTCTCTTTTCAAGAGGAATTTACACTTTTCCGTTGCGACACTTATTTAGGAATACCCTGTATATGTAAAGTGTATATGTGTGCATATGTATCGCTATTTTTATGTATTTATTTATGTGTGATGATTTTATATGTTCAATTATTATTATTAATTCTATTTATTGACATATATTTTCGAATACGTTGTTTGTTGTATTACTACATTGACTTTGTATCCTGTAACTGGGCATTTGCCTGTTGGATATGTAGTGAAATAAATAAATAAAATAAATAAATAAACATGTCAAAGTTGAAATATTTATTTAGTTTACATTATTTTATACACTTCATACCTAATTACATATACTTAAACATGTATTAATTACACTTTTTTACACTGGACAATTATTCTCGGCACAACATTTATTTAATTCGTATTGTTTCCTATACTAAACCCTTAAATATTCAGTTTACTTAAGTTTTCTACACGTCACTTAAATATGTACATGTTTACATTATCTTTTAAACTGTACACTTCCATATTTATTGAATTTGTATTACTTTTGGCATTAAACACTTAAAAAATAAATATTTTACACAGTGGACTATCAAGTTCTATTTAGTTTACATTAAACACATGTACATTATATACATAAATATTTAGTTTACATTATTTTGTACACTGTTCACTTAAATAAGAAATATTTTCTAAAGTGAACCCATAAATATATATGTTTAGCTCACATACAATCATAAATTTAATCAGTTCATTTATTTGCTGCACTTAACTCTTAAATATGTACATATTCCGTTTACATTATCTTTTAAACTGTACACTTACATATTTATTGAATTTATGTTACTTTCGGTGTTAAACACTTAAAAATAAATACTTTAACAGAGTGGACTATTAAGTTATATTTAGTTTACATTATAAGTTATATTTAGTTTACGCACATGTACATTATATACATAAATATTTAGTTTACATTATTTTGTACACTGTACACTTAAACAAGAAATATTTTGTAAAGTGAACTCTTAAATATATATGTTTAGCTCAGATAAAATCATAAATTCAATCAGTTTATTTATTTGCCGCAGTTAACACTTAAATACAAATTCTGTTTACATTATTTTGTACACTGTTCACTTACATATTTATTGAGTTCGTATTAGTTTTTACACTCAACACTTAAATAAGAACTGTTTCCTACAGTGAACTCATAAACATATATTTAGTTTACATTATATCGTACACTGTGCATATAAAGTTTAAATTATTTCCATAAATATTTATTCAGTTTACATGATTTTCCAGAGTGAAGAGAGGACGTGGGTCGTATCGATCCCAATCGAATAAATTTGCGTCTAATTTAGAAGTCTTTATCAACGGGACAAGTAGTTAAAGAAGTATAAGGGGAGTGGAGTGTGACCGGCATATTGAACGGGTTTGATTACAACACTAAACAGGCGATTAAAATGGATCTCTTCAGATCACATAACTTCAAACGGTTAGATACAATTAGAAAGGGTCCAATAAGTCCTCGATATTGAAAGTTGGATGGAACTTTATCCTATAAATTGAGCCCGTGAGTGCTACCTTTTGCCCATATTAACTATGAGATACAAATTACTTTATAAAATGGCCAATGAAATGATTAATCATTGATAAAATCATAATTCCTTTTGCTATTAACCAAAGTTTCCTTGTCTTTCTGTAAAAAAATAAAAACAAATAATTTATAATTCTAGTAATTAGAATAATTTATATGAGAAAATTTCACGAAGCTCATAAATTTATCACACTTTTCAATTTGTGCAATATGTACGGATACTATTTACAATACCCAAGCATCGTATAACTTTAAAACGTGGTTAAATTCGGCGTTTTTTCGCTCCTTTAACCGAGTTCGCGTAACTTTCTGAAATAACGAACGTAAAAGTACAAGAATGTGCTTGAATCTGAGCCTGGTTATTGATGCATCGCAAAGTTTTGTATGGGGCATTTAGCAAACCCAAGAAAACGAACTTCTCAAAAGCGGATCTGTTTTCACGCATTGAATATCAATGAGACCTCAAGCATGTTTGACCCTTTGTGATATGAAGATACTTCTATCCAGAAACTCAAATGGAATAGAGGACTTACAGTATAGTGTACACTTTACATGAGTGTAATAGTTTTAATCTTTATAATTCAAGCAGAAAGAATATAATTGAAGATAAATCGGTTTTATTATAATACAAGTATGTCGAAAACTTAACCATTTCTGGGATACAGATACGTTTTTTGTTGTAAAATAAAAAATTTTTTTAAATATTGTAGTTCTATATTTTATAACGAAAACGTCGACTGACTCACGCCTAACTATGCCACTGGCAGCAGATAAAATCAGTTTATAGCAAAAATGTAGCTCTTTACCAACGCACAATTTTAGAAACATTGACTGTTCCAAATTTATTTCAAATATGAATAATTTTTTAAAATTTCAACCCCCTGTATCTCGGAATCTAAGCGTTTTCGACCACATGTTTATAGGAACTTTTTTTGAAACCATAGGAAACTGTGTCCTGAAGTCACGTACCATACTTAGGATACACCCCGTATTGTCGAGGTTTAGAACCTCAAATGTCAAAAGTTATGTATCAAAAAACTCCCAATTTTTTATAAACCCGTCCAGAATTCCTTTTCATGTCGATACACCATTATGCATACCAGCCGTAAGAAATGTTAACGGCACAGAACCGGAAATGAGCTCGAAGCCGGCCATATTTCGTGAAAGAGGTAGAGTTATCTGATTTAGTGAAATGTGAAGAGGTTGATAAGATATTTAAATTATCTTTTTCAGTCGAGGGTGAAAAATCTATATGAGAAAGGGAGTACGTCCTGAACAAATATACATATAACCAGATAGCTATATTTATGAACATAGCACGGGAACTGTTCTCGTAATGATAACCTTGATTCATGTAAGGTGTATTTAAATATTTTCTTAGGTATTTGCGGATGTAAATACTGTAATTTTTTCAGTAACTTTGCGCAATGTTCGTTATAAAACACAGGGTGTTCCACCTAAGAGGAATTCTTCTGTAACTCTGTAACTGTCAAATTTATAATAAAATGGTTTTAATAAAAGTTGTCTGGAATCGTGTAGGCCAAGTAAAGAAAATATTTTTAGCACTATAGGTTGTTCCATTTCGCGTGGACTTTGTTATTTTAAATGGAACACCCTGTATATTATTACATTTTTGAATTCCTTTGTTAATATTAGGTAGAGTTTATTAAATGTACATAGTGTTTAAAACTTACCGTTTTCGAGATAATTAGTTGTTTTTGAAAAAAAATCACGATTTCAGCTCTCTAAATGAGGCTAGATAGTGCCTAACCCGTAAGAGTTGGAAACCTGCTGTGTTCACAGTTCGTTTTGGCATAAATACTCTACATACATATATACATACTATTATGATGATGAGAATCTTTCAATTGGGTGTGGGTTGCAATATGTTCTATTTTATTATTTTGATTTTATTTTGAATTTTAATTTGAATCTGTTATGCATTTTATTCTAATTTCTTAAATTTAACAAATTTCAATATATTGACAGAATTTGGCAGGTTATGGTTTTGTCACAATATACACTGATTGTTGTAATGCTTATCCGAAATTATTAATTAAATAAAAAATTCCCCCATTAGATTTATACTACAATAACATGTAACTATGCTGTGTTGCGGAATCTGCTGCATGTAGCCGTATCACAGCGGAAACTGCCGAAGTATCCCTCGTGCTGCCACAGGAACTTTTCCAAGTGAAAACAACACTACAGTATAATTTTTAAATTCCACTTGTTAGTTCTTTGTTTTAAATTTTTGCAAAGTCACCTCTTATCAATTTGTTGTTGTTGTATTACTTGTTTGTTGAGACTGCTGAATGTATTTTCGGGCAAATGTCACTTACATTGATGTACCATTCGGACTTTTGACTATCAAATATATGTTTGACATTTGATCACCAAGGTGACTACGTGAGTATACGAATATTTACTAATTTGTTGAAAATAACAACTTGCACTTGTTTTTTTAGGAGCAAAACTTGCGATGTTGCTGCTACAGGTAAACATGAGAGACTGGCTACTTCGAGCCCGGATATTGGTTTTATAGAAAGTGCAAAACAATTGACAGTTTCTATAGCAACGTAACAATTATATTTTTGGAATTTTATGTTTACAAATACTGACTTTTAAATGGATTTGGGATGCATGAACTTTTCATTTTCAGATTCTTTGCATTTTTCTGCGTCTTTTGACACTAAGTACATCTTTCTAGGTTAAGTTGAACGTTACGTCAAAATGTTACATATTTTTACAAAATTCACTTTGACTTTGATGCATGGACTAATTCTCAGCATGTCTGTCATTTATATGCCTTTAGTACAGTCTATTAAACACCTTTTAAACAGTCATTATTCCTTTTTTTAGATATAAACGAACGAAAGTTTTTTTAGCTCTCCGCTCCGACAAACATTTTACAGTCTACACAACAAATTGGTACCTTTGGTTGGAGTTTAAATACATTATATGGAATGATGAGAGTCTTTAGTACAACCTTTTTAACACCTTTTATACAATCTTTACTGGGTTTTCAGATATAAACGAAAGAAAATTTCAAAGTTCTCCGGTCCATCAATTATTAATAAAGTCTACACAACAATTTGAACTCTATCTTGTCATCTGTGAGCAAAACGTGTACGTTATTCAGACTCGAACATACTGAGACCTACATTTAATAATCTTACGAGTTGAAAAACTTTTTTTTTCAAATGGAATAACCCATATTTATTGTCATGGGTGAATGCAAAATTGAATGCCCTTTCGACTGATATAAGGTTGTCCATACTTATCTCTAACAGTTTTCCAGAAAAATCAGGTTCTTTTCTATGTCCGAAAAAGTAGCTATGTAACAGCGTCAAGAAGGCCGAAGAAAATAGATTTGTTTGCTATTATGACAAAATTATGTATTTAACTTGGCAGTAAAGTAGATTTAATGCCTTGGCTGCTTTAATAAACTAACTATGCAGTGCAGTTTTACAAAGAAAAAAAGAAAAACCTCAAAGAAGTACATACCTGTAATTTCATTTTCTAATACACTATTCAGTTTGTGATTTGCCATGAAAATTTAACCAGTATATAGACCTCTGCTGTCAAATACGCAGGAACACAGAACGATGTTTATGAAGCAGAGTGTTGAACGCGAAAATTAATTTATTTTTAGGGTTTTAAGCCCAGACAGATTTAATAACTGTAATATACAGAAAATTAAAGCTGTTTTGACCCGCTGTGAAAGTCGTAAACAATAATTAGCTGACAAATTTGCCTTTCAGACGTACGGAGGTAATTGTTTAGTCAGATGAGAAATATACATTTGCTAATTAGATGAAATAATGCGAAAGTTGATTGCAGATGGAAAAAATTAAGTAGGTGCTTCTCCAAATCATAAATTAAATTAAATATATTACTTTTAGGGGTACGATTAACACAGTGAAATTGTTTGTCATAACTAAATTTTGAAAAAAGTATGAAATGACGTGTATAGAGTGATTGATTTTCGTTAGTTTCGCGTATAAAGTAATACATAATTACACATATTTTTATAGTGAAATCCTTCTATTTATTTCATATGAAAACTGAACTGCCTTCCAGCTCTTTCTTAACGCAACTTTGATACTAAACGTAAATTTCCAGCTTCTTGTTTGCTCGTTCCCTGTGATTTACAACTATTGTATGGGTTTGCGGGAATTTTCAGAGCATAGAAATATGCTCTCGACTTCCACTATTGCATCAACGACTCTTACATAGATGGTAAAAACTTGCAATAGCATCTATAACCAAATTGTACTATATTTTCTCATTTTTATAATGGGAACTTAAAATATCTCAATTTTCTTCATGAGATACCACAAACTTCCATGTCCGATAATCCACCTGTTTTCTGCAAGATAAAACATATTATTGTTCTCCGCATTAATCAGTATATTGCGTACAAAAAATTGAGATATTCATCTGATGTGTAGGCGGATACATTCTAAATTTGTGCGACTAAAAATACATACTGCATATTCAAATATGTAAATAAAGCATACCTATCAAGTAAAGATAAATTTTGACAACCAAAGGGAAAATATTTTCACATCTCTCGGAATAATAATTTCCTTCATCAGCATCCAACAGCAATTATTTTTACTTTACGAATTCTTTAAATTAATTGCAAATATTGTAACGGACATGCGAATATGTTATTTTAACGATATTTGGAGCGATTGAAGCATTACACATGCTCTGATGAAAATGGGGCTGAATTGAAGTTTGTATATTAACTCAACACTGTATACAGCGGATTTGAGAAAAAAATGCACCCAAAGATTAATTTTGTACGTGTAAAATAAAACACAAGAGGAAGAGTAAGGTAAGGTCTCTTCTAGAAAAATAAACAAACCTCCTAAACCAAATTGCTTAAAAATCCAGTTCAGACCATCAATGAATTGCGTGAATTTTTCCCTTCATCAGGACCCAATGTGTAGATAAAGAACAATCGGACGAAGAAAGTTGGAATACTTATACTTAAGGAACTATAGTAAGTCAGTCTAAGTTACTCGAGATACACCAGCGTTATTGCGCTCCAGTGATCCACAAATCCAATATACGTTCAAGAAAATTAAAGGGATAAAAGTGCTGAAGACTATAATCAAGAAAGAATCCAACTAGATCCAGGCGATATTCTAGAAAATTTTGACGTAAGATCATTGTTTACAAACACGCCACTTAAATAAGCTTTTGAAGAATCTCCTCCATCAACGCAGACAACAAAGATCAGAATCTAGTGTCCTTGGTAAAACTGTGCACCGGGTGAAGCTTCTTCTTCTTTAAGGAATAGTTTCATGAACAAATTGATGGTGCAGTTATAGTTTAACCTTTATCCCTAGTCTTGGGAATTATCTACATTGAATCCTTCGACAAAAGGGTAGGTACTACGGGATTCATCAACTTTTAAATCAAAGTATTGGCTCAGATATAATGTTGGCGCTGTGTTTGTCATACTGTTGTCAAACGAAATCTAAATCACAGGATGTTCAGAAAACAACATATCTGGAGCTCGATTCTTGACGATGAGAGAATAGAATGCTTCCTGGGAAACGTTACCTCATTTCGCTCTACTACTGTTCTATCAGAAAATTCATACTGTATTCTCGACAAAAAGGGATCAAACCATAAAAGTGAAGAACGAGGAACAATGTTGTCAAATGTACCGACCAATCAGAAAGCAGTAAATAGGCGGTAGAATGAAAACTAGTGATGAGCTGGTCATGAAATAAGTACTACTTTATTTAGAGTTATTGTTATTTGTCTGTCAGTGTCAGGTGAGGTGTAAAAAGGAAAGAAAATGGAAATTAATAAAAAACCGAAGCTAAATCCAGTAAGTTCTACATAAAATGAACTTCTAATAGAATATATTGAGGGTAAAAAACAAATGTATATGAAAGTTAACACTCAGCTACACTAGAGAGAAAATGAGGGCTAACTAGGAAGAACTTACAAATATTTTAATACTATATTAGGCAGATCCATTTTATTCTATTATTATTTTATTCGTGTATTGTACAATCCTTTAAGTAAACACATATTCTACGAACGTTTCCTCAAATTTCTCGAAGGATATCACCACAAAACGATAACTAGAGATATTACAGACAGATTGCGGAATTCGTAATTTGTGAAACATGTCAAAAAATATAGGGTTAGGTTTAATGATCCCTACCTGTTCCCCCGAAAATATCAGTAGAAGAAATAGGGAACAATTCTTCTATCATTACTCAATAGAACATCATTCAAGAATAACAACTTAGTAGAGACACGCCCCCTTTCTCTCGTTCCTTCTACTCCCTATAATTCAAGAATAAAGTACCTGGATAGGCATTTGAATCATTCCAGATCTGGAACAGGGCATCTACCAAACGACTTAATCTCAAATTTCTTCAACTATGTTGGGATAGTAGCAAGAGGTTTATAATATACAGGGTGTTCCACCTAAGAGGAATTATTCTTGAACTCTACAGCTGTAAAATTTATATTTAGTTGTTTTTGAACAAAATCACTATTTCAGCTCCCTAAATGAGGCTAGGTAGCTTTCTCGCTCTTCCTCTCGTTCCATTTTTAAAGGCTAGAACTGGCAGTAACAATTTCAGAAAAAACTGCCCAATTACTTCTTATTTATTCAACAGCAGTAAAACATTAAAATACAATTCCATGGATTAGAGCAACGTTTTCGATCGTCCGCAAAGCTGCATGATTTAAAGCGGATGTATTAGAAGGAATAGTCCATAGCGAAACGTTGGTTTAGGATTTATCTAGTGGAAAACAACTTTAGTGTTATCGCGCTAAGTAGTTGCTACAAAAGAAGTAGATGTAAAATACATTTCAGAGAAGAATATAAACACTTTCTGCGAAAGTGCATGTAGCGCTGCATCTAGATATGCATTCGCTTTAAGTGCACCCGAACACGAATCTTTAACCGACTTTTTTTTAATTCGTGATGTATTGTTATCATATTTCAAGGTGTTTCGCGGAGCGCCCTCGGGAAATTAATTCCCTTGATAGTCTTATCGCTATTAGTTAATGGACTTTTGCCGGCAATGATTTCCTATAGTACTGATTTAGTTGTCCGTGCAAGATAGATTCGCACAGAATGTAGGAAGTTGCTGTTCTATTTGCGTCTTGCTTTTTTTATTTTCTACAATCGTTTAATGTAAAGTTTCGGAACCTTTGTGCTGTTCTGAAAAGTCAAACAAAAAATTGCATGGAGTAAAATGCTACAGTACCTACAACTGTGAACAACAAACGTTTATTTTTACTGTAACTTTGCGGTTGTTGTTGTTTAAGTTGGCCATAATTCTAGTAATCTATGTCTAATATTTTCACGTTTTTTTTTGCAGTACATATTTATAAATACTCAAGTTGTCGCATTGTTTATAGTCCAGGGAACCAAGGGATTCCCCTCCGAATTCTTTCGGATAGAACCGATTGACGTGAAACTTGGATTGTAACTAGAAAATTGCCCAAGAAACAAAAGTTATATAGTGCCGATGAGTGCTTTTACCCAGGGGGTGGAATAAAATATTCAAAATAACCCCAGAAATCAATAAATAATTATCATTCTCTATACCTAGACTTAGCTCTAAAGAAAACGAAACATTTTATACCAACTCCTCGTACTAATGTACTCAAACATTCACCACTTTATGAAATCAGTAACAACCGTAATAAAAATTCTCTAGATATCTTTAACTGCAGCCTTAATGACTTAAAAAAAATCTATTTTTAACGTCTGGTAGTTCAAATATGTAATTTTAATCTTCATTTATGTGTATTATTTAGTGTATAGATTTTATTTATTTCCTTCTTTTTTATGATGTATTTGTATTTTTCTGTTTGTTCCTTTTAATTTTGTTGGTAATTGATGTACTTCTTTTATTATTGTCTGTAAAATCCCTGTTCTATAATTGGGTATAACCTGTTGAACAGTGTATTAAATAAAATAAAAAATAAATAAAGCAATCAATTTTAAGCAAAAAGTATCTTATGAAGAGTTTTCTACAAGTCGATATTTTCTGAGTTATTGGTGATTGAAAATGTACATTTTTTATTAAAAAAGACGTTTTTCAGTAGTTTTTCTCGAATAACTCGGAAAATAGACATTCTATGAAAAAAACAACACGAAGAAAATGAAGCTTATAGAAAAAGAAAAAGATTGTTTTTTTTTCATTTATGTAGGTGCAATAGATGCTGAGATACGGTTGGTTGAAGATAAATTCGTGTCTGCCAGAAACTAAATTGAAAGCGTTTAAAGTAAAATAACTAAAAAAAATTCTATTCTTCAAGAAAAATACACAGAACATTTTTAAGGTACTTTAAAAAATCTTTAAAATGAACTTGACTTTAAGTCATTAGCTTAAAAATTAACAGTTATGATCAAAATAAAACTTTTAATTCGCTTTCTCGAAAAAAAAAATCAGTACAAAAACTAACTGATGAATTTTATACGAGATTTAAAATGAAAGGTAATCAATCCTTCAACAAATTACATTTTTGATGTGTTAACAATGTTTTATACAAGTTTAAGCGGTTTAGAATGCATATTTTTGAAAATAACTTTAAAAATAAAAAATATACGAAAAATATTCAAGAGCACAAAAGTTTAGATTTTTTTGCGGAATATTTTGGTTTCTTTGTTTAGGATAAAAATTAACAGATGTCGCTGCTATAAATTTGCAGTTGAGGGCGAAGGCAATGTTTTTCAAATCGTTTAACACAAAAATCTCAAAAATAATGAGTTAAAAAATATTCAATTTTACAGTATGTACTTTTAGCTGTCGAAATTTTCCGAAAAATAATTTTTCGATCGTCTTAATAGCTTTAAAATTAAGAAAGTTATCGTTAATAAACCAATATTTCGGTTATCCAGCAACTGTGGAACAGTCATAGGTATACATAATAAAATAATATATTACTTATTTAGGGTGGCCCAAAAAATACGAATATTTTTCTTCGTGTCTTGTGAAAATATGTTAGTTTATCATGTTTTAAGAGCTCCCTCAAAAAATCAGCTCAAAAAAATTTTTTTAGAGATTGCTGAAGATTTTTAAATTTATTTATTTTTTTAATTTTTTTTTGGTTAGATCCCTCATAATTATTTTAACTTTAAAAGTAGTGTACCTGAAATGTTTTCGAGCGATCTCTAAAAATAAATATCAACGAACTAATGTTTTTTTTTTTATTGAATGTGATGAATAAAAGAATAGAAATAAATCACGAGAAAATTTCTTGAGGCAAAATTTACTGCCGCACTATGAGTATCAAATATTTATAATTCTTTTAAAATTTAAGTGTCTCATGATTTATTTCTATTCTTTTGTTCATCATATTGAATAAAAAAAAAACTTATTAGTTCGTTGATATTTATTTTTTAGAGGTCGCTCGAAAACACAGGTACACTACTTTTAAAGTTAAAATAATTATGAGTGACCTTTACAAATTAAAATATCGATTTGAAATTTTCAGAATCGAAATTTTTTTCAACCTAGAAAATGATAAAATAATGAGAAAAAAAATTCTATTGGAAATATTTAAAAATCTTGAGCGATCTGAAAAATTTTTTTTTGAGCTCATTTTTTAAGGGGCTCTTAAAACATGATAATCTAACATATATTCAAAAGAGACACGAAAAAAAATATTCGTTCTTTTTGGGCCACCCTAACCTATAGGTATATTTGAAAGTTTGAAATTATGACTTTCTGCATGAAAAAAATATTAAGAAATAATTATCTTGAATATTGCATAAATTAAAGTAAATCGCGAGAAAGGAAGTAATTACGAAAAAAAAAAATTATAATTCATTTTAAATAGTTTAAAAGCCATATTTTACATTTTGTCATTGGGGATGGTCTTTAAGGGTTCAAACAATGCGATAAATTATAAATTGTATTATAAACAGGTAAGAGAATTTAATTTATCCTGTTTGTACTATCAAATCATTTCAAACTGTTAAAAACTATATTTTTTAATATTTTGTTATTAGGGGTAGTTTTTTAAGGGTTGAAATATTGTAATAAATTATTTATAGTACCATAAACTATTAAAAAGATTTCTATCTATAATATATTCGCTATAAAAATATTTTAAGGTCAAAGAAAATTATATAATTTTATATTGTTATCATTAAGGGTGGTTTTTAAGGGTTGAAACTTTATAAAAATAACGTAAATTATAACCCACAATATAAAGTAATATTTATTCTATCTATTAAGATATGATTTTAGTGCATGTAACACCTATTTTTTTATATCAAGCATATATAACTTTTCATCTACAGGAGGAAATAAGCTAAAATCCAAATTTTTATAAAAATCGGATCTATCCGAAAGTATTCGGAGGTTTTACCCTATTTTTCTCTTCGTCTCCGGGACTATTACTATCACAGAATGAAATTAAGATTTCCAGATTTCCTCGAAAAATATTTTTTCTCAAGTAGGTATTCTTCAAACACATATTAAAAAAAATATACATGAAATACATTTTTTTAAAATTTCTTTTTATAATAAGAAAATGCTCATTGAACTATTTCTATTTCTGAACAAAACTGTATTTATTAGAAATATTTTATGGTCAAAAAACTATTAGGTCTAGGAAGAAGTTGTTTGGCGTTTTTTTTTTTTTGATAGATGGCGTCAATTGCAAATAACTTAACTACTGAACGCAGCGACACCTATGACCGCTTCTTGGAAAGGTGACACTTCGAACGTTACTTTGAGAGAGTATAAATATCGAAATTGGTGCAAATAATAATAGTAACACTAAAGTAGCAGTAAAATAACATTTACTACCTATTCAATAAGAAAACAAGAATTGGAAAGTGTCGAACTTTAAATTAAAGTAATTATATGTACAGGATGTCCACGGTTAGAGTGGACAAGAGAGGAAATATTTTTATTTTTCATTTTTAGGAGAAAAAGGCATTCTTGAACGATTTTTATATTTACCGATTTTCTGATCACCCTGTACATGCAAGACGAAAGTTCTCCATGCCAACCTCATTTGAAAGACAAGCAAAAGTTTTAATCAAGAATTTCTTTTTCTGGTAAAATGAAGAATAAATATGTTTTACTGTCCGTTTCTATCAAAGTAGGCCGATTCGTACACAAATTGAAATTATAATACAAAGTTCAATTCTAAGCAACTTTCCTTAATAACATATTTCTGTATTGTTGAAAACAAAGGCAGTTTATTCTTGAACGATTTTTATATTTACCGATTTTCTGATCACCCTGTACATTCAAGATGATGGTTCTCCTTGCCAACCGCATTTTAAAGACGAGCATAAATTTTGAGTCAAGAATGCTTTTTTCTTGTAAAACGAAAAATAAAAATATTTTCCCTCTTTTCCGCTCTAACCGAGGACATACTGTATACGTCAAATCTACAATCTGCAAAACTTAGCTACAGAAAACATTGTATTATTGTGAACAATACTTCTTACAATTTAGTACCTTTTGAATGAATATAAAGACTATTAAACAGATTCACTTGCAAAATTCATTCATATATGAGCACAGCTAAAATGGAAAGATTTTATTGTCCACAGCTGTACCAATAAAATTAAATAGTAGAAACAGACAGATTATTTGAATTGCATTAAACGCGTAGGTACATATATTTGTTTTAACTAAATACCATTTGTGTGGAAGAATACTAAATTGCAATTGACTTGACTATTTATTTACCGCAAATCAGTGTTTTATTTATTGGCTTTATTTGAATAATTTGCCATATTTCATTAGCAATTAAAAGTTGGGATTTGTATATATGTACTACTGTGTAAACACTTTACAATTTTAATGAAACATGATATTTATTTGCATTGGATACATGGAAATATGTTGCGTAAAAAATACATTAATCTATACTGACTGCGCTTCGCTTTATATTTTAATTCCCA
Organism: Anoplophora glabripennis; assembly: GCF_000390285.2. Classification (NCBI taxonomy): domain Eukaryota; kingdom Metazoa; phylum Arthropoda; class Insecta; order Coleoptera; family Cerambycidae; genus Anoplophora; species Anoplophora glabripennis. The sequence goes on from NW_019416281.1 coordinate 271,296, forward strand.
GTACAATTAATAGAATAAATCATGCTCTTAATAAGCATCAAAGAGTAAAGAAAGAGACGAACTACAAAGTTCTCGCAGTTTTATAATTCACTAAAAATAAATAGAATAAATCCACACTATATGCAAGATACATACTTATAAAACTTAGGACAAGTGACTACTACGTCAAATTCATTTTATTACAGCCCGTCAAGCAAACAAACATTATAGGCCAGGAAAATAAGCTGTGAAATGACCATTTCGTGACTTTTTGTTTCGGCAAGCTGAATTTATCACTATAGATGCTAAATGTACAATGATATGTTAGTTTCCACAGTCATAAAAATGAGGGGAAGATTGTTTACAGGGTGGTTAATTGTATAATTTTTACCTAAATTCACGTTCTTCGCTTATAACTTTTTTCCGTTCGTTACCACGAGAAAACAGTACTTTTTTTCGTCTTCAAAAGACCTACAAAACTAGCCCTCGAGCTTCAAAAAATATTGATTAGATCAAAAGTTATAGACAGAAGAAGTTTATTTATGACTTTTGAATTAAACAGTTATAAACTGCCTTATTATTACCAGAACGTTTTGGCATCGCATCCTCTCATTCCTTATCACTGTCTAATAACTCACACGAAATATGGAATCGGTAAGTTGAATAGTTTACAAGTTATGGCCTTATAAACAAATTAACTAAATATTAGTCTGGACGATCCCGAGGATCGTCCACAATCGCACTGATTTTTTTCATGGTAGATTTCATAATGATACATTGAAATCTATCATTTTTTTTAATTTCAAATTTGCAACCTGGAATTTTTTTTATTTTGTAGCCTTAGTTGCAAAATGAAATATACGACGCACGAGCGTGATATAGTTATATATTATTACATATTCGGAAAGCTTATGAAAAGAGCTTTAAGTTAAAAAAAATCGTCAAGATTCGTTGAAAAACAACGGAGTTACAGACTGTCAAAGTTGACGGCCTATTGTTAAACAAGTTAGGTTGGTAGCGGTAAAAAAAAATACTGTCATAACCGGCAACCCGAGTACTTTCCCAGATAAAAATATTTTATTTGTGGAAGTATGAAGTGCATAAGGAATATTGTCAAAAGTCAGTGGGTCTCTTGATTTTCGGCAAGCCGTGGCGCGACGGAAGGGTGAGGGAAGCGAACGACAGCGAGTCTGAAGAAAATGACGATAATATTCATAGTCCTGCCGTTAAATAAGGGAAATTCGCTTGAAAATAATATATTTGACTGCTTTTAAAAAGGTTGAAAGGTTTTGGTTTTTTAATCCCTTTTTAATGAATCTTTTTTATGAAGGATAGAACCTACTTTGTTACATTCGCAACGGAATAAATTAATTTATGGTAAATATTAAACTTTTTACTTACTTTTTCCCAAGGTTAACAGCATTTCTATGCAGTTTTGGTACCATTATTATTTGATGCACAGTTGGGACGTCGATTTTGCATTCTTGGATAGGTTTTTTACTCACTGACGCTTGCATAAAACTCCATTCTGGAACACTGCGATACCTAGAATAAAAAATAACAAAAGCAGTATCGCAGAGAATGCAGTTAATGATGAAAAATGTTACCAAACTCTATTTAAAATAAAGTTTAATATTTTATAATTAGATACGCCCAAATTCTTCTGAACGTACCGTCCTCAGCGAGACGCAGGAAAACAGTGGGCAAAATCGATAGTAAATATTCAGCGACTTATTCCAGTTCCGATTAAATGAGTTTTAGTAGAATGAAATTACAGTTTAAACCTTCGGCCGTAGCTCGGCTAAGATTTGAATATTCATAAATGCAAGTTTTGCCATAGCTCGTACGTGGATTCTAATATTCTGGATGATAGATGCATTCAAGTGAAATTTCACGTTCCCCAATTTATACGCGGTGCATGTACATACTGGAAATTTTTCGAACAAACTGATTTTAGTTAATAGGGTAAAAATCGTAAAAGGACTTCTCAGTTCAGTAACGATATGAAATAACGTTTATTCAAATTGTTTATATTACATATACAAGGTTGCCGATATACAGGGTGTTTGGAAAAGTTTGTACAAAATATAAGGAGGTGAAAGTAGAGCTAAAAATAGTAAAAAAAGAACTACCCTTAACAGAAATGTTTCGAACTTTTTTTATTCCTTTGAATTATCAAGCAAATAATATTATTTTTTAATGAATTCGACTTTTAAAAAAAAATTCTCTACTTCTCTTAGTGGTGATTTTTGTGCTTGACTTTGCATTTCATTTAATTTTTTTACGACCAAATTTTTTTGACGTTTGTGTAGCTTGGGGATATATTAAAATTTTTTTTTCAGTTTTTTTTTAGAATCATGAATTTTTTTGATGAAGAAAATATGGATTAGTGCTAAAAAATTTTTTTACTTAAAAAAATTACTTATTACATTAATTTTCAGCAAAAACGACAAATTTAAAAGAAAATTTAAGAAAAAAAATCGCAGCGTTTTGAAATTATCAGGGATTGTTCAAGACACTTTGAGGTTGAAAAGTACAGTCAATATCCTTAATTTATTCATTATTTGCAAAGTTATTCAAGTATCCCCAATTATGAAATTATTTATCTTTCCTCTAACCAACATTTTCACTATATAGGGTGATCCATTAACGGTATCGAGCGGCTGTATATAGAATACTAGAGGTGCTACGATTTTGGGGTAAAAAATCTATTAACAAATACGACCAAAAGAAATTGATTTAAAATATTTTCAAGTTTATAACTTCACCGCTAGGAGGCGCACCTGCTATAGTGTTACAGAGAATTGTCGGTTTTTTGAAATTTCGCCTAAGTTGAAAATAAACTTTTTAGATACACTGTTAAACCCTTCACAAGTTTTGTTTGAACTTTTTTTTTGTTATTACCATAGCAACGCCAGTATGAAGGACGCCACCTTGAAATTTTTTCTAAATGAGCCATCGTTTATTGAAATCGATTAAGGCATTTAGAAGTTGTAACAATTTAAAAATTTCGAGGTGGCGTCCTTCATACTGGCGTTGCTATGGTAATAACAAAAAAAAGTTCAAATAAAACTTGAGAAGGGTTTAACAGTGTATCTAAAAAGTGTATTTTCAACTTAGGTTATATAGGCGAAATTTCGAAAATACGACAATTCTCTGTGATACTATAGCAGTTGCGCCTCCTAGCGGTGAAGTTACAAACCTCAAAATATTTTAAATCAATTTCCTTTGGCCGTATTTGTTAATAGATATTTTACCCCATAATCGCAGCACGTCTAGTTTCCTGTATACAGCCCCTCGATACCGTTAATGGACCACCCTGTATATGAATCTTTGACATTTGATCAGGATCTATTTAACAAGATCCTATCAGTAGCACCCTAAGTTGACTAAATGCATTTTGAATACAATTTGTTGGCAAAGTGCGAATTAAATTAATTGTAGTTGTATTTTTCACATAAACTTTAATTAACAGTGATACAATTGTATACATTTGTAATATATTTTTTTTCCATGTACCTACTTACGTTTAACTAAATTAACTGATTTGAGCCAAATACCCTCATTCCTTATATTGTCTCCTAATTTTAGAACACCAGGTACATGTCTACATCCACGCTCGTTGGTAAACTTCATGATTAAATTAAATCATGATTGATTATTACACCAATTGGCAAGGATGTGCAAGTCGGACCAAAGTTCACGTCATTTAGCTGCTTATAAATTAGATTTCGGTCTGGCCAGACGAAGGTACCGGGTAACAATGTAGTGAGGCGCAGTTTAATTAAAGCTCTCATTTAATAACTTCCCGAAGGGCCCCGGCTGTATTTTCGTACCTATAGGGCGGCAGATAAATTGAAACACTATAAAACTTTATATATAGGTCAGTGTCTGTGCCGCAGCGGAACATTACTTCGAACAATGCAGCGGGAATATTCGGATTAATTTTCGGCCAACTATAAATTTCTTCCTGATAGGTTTAATCATCTGTTCCTCCGAACGGCAGCGGACAATTAAATATCTGGGGGCTGCATATTCATGAACATTAATACCAGCAGAAACTGAAATTATTGTCAAAGGAGAAGTTGTTTAATTCACTATCACCTTTGCAAACCGTTATACTTTTGCATTATAAGGAAACTGCTGTTTTATTTCCAATGATAATTTTATATTTGATCGATAATTTTGCTGCGGGACACGTGAATTCACTACAATAAGCCAAGCAAATAAAATTTTTACTCGAAAAAAGTCCTATCCACGATATTATTGTAAAACTGTCTAAAGGAACTTAATACAAGACATCTTTCATGTCGTGAGTCAAAAAATTTTATTAGCTAACTTTTCTGGTTAAACAAATAAGTGAGGAAAACAGTTTTTTTACTTTGCAGGGAAAACCATCAATTTTAGCGAAAAGTGACTCTCAGTCAGCTTGTAGGGAGTAAAATTATCTACAAAATGAGACTTGTTAAACTAAAATCGGTTAATAAACAGAAAAGATATTGCAAAAAAAAACAAGAAAAGTGCCCATTTTTAAATTTGTTTATAACTATCGCATTTATTGTTAAAATTTTATAAAACCTATGACAAGTTGAGGGTTCTGTCATACTTTAAAAGTGTGCCAAAAATTGGCGCTGGCTTAATATGTAAAAACAGTAACTTTTTAAATGAACGATAACTTCATTTATTTATTTAATAATAGTAAAATAATTCCGAAATTGAAACTTTAATTAATATTTCCTTTAACAATAATTTTTATGATTTTTTTGTAAATTAAAAGAAATTAAGTATAAAAGATTTTTTCTGGGGTTCAGGGCTGTTCTACGAATTCGTAAATATGCCCATTCTTATATTTTTGTCGAGCTTCCCCAATTTAAAAAAAAAAGAAGTTTCTACGATGGATAGAAGCCAAGATATTGCAAAATTTACAGCGCGCATCAATTTGAACTTTTCATGGATTTCATTTTTCTCGGGCGCGCGACTCGCTTGGACGAGCTTCCCCCACCACCACGCCAACGGCCGCCGAACAGTTTACTTAGCGAGTACCTTCTCTTTATAGGGTTCGTGAGTCGTGAATTTTCCACACTATATTTTGCGAAAAATTCAAGTCTTAATGTTTATAAACAATTGCGTTACGATTTTTTTTTAAATTCTTATCTTGGCTCCTGTTGGTCGTAGAGGGTACTTTTAAAAAAAAAAATTGTATTTTTTGCCAGCTATCCATTGCATCTGTTTTCGGTGAGGTAGCATAAATAGCAGCAATTTTATTCAAATTGTTTATAAGCGAAAAACGCACGGTTTTTTAATGCACAATTTGAGAATGTTAATGTAAAAAAACGGTGATATTTTTTAATAGGTCGCTTAATTACGTCTTTAAGATTACAATGACGCTCTCAGAATCATGTTTGGTTGAAAACTAACGCCTGTACAGAGGCTCAAAGTTCATAACTTTTGGAGACTCCGTTATAAACAAATTGAATTGTGCGAAAACTATTGCCCCTACAGCGCCCACTTTTGGCACACTTTTAAAGTATGACAAAAGCCCTCAACTTGTCATAGGTTTTATAAAATTTTAACAATAAATGCGATAGTTATAAACAAATTAAAAAATGGGCACTTTTCTTGTTTTTTTGCAATAACTTTTTTGTTTATTAACCGATTTTAATTTAACAAGTCTTATTTTGTAGATAATTTTATTCCCTACAAGCTGTCTGTGAGTCACTTTTCGCTAAAACTGGTGGTTTTCCCTGTGCAAAATTAAAAAACTGTTTTCCTCACTTATTTGTCTAAATACAAAAGTTAGCTAATAAAATTTTTTGACTAACGAGATGAGAGTTGTCTTGTATTATGTTGCTTTAGACAATTTTGCAATAATATCGCGGAAAAGTGCTGTGCTTGTATAATTTGATTGTTGTACCACTTGCTGCCAAAACCAATAACATAATTCTATACGAGGCTGAAAATTATGTAGTCTTTTTTGTTCAAGACCTTCATCAGTGATAGGTCTAATATTTACTGTGTTTGAACTTTGATATGCAATATTGAGATAAGGAGATATTTTAATAACACATAGGTACAGAAAATTGATAAAAACTTTTTTCTGTGGCTGTAACAAGTTTATTTTTCTGTCGACATGATTTTTATGCCAAAGTCGTAATAGATAGATAAAAAGTTGTCGTTGAAAATGAACTTTGAGTAGGTTAATAAAAAAAAAAAATAAATTAATATTTCTAGACTTTCGATACGAGCTGTTTTTCTTCTATACTAAATTTTTTTGGGACATAAAAATATTTAAAATTCCTAATATTATGAAAAAAATACATTTATAGACGAGAAATCTCACATTTAGTAAGACAATTATAGAAGTGACGATGCGTAACGCTAAACTAGAGCAATTTCCTTTAATTTTTCTCGTTGAAAGATCACGGAGGACTTGTAAACATCAGAAAATATACTTTTCCTGTTTTGTCCAGCAAATTTGTGAAGATTCCAGGGCGTGTGATTATGTATCCCATTAATACTGTAGATGAATTTAGAGAAGAATGCTATTTTCAACAATTTTTTTAATAATAGTTTGATATTTTTTGTAATGTTATGTTAGTGTTGTATGTCGTTAATACACAGGTGCCAACCAGTAATGTATTTAATTTTTGTTATAAAATTATTAATAATTCTGTAGGTTTTTTACTCAAACACAGCGCATCGCAGGACAAAAACTCAAGAGAGCTCTTATCTTTCGATTTGAACGTGAATTTCAATAATAATTTTATTTGAGAAAAATACCCATTGGCGCACCATCTTCAAAAATATCAAAAATACCAGTCAGTGCTCGTGCGCACGCCACTGTTGCAATTAAAAATTATGTTTGTATTGAAAAACATGCGCCTTTATTAACTGTCACTATGTACTAAATATCACTAAAATATGTCAAGTGGTTTCGAAAATATTAATTAATTTCCTTCTTCTTCCTAAAATCTTAACACTCCGTATTTTCGCAACGGAATATTTTTGTACCATAGTTTATAAAGCAAACTATTAATTTTCCATGTAGAATCACACAACATTCGTATATTATTAAGGAACACCCTGTATAACTGGTACAGTGAAGTGATTGTTTTTAACTTGCTTAGATTTTGTAAAATGCTGGACAAAATATTGCTCATAAGAACGTCCCCCTTAATAAGTGGGATTACCTTACCAAAAATTTTTAACTAAAAACATGACAATAAAAATATTTTATCCACAATCACCTTATAATCGGCCTTTTATCCACACATATGAACCGTCTAAAATGATACCTTATCCACTAGTGGAATAATAGTATATTACGTAATAAGTGTTGTAAAAAGCATTTTACGCACGAATGGAAAAGTTACGCACGACACCGCGTAGCATATTCTAATCTCTAAGGGTTTTTTGGCGAGAAAACCGCTAACCCGGTTAACTATAGTTTGTTGAGGATAGACGTTTCGGCGAGAAATGTAGTTAACCCGGTTTGGCAGAGTTTGCCTAACCATCAAACCGGACTTGTGGGTTGGTTTGGATATTAAGTTAATATTTCTATCTTTGTTTATTTATTTTCTGTTTCGTACCATCGTACCTAGTCACTACTTCGTTTTTTTAGAGGTTTGGATAGGTATAAGTTGTAAATAAAAAAAATTGATAATGGATTAACTTTGCAAAAAATACAAAGTAAATATTTAAAATTGATAATAAAAAAATAGTAATCGAGGATCCAAATAACTTTAATCGTAGGTATGCATATTCTATATTGTACTGTATAGATCTTTATTAACTTCCTTTTTGACGATACATTTACGTGGGAATAGATATTTGTGAAAAGGTAAACCCATTTTGATTTAATAACCATCTATACATTAACGTTATTTCATGGATGTGCATTTCAGATTAGGAATAACAATTATAGTATATAAGAAATAATCAAACAACTTGAGCTACGAGCACTATCATAGATTATAGGTTACGATTTTATTATTGATTAGATATCCAAACCAAAAGAATTTTTGCGAGTTCTGTCAAATGTTAACTCAAACTCTTAACACAATCAAACTCGAGCTAACCGGGTTTGATGTGGTTTGGCTCGCCAAAAAACCCTTTCTGTTTCACTTTGAACTGAAACAGTCTGATAATTTGTATTAGTTACTTCCAAAAATCAATGCTAGCTCGCGATGAAAATAATTGTAACCGGAAAACTGTTTCATAAGAGTTTACTTTTTGATATTTTGTGTTATTACTCGTTGTTCTACATTACAAAAAGTATCTAAGCGTGGGCTCTACTGTAAATAAAATGAGCACGAAAATCGATCCCGAATTGTATTTCGGCTCAATGAAAATAAAGGCCGCCGCTTCCTGTAGTAAATATCGTGTAGCGGTAATTTCATATTAAAATTTATTAATTCAAAATATTCCTTTGTTCCAGTTCGACCTCTCGCAGCGGAGATACTAAGCAGCAATAATCCCTTCTCCGCAGACAGGAAATACGAAATTCCTTGTCAGACATTCGGTTCGAGGCCCCCAGCAAAAATAACTTGGATTATGGATGGGGAGGAGTTAAAACCACCTAAATATAATTCCTCACAATCGGTAAGATGCTGAAATATAAATTTTAATTTTCGAACAAGTTCCGCTTAGATGAATATCTGGGAATAATCGCTTGAACTTCAACTTCCGGTATTTAAGGTATTTAAATACTTCCCACAGACAAAGGAGGAGCAAATCGATAATGCCGATTTAATTGCTCACTTCACATTGCTGAAACACAGAAATACCGGATAGGTATATAATTTCTTATGTAAGAAATGGTACAATCTTGGTGAAATGTAATAGTATCATTTCAAATTAATATAAAGCTTATTCAGGTGTTCCTCGAGGTACCAACTTGGGACAGGTACTGTTACTTGATCTTAATACTGATCTGTCACTATCACACGCCATTATATTAGGACTTTAACCATCGATAGATCTCATTAAAATAATGTCATTTCGGAGCATACACTTTTTCGTCCAAAGGCTTCCTTTTAAAGGTATAGGCTCTTAAAAAAACATTTTTTTTTTGGTTTTTATTGAATTTTTCTTAAACTATGAAAACCATTTGTTTTATATTTGGTATGAAGTGTACGAATGAGAAGTTATATAAATGTTTAGATTATTGTGAAAATAGATCAATCATAGGCGTCCTTAAGGGGTTCTGATACTTCCTAATTTTAACAATTTCTAAGCTACTGGAAATTTTTCAAAATGAATATATTTTTTACAGATACTACTTACTATATTTAAATGAAATGCTTGGTTTTTGAGAAAAATGGCTTCTTATGAATTCATTACAATTAGGTAAACAGGGTAATGATTGAAGTACTTACATATGTACGACACTATTTAAATTTATGATTAAGAAGGGAGTCCAGAATATATCAGTTACATGTTAATAATATTTTAAAGTGACATCTAAAACTATCTTTTTTAATTTATTACTTACAGAAACTGTTGTAGGTGGCACAGATTTTTTGAAAAAAAAAATCTCATGCTCCTTGAAGGTGATTTTTAGAATAACAATTGTTTATACGTATTTTGACATATTTCCTCAGTCATTGAGTTTACGTTGCATTATTAATTTGTTATTTCTGTTTGTTTCTCAAAATTAAATATTTTATTCTGTATTACTTTGTTTGAAAAACTAAACCATTTAACATATATAATGAATCCATAAGAAGAAATGTTTCTCAAAAACTAACAATTTCATTTAAAAATAGGAAGATACCTTTTTGCTCTAGAATAAACCGCAATGTAAAAAAATATATTTATTTTGAAAAATTTCCAGACGTAGAAATTATATTAAAAATACGGGCAATCCGAGCCCCTTACGGACGCCTATGATTGATTCATTTTCACAATAATTCGTAAAATCGATAGAGCGTTTCATTCGTACACTTCATACTAAATATAAAACAAATGGCTTTCATAGAAAAAAATAAATAAAAACCAAAAAAACATTTTTTTTTTCAAATCTCTTATGTCTCGAATAGGAACTTTTTGGACTTTGAGAAAGTACCGAAAATTAACTTGTAATAAATGCAATTAGATGTATAAAATTCAAGTTCTCACCAAAAAGAAAAAGAAAAATTTTTGGTCAAATAAATCTTTGCTCCAAAATACAGGGTGAACACAAGAGACCAGTACTTTCTTAATGTTTCCAGAAACAGATTGTTTTGAAAATTGGTGACGTAAACCTCACTGTCAATTGACACCCTCCTGCGAGGAACCAGCAGATTATTAAAAGTCAGGGTGTCCCAGAAAAGCCTTTACAACACCCCACCAGATACAGTGCTGCTCAAAATAAGTCAATTTAGCTAAACTTACCTTAGTTCAAAGTTGTTCCGTTTGGGCAGTTACGGCCCTAAAGTTGCAATTTTGAAATCGTTTTCTTTTATATATAAATTTAAAACACCTTATACGATTTTGCTAAAATTTGGTACCGCTCTATAGAACAATAAACCCCATATCAAAATTATGAGTAATATCAATACATTGGCGTAGAACTTTGGTTTTTTAGTAATTGCACCTTCCATAATTCTACGCCACTGGAAGAAAATAATTTTAAGTATAAAACTTAGATTAAGTAAATTATTTACTGCAAAAAAGGTACTCTTGATAAGACTCGATTACTCTCACTTTATTCGAAATTTGTAATTTTAATCATTGGCAGCAATTTTGATACAAAAATTAAATTAGGAAAATATGAATGCAAATAAATAAAGTTGTCACAGTAGCTATTGAAAGTGGCTATTTACACGCATAGAAAGATTTACACAACGAAGAAAATTGAAATATATTCTTTGCATAATTTCTTCGTCGCCCCTAAGAGTATTTGTTGCATCTTGAAGACATTGCCATTAGGCATGGGTAACACTGTAAATTTTCGTGTATTGACACAACAATACCGACACGGCTTGCTGTATCAACACAACGTGTCAGCACAATTGTGTCATGATACAGTAAACTGGATCGGATAGATGCAGATGTGTGGCACTGTCTGCGTGTCTGCGCCGCGTTCAATCTCGTTATGACACGCCGGTTCCTTTACNAAAAAGAAAAATTTTTGGTCAAATAAATCTTTGCTCCAAAATACAGGGTGAACACAAGAGACCAGTACTTTCTTAATGTTTCCAGAAACAGATTGTTTTGAAAATTGGTGACGTAAACCTCACTGTCAATTGACACCCTCCTGTGAGGAACCAGCAGATTATTAAAAGTCAGGGTGTACCAGAAAAGCCTTTTCAACACCCCACCAGATAGAGTGCTGCTCAAAATAAGTCGATTTGGCTAAACTTACCTTAGTTCAAAGTTGTTCCATTTGGGCAGTTACGGGCCTTAAGTTGCAATTTTGAAATCGTTTTTTTTTATAAATTTAAAACGCCTCATGCCATTTTGCTAAAATTTGGTAAGTTGACACCGCTCTATAGGACAAAAACCCCATATCAATATTATGAGTAATATCAATACATTGGCGTAGAACTTTGAATTTTAAGTATAATACTTAGATTAAGTAAATTATTTACTACAAAAAAGGTACTCTTGATAAGACTCGATTACTCTCACTTTATTCGAAATTTGTAATTTTAATCATTGGCAGCAATTTTGACACAAAAATTAAATTAGGAAAATATGAATGCAAATAAATAAAGATGTCACAGTAGCTATTTAAAGTGGCTATTTACACGCATAGAAAGATTTACACGACGAAGAAAATTGAAATGGATTCTTTGCATAATTTCTTCGTCGCCTCTAAGAGTATTTGTTGCATCTTGAAGACAGTGCCATAGCTGCTCTCCCTTTTCCACCGATGTTATGGAAACCACGGACTTAAGATGATCCCATAAAAAATAATCCAATGCATTTAAGTCGGGAGAACGTGGTGGTCAATTTACAGGAGCGTCATTTATTGATAGAAAATCGTTACTGGAATCTTCTGCTTCTTTTAATATGTGGATTGTTTAAAGAATAAATGATGTAAAAATTGCACTAATTGTGTATGGTTCACTGCCAGCTATCAATAATGCAGAGAAAATGCAGAAAATTATAATAGACAGCTGGATAACCATTATGTTTCCAGTAGAGATCTATGCTTGGAATCTGGAATGAATACGTTGCATAATAGACGTGTTATAGCAACATTAACATTCGGTTGTAAAATTTTAAATGATGAATGATAATTGATGCATGAATTCAGCTTGTCGACGTTATTTCAGTTGTCTAAAATAATATGTCGAAATATGATTGATACAAAAACACATACCTGATATATTGAAATTGTTATAATAATTCAGAGAAATATCTTGTACCTAATTTTGTTGCTGTAACTTTGACAAAGACTACGCAACACGTAAAACAGCTACTTCAGAAGGATTGTTTATTTCCACATTTTATTAGGATGGTTTTATCAGTCTTCTTGTGCAATGAATAATATTTAATAATAGTATTATCAATTCTAATAATATTTGTTTGTTTCTCAATTGTGTATTCAACATTATTATTTATTCGCATTATCTTTTAGAAATATACAGCGTGATGATAAAGTTTGGAACAAAATTCATAACTTTTATACTGAGTGATTTTTTAAAAAACGCCGGGACAGGTCGGTTTTGTTTCCAAGTACAATTTATTTCATGAAAAATGACATGAAGTAATTTTTTGAAATGAATGTCATTTTCTTGCAATACCTCGCTTGTTATTTGAGATAGATCATCAAACCTTACATCATTGTATTCGTAAGAGAAAGCTTTATCCGAATATGGAAAAATATACAGGGTGTACCGTAATTAAAAACAAATTTATTGCTCGTCCAGTTTTTCTGGGTCACCTTGCATTCAACTGAATCGTCTTAAAAAAAAACCCTCCCGAGAACAAAATCGACCTGTCTCGGCGTTTTTTAAAAAATCACCCAGTATAAAAGTTATGAATTTTGTTCCAAATTTTGTCATCACGCGGTATATTTAAAACCAGTTAAATTAAAATCCCTATTTAATTTTTCAACATAAAAATGTCTGATAAAAAATAGCATAAAACTATCATGTGTTTTGCTTCTAAAATAGTACTTGTCATCTTTTCGCAACAACAAAATGAATCAAAAAATACGTCTTTAATTTTTTGTAAGTGATACCTTATTTCTATAGAATTTATTTCATTGGTCAGGTTTTGGTCTTTGGATAAAATTTTGTATACCAAAAATAAACGTTTATATGATATACAAGTTTCAGTATTTCTTTCTACTGCTATTTTTTTGTTTCGAAATGCCCATTGGAGAAATACATGACATTTGTATAGAAATATGTTTATTTTGTTAAAAAATATTTCTGTTTGCGTAAACACATGTCACATCCACAATATCTAGCGATAGAAAATTCTTATCGTTACTTTCTCGTCCTCCATTAGTATTTTAAATTGACAGTAAAATAGTGTAAAGCGGCTTTCGCCCGCCTTCATCCTACCCACTATCTATTAAACATATCTTTCATAAGACAAGAACTATTCATAAACTGTCGATAAATTCTTAGTTAATAATTGTTTGTGGCGGTTCTGACGTTTCCTTAGACAAGGATGTCCTTTCCAATACTGATAAATATCCTGACATTTCAAGTGGAGTGTGATGTGTTACCTTCTCATATTACTACCTATGCTTGTCCAGACAATCAGTTGAAATATCCACAGTCCTTAATTTTTTTAATTAGATAAATGAACATACATTTTAGGTTGGTTATCTTGGTAATAGATGATAGAAATACTGATTTTTGAACTTCTAACGTCATTTATTAAATCAGATATTTCATTTCGTTTGTCTTTGAATTACAGGGCTTTGTTAAGAGTAATTTTGTGATATTTTGGGTCGATTTCGGTGTTATATTAGCGTTAACATCACAATCGCAGAGCTATGAAGCAAACTCATTTTAAAAATATGGGACCCTAGTTAGCTAAGCTAAGAAAGAGTAATTGTTGTTATTGTATTTTATTATACTTTGTGATTTGATAATTAAACAAAATAAAAGTATTTTATATATTGGTATAGATAGTATGTTTTTAACCCATATACAGTCCTTGTGATATTTGTTGAGACAGAAGAATAAGTCAATAACGTTCTGTTAGCGGAACTACTACAACAATTTAGAAAATTCCCGCCAATGCCCAAGTATCCTAACTCCAAGAAAGTGACGCAGGGATCTTCTTGGAATCCTATCTTAAAAAATTTTGTACGAACTGTATTTAAGTTGTGAATATCAATTCTGTATTTGAAACAATTACAAAGGATAGTATAGTATTAGTATAATTAATACAAAAATACATACAAATATTTTAGATTTTTGTTGGTTTGACAAAGACAAGTATCCTTCAAAGCGACAAAATTTTCATATTTTTTATTTCAGAGTGTATAATGTTTAGTTTTATTATCCTTCTCCGTCTGCTGTGCGTTTGCGAGTCTGCATCTATCTCGCTTGCACTCACAGATAGGCCAAGCAAATAAAATTTTTACTCGAAAAAAGTCCTCTCCGCGAGGTTATTGTAAAATTGTCTAAAGGAACATAATACAAGACATCTCTCATCTCGTTAGTCAAAAAATTTTATTAGCTAACTTTTCTGTTTAAACAAATAAGTGAGGAAAACAGTTTTTTCACTTTGCAGGGAAAACCATCAATTTTAGCGAAAAGTGACTCTCAGACAGCTTGTAGGGAGTAAAATTATCTACAAAATGAGACTTTTTAAATTAAAATCGGTTAATAAACAAAAAAGTTATTGCCAAAAAAACAAGGAAAGTGCCCATTTTTTAATTTGTTTATAACTATCGCATTTATTGTTAAAATTTTAGAAAACCTATGACACGTTGAGTGTTTTGTCATACTTTAAAAGTGTGCCGAAAGTGGACGCTGTAGGTGCAATTCGCACAATTCAATTTGTTTATAATGGAGGCTCCAAAAGTTATGAACTTTAAGCCTCTGTACAGGCGTTAAGAACTTTTTAAATGAACGATAGCTTCATTTATTTATTTAATAATAGTAAAATAATTCCGAAATTGAAATTTTAATTAATATTTCGTTTAACTAACGTTTAATTTTTGTCACATTTTTGTAAATTAAAAAAAATTAAGTATAAAAGATGCATTTTTTCTGGGGTTCAAAGCTATTCTACGAATTCGTAAATATGCCTATTGTTATTTTTTCGTTGAGCTACCCAAGTTTAAAAAAAAGAAGTTTCTACGATGAATAGAAGCCGAAATATTGCAAAATTTACAGCGCGCATCAATTTGAACTTTTCTCGAGCGCGCGACTCGATTGGACGAGCTTCCCCCACCACCACGCCGGACATTTTACTTAGCAAGTACCTTTTCTTTATAGGGCTCGTGAGTCGTTAATTTTCCACATTTTTCAATGCAATTCACGGGAAATCGTAGTTTACGTCGTAAACTTTATTTTGCGAAAAATTCAAGTCTTAACAATTACGCTACGATTTTTTTTTAAATTCTTATCTTGGCTCCTGTTGGTCGTAGAGGGTACTTGTTATTTTAAATTTGTATTTTTTTGCCAGCTATCCATTGCATCTATTTTCGGTGAGGTAGCATAAATAATAACAATTTTATTCAAATTGTTTATAAGCGAAAAACACACGGTTTTTTAATGCACAATTTGAGAATGTTAATGTCAAAAAAACGTTGATATTTTTTAATAGGTCGCTTAATTACGTCTTTAAGATTACAATGACGCTTTCAGAATCATGTTTGGTTGAAAATTAACGCCTGTACAGAGGCTTAAAGTTCATAACTTTTGGAGCCTCCGTTATAAACAAATTGAATTGTGCGAAAACTATTGCACCTACAGCGCCCACTTTCGGCACACTTTTAAAGTATGACAAAAGCCCTCAACTTGTCATAGGTTTTATAAAATTTTAACAATAAATGCGATAGTTATAAACAATTTAAAAAATGGGCACTTTTCTTGTTTTTTTGCAATAACTTTTTTGTTTATTGACCGATTTTAATTTAACAACTCTCATTTTTTAGATAATTTTATTCCCTACAAGCTGTCTGAGAGTCACTTTTCGCTAAAACTGATGGTTTTCCCTGTGCAAAGTTAAAAATCTGTTTTCCTCACTTATTTGTTTAAATAGAAAAGTTAGCTAATACAATTTTTTGACTAACGAGATGAGAGATGTCTTGTATTATGTTCCTTTAGACAATTTTGTAATAATATCGCGGATAGGAATCGATATTTGTTCACTTTAAACCATATTTCAACATTAATGTGCTTATCCTTTGGTACAAATGATGGGAAAAAAATCACGCCAGCTCTTAGGCTAACTCCACTACCCCGCAATTTGCATTCACTGATACTCATACTTTGGGATTGATATATTTTATGTATAGACTATGGTCTAGTTGTCTCCTGCAATATCAACACTTAGAACTTTTGTCTGTAGGGTTAGATATCATTTGCATACCTGAACTTTTGGTATTGAAAAATATTGTTTGACTTCATTTGATTAGAGAGAAAAATTTCGAACGTGTTTGAATTGATTTATACGTTTACAACAGAGTAAAACTAATATAGTCCTTGAACTACTATGTATTTTTTTAACAGTTATAGTCTGAGATACCCCTAAAACACCATCGAATCGAACCCCCTCTGCACACCAAATATATTTGAGAACATTTAATAATTTCCAAACGAAATTTTGTGAGAGTCACGTAATGGAATTATTAATGTCATCGGCGTGCCCTTTAAACTTGCCCCTATAAAGGACGGAGCCATGACTCAAAGTGGCACAACAGAGGAGACCCTTTCAGACATAAATATAACAATATACTTCCTCCTGTTGTTGCCGGCGCTGCTAAGGTATGAAGGAATGTGATAGGATTACTTCTTCCTCTGAATATTCTGAAAAGGCTGGGATATTCTAAGTGTATGGGCGTCATGTTATAAAAATTCATACAGGAAAGGGGCGAAGTTGTATCACTATCACGTCATATTCTGCTTGTAACATGTGTTCGTTTATAACGTTTGATTACAATTCTTGGAAAAGTTATCATGACTGAAAAGTAAAATTAATGGTATTGCTTTTTGTAAAGTAGGTAAATATTATTTTGCCTGTTTTAATAAGTTTACAAAGTTTCTAGGAACATTCAATCAGCTTTTGACTAATTTAGAAGTAGAAAAGTTATATCAGTCTTAAAAAATAATACAGCACCAGGATAAGACATAAAGTCTGAGACGTTGAAAAAAATATCAAGTGAAAGAGCAGAACACTTCGCAGAATTAACAATTGTCCCTTTGTATTTAAACCGACTACGTTTCTT
Organism: Anoplophora glabripennis; assembly: GCF_000390285.2. Classification (NCBI taxonomy): domain Eukaryota; kingdom Metazoa; phylum Arthropoda; class Insecta; order Coleoptera; family Cerambycidae; genus Anoplophora; species Anoplophora glabripennis. The sequence continues at coordinate 288,628 of NW_019416281.1, forward strand.
TAAAAATTACCTTAGTGATTGAGTACAACGTTAAAAGTGATGAGGTAACGGTGGAATATGGTGTTCCACAAGGCACAGTCTTAGGGTCTATGTTGTTTAATATATACATTAATGATCTTGTCAACCTGAAAACTACTAGACACATTTATCGGTTTTGCAGAAGATATGGTAGTGTTTTATGAACAGGAAACTTGATTCAGATTGAAATCGGTTGTTGCAGGGGAACTAAAAAAGTAATGATTACAATTTTTTTACAATAAATTTCGAAACTTACAAATTTTGACATATTAGGATCAATTATGATGGAGTAAAAACAAGGAACTATTGGTAAATATCTTGGAGTGACAACAAATAGACGTTTGAGGTGAAATTGTTAAAGTATTAAGAACAATTATGTTAAAATGTATTCAAATATACAGTGTGTCCAATTAAGTCGGCGTCACATGGGATACTTTTTTTATTATTGGTTTTATGAAAAATAGTTATTCTTAATAAAAAGTTCTGCATGGCCTAAAACCCAAAATGAAATAATCAGGTTTCAATTTTTTGCAGAAGTATACATACAAGATTTGTCGAAAAATGTAAATTTGCCTCAAGAGTAAAGTACCTTTATTATTTACAATATCAACAATCGTTATTGAGAAAAGTTGATCTTAATAGAAAACTACGGTCAGATATCCAATATTATCCATCTACTATTAAAAACAGATTTTGTTATTTTTACAAAGTTTTCGCTGTATTAGCATTGATAACACAGCCACACAAAAAAAGTAGTCTATACTTTTCATGCGACATATGTTATCTGTAGTTTGCCTCCTGATCACGAATCCGGTGTCAGAATTGAGCTATCACGTCACAGGAATTTCCTAATCTCAAAAAAAAGGTCAAAAATAGCAGAAAATTTATGAAAAAATACTAGGAAAACTAGAAAAAAAATTTTTTTCTATATTCAAATGTTCATTTATATAGTTAAGACGGATCCAAGATGGCCGACCAAATTTTGCAAAATTCAAGATGGTGGCCGACCAAAACATTTGCGCCAAATTTGGTATACGGGGGCTTTTGAGGTCACTGATCACGAATCCGATATCAGATTTTCAAAATTCAACCCGTGAATAGATCTTTTACAGAAAAAAGAACAACATATAGCCGAAAAAAAGTAGGTTAACATATAATTGCGTATTCAGGTTATAAAGTAAAATATTACAAAATGAATTTCGCAATTCTGACCTCGAATACATAGTCAGCGATTCCGAAAACCCCCGTATACCAAATTTTCTTCGATTCTGTTATTATTTGAAAATTTAGTCGGCCATTTTGGATCCGCCAACTTGAATTTTGCAAAAATGACCTCGGATCCGTAGTCAGTGACCCTGAAAACCCCCGTATACCAAATTTACTGCGATTCTGTTATTTTTTGAAAATTTGGTCGGCCGTCTTGGATCCGCCATCTTGAATATTGCAAAATTGACCTCAGCTCTCTAAATGTGGCTACATAGCAACTAAACTAGCTACTAAAGAGTTAGAAACCTGCAGTTTTCATAGTTCGTAAATTACTCTATCTTGTCATCTATGAGCAAAACATGTACGTTATTCAGACTCGGAAATACTGAGATCTGTATTTAATAATCTTACGAGTTGAAAAATTTTTTTCTTTTAAATGGAATGGCCCATGTTAATTGTCATGGGTGACAAGTGGCTAGTTTTGATTATCGTTGATGTTGTAGTTATTTTGCTAAGTAGAGAGTCAAAGTTTATTATAATATCTTCCAAATATCGTTGATACAGGAAGAAAGGATTGATATGGACAATTTGGTAAATGCTGCCTTTGTTGTTAAGTTCCACAACTTCTGCGTTTAGTCGCTTCTTCTACCGTTTCCCGAAATTGTTTTTTTTTTATTTTCAGTAGTATTTTTTTTATAATGTTTTTAGATTCAATGCACAAATCCACAAAAAAACATACACGTCATAGTTTAGGCTATGTTCCGCCACACGCCATAAGGTTCCGACCAACCCCCCTCTTCATTGTTTTGAGGTGTGGGACGAAAGCGAGGGTGTGGGCACATACGCCCTACACACACACATACAGATGAGTTTAGGTTAAAGTAGTGTTAAGACATCTTGTGAGAAATTATGTCATTAAATGAGTGAAAAATCAAGCCAAGGGTTTCATTAACAAAATCAGTCAGTGCCCCGTAATCATCCTGTCTGCCAGGGCAGACAAAATGTGATAATCAGAAGGTGCTTCGTGCACAATCAAACAGGCTATACTGTATACCCTGCATCGGACCCTGAACGTAATTGACCATTCCGATAGGTACTGTTTTTAAGAATATCATATTTATAACTCTAATTTTGACAAAATTTTTCAGACTGTCAGTTTTTTCTTTTTTTAAAGAACGCAATATTTATGGAGATATCACTCCCTTCTGTTCTGCTTAAAAGTAAAAAAAAGAAGAGCTTTTGAGACAAATGACCTTCACAGTACTAAAGACAATAGTTCGGTTTATCGTCAGTAAAAATTTTGAATATTTTTATCAATAAACAAAAAAATTACGACGACTTAAAGTGAGAGATATCAATTTTGCAGGCAGAAAACCGTCATTTTTTGAACATTTTCATTAATAACTAAAAAAAAGGGATAACGAAACTAACTGAAATTTTAGCAAACAATAGAGTAATAGTGAGGCTATATATGGTCCAAATTTCAAATTATTTTGCCCCTACGTTTTCTTAATATCGGTTTCTAAACTCAGGGGACTATTTCATTTATTTCGATAGTAAGTAAACATATCTGTTGTCCGACATCAGTAGGCCAAATTGCACATCTGCATCTATTTGTACACAACTTTGTGTTCCCTCTACAAACTAAAAATTGTGTTGATAAATAAATATCGATTTACATTCTGTTTTTTAACTGTGCATTGTTATTGCTAATTAAATATTTGCTATTACTTTAATTTCTAAACAGCAATTTCAGTTGCTATAAATTGTACAAATATTTTGTAAGAACAGTGTCTAACTTATTACATTTTTTGGGGCGTACAGAGGTGATTAAAGATATATTGAACTTTCAGGACTCCGAAGACGGCAACTCGACCACTTCACTACTGTCCTTCGTACCGACGAAGCAAGACAATGGGCGATCGCTTACGTGTAGAGCATCTAATCACCTGGTGCAAAACGGAGTAGAAGAAGCCACCGTGAAATTAAACGTTTTCTGTAAGTTCTTTCGATGATATAAAAACTACCGGGTTGTTAATTATTAGGATGCTCGGAGTGGATCTCCTTTGTTTGGTCCGCCTTCCTTGTAGCTCGCCCGCTCTCTCAACAATTGCGAGACTTCCTCCCCATTACTTTTTTCGCTACACCTCTGAAAATCTTAAGAAAATCTGAACGCTTGTTAGAGAGAGATGTGGGAGAGCGATAGTTTCGTTAATCTTATTTACCGGAAGAAATGCGGGATTAGTTAGAACTTCCTTCCGGTGCTGGTTCACTTTCGTGTACAGGGTGATCTTAAATCCAGTGCCTTACGAAAAATTTGTTTATTAGTCGTTTTTAGAAAATATTATCTAACTGATTGTATATAATAGTAACAGTTTTTGCTTGCCTTACAATTAAAGAATGTAATAAACCGTTGTTATGTGACTTGTTTGTAAAAGCAGACAGTTTTCTACATAATAAATAGTTAATAGGCAGTAAATGTGTTAAGAAAAAAATACTATATAATCTCTAATTTCAGTCTTTAATAGAGATTATTATCTCTAAATATGGTCGGTTTTCAGCACCTTTAAAATGGCTTCTAGAAAGTTTGTAATCAAAATTATTTTAAAGATGCAGAAAAAAACATTAATTTAAGAATCACCTTAATTTGAAAATCAGGAAGAAAAACATTTCGGCAATAGACCCTTTTAGTAGTGACGTCACATACGCCAAATAATAGGCAACTCCATGAACAATTTCCTAATATTTTTATATTATATCAATGTTACTGATATTGATTCAAGAAAAGTTTGGTATTGGTTAAGAGTACGCCTATAAGAAACTACTTGAAGAAACAACACTCGTTAAACACATTAAAAATTAACAACCAACGTTTGAAGGCTATTATGAAGAAATAATGTAATATTGCAGACAATCTTTAATAAAGTTTGGATTTTATTGCTTGATCCATTTTTTATGTACACGAAACTAATCCTCCTTTTTTATATTTTTATGTAGAAAAAATGTCAATTCATTATTAAATTTAACTTAATAAACCAACCACAAAAGTAATGAACTATTTTTATTTATTTCTGACGTTATTTAGAAGTTCTATTGTAGTAAGTACATATATTTTGAAATTTTATTAATTTATTTAATTGTAAGTCAAGTGTAAGAAAAAAAAAGATATTTGTCTTGAGTGGAAAATACCTACCATTTATTCATCATAGATATACCAGGTGGGCACAATATTCACCATCTTGGAAACCATAAGATACAGAAAAATGATTAAATTGTCAACAATTTAGACTATTTGGATCTCAATGCAACTCACAGAATTATTTGAACTATTTGAAGATAAATTGAAAAAAATCTTTTGCAACTTTTTTTTTTTCAAGAACTTTTATACATAACTTGTAAAAACAATATTATAGTAACATTTTGCAAATAATTTCACTGTGGATTTCTAAAAACCATCGTCAGTTTTACTTTAACATATACAGGGTGATTCAAAACATCTAAATTTTTTTTTTAATATAAAGGGGGCTCTTACAAATACAATTTTGTAATCACCTATTTTATATCAGTAAATTCAACTGGTTTTGCCGATATTGTTATTTTTAGTTAATAAAATAATTTGACATACCTGATGTTACAACTGTTCAAAATTTTGTCCACTCACACATTTGGGCCCGTCTTATCCAATTTCTATGAACTAATGTCTTGCTTCACCATAACGCAAATGTTGTCTTGCTTCAGCATAAATTAAAACGATATCCATCAACTTCGATTTGCTATACACGTAAGCAATTTTTGACACTTGAGAAACTAATGTAAACACTATCGCAAAAACGTTAATACTGATTTCAATATTCGAAATCGCCTAGGGTCACGTGGAGAGAGAGCGCATTGCGCACAGCTCACTACGCCAATATCGCTAGAGATTACAGTAGCCCAGCGATGTAAGGGTTAAAAATACACAACAAATAATATTTTTCTCGGAAAGTATAAGGAATTTACAAAAAAATTCTTTACCAAGTATATTGACTCCATTTTTTATGACGCATCTACTCCCATTTTTTTTTGGATAAGTTGTAAATCACCCTGTACATGCCTTTCCAGTCACGTTATATCTTTTTTTAGATTGCACTTTAAACAAACGGTTAAAAAAATGTTAAAAAACCTTCTTTAGTACAGCATACAATTATTCTATTCAAGAGAGAACAAAATTGATGATGGTTTCCCGGAATCGAAACGTTGAAATAAATTTAGCACAGTAAAATTCTTGCAGTTCTAGAAACATTTCCCTAGAACGAACTTTAACTTAACTTAACTTTAGTCTTCAATACTTTTTTTTTCAGTATATGCAATATCATATAAAAAAACACAAAATCAAATGCCATATCTAAGCCTTCAAAGGGTGGTTTATATTTAATATTCCTGAGAACTGTTGCAGCCTTCGCATTATATAACTTACAAGGGGGTGGGTTTTATGGAGGTAAATAAATTCATATTGTTAGGTCCCCGTTATTCGGCTGGAACAATTTACCTTCTCTTAAAATGTAAATAAGGAGTTATGATAATATTATTTGTTTTATGTGCTTTTTAATTATAATTTTGGGAATAATTCATCAAACGCAACCTGGAATAATAACTTCTCCCCAGAATACAGTACAGTGAAAGTCAAATTAAAACAGATTAAAAACGTTGTATCAGCAAATAAATAGGTTATATATTTCTGTAATGTTAATTAGGGGAGTAATATAGTGTTTGAGACGTATTCAAACTGTAGCTCGTTCATAAAATATACTATTTGTACCTGCCAAGACATTATTAGTGTGCTTAAATTTAAACTCAGTAATATTGTATCTGTAATTATTAGTAAAAATAACCAGGATATTAATTAATTTATTTTATCTTCAAAATTGTTAAATTTTTCTAAAATGAGTCGAATATGAATTGTATCTGCTATCGTCATTGTATAGGTACAGATCGTGGTAAAAATAGTCATAATGGTCAAAATGAAGGAAGAGTGAAATGACATGTCGGAAGCCAAATTCTGGAAATTGAAGTAGGTACAGAAAGTTTAAACTAATGAAAAACTATATGCACATGCACTTAATAAATTAAAGTAAAAGATGTAATTACAAAATAAATTGTTAAAAAAAGTTTATTTTACAAGAAAAATCAAATGAAAAATTTGAAATCTCCAAAACCACAAAAAATTGGTTACTTTGGATAACCAACAAGACGACTAGTTCAAGACAAAAGAAATCTAGAAGGAAACCGGCTTAGAGAGGAATAACATCTATAAAAAAATTATCAAAACACAGGTTATGCATCACGGCACAAATCAAACAAGTAAAGTATTGTGCATGTTGAAGAGAAAACAGATACTAGGTGGCCCAAACAAACCCAGAAGAAGAAACAAATGACTCAAACAAACACAAAAATATTAAGCGGTGGTTCAAAGAAAATTACACGAAGAAAATTAAAGTAAATTAGTTTTAGGAATCAGTTAATAAGTAGATCAGAAAAAATCTGAAAATTTTGAAACGAAAAACTGTAGGTTATTTCTAAATAAAATAAATATAAAGAGAGCATTGTGTTGCTTTTGAGAAATTTAGATTAACGAAAATAAAAATAATAATAGGGGAACCTCAACGAAATAAAAATATATTAATTTTACATATTCAAGTAAAAAATTACTTCATCAAACGAAACAGTTTATTTGCAGGAATACATTTCGCTTTCGAGATATAAGTAGTTTCCAAACGATTCAAAATAGGAAAGATGAAGAATGTCACAAAATTTTTTATCCATATACCAAGACAATAAATTTATCGCCCAAGATGGAGCTAGTCAAAATAAAAAACAATAGATTAAAATAGAAGCAAAATTATAATCGTTCTAATAAATACAAAAAAAAATCCAATAAAACATCCACCCAAAAGCCATAGTTCTAACTCCTCAAAATATGTACTACGAAAGTGATAAATTTTGACAAAATTTAGGAAAAAATCAGTTTTGACCCATATTTGGGCCAATTTTCAACGGAAAATTTCACTTTTCTCCGAAATTAGTCGGCAAGTCATGACATTTCATGATAGGATCGTGTTCAGGGCATCGAAATCCTTCGGAAATGATATGTGGGTCTCTTAGGTTTTTTCTCAAATAATTGTGTATAGATGTCACTTTTTAACGGTAACCGAATTTACAAAAATAGCATAAAGATAACTACAATTAAAATTTTTTATATTATCCTAGATATTTTACTTTGAATAAAGACAAATTTAGTTAAATCACCTCATTTTGTATACAAAAGTCGGTAGAATTTGTATGTACAGGGTGTCCCAAAGTTCGCGTTCGGGCCCATGCTTGCACTTGAAAAACATTTTTTTCAAATTTCGGAAAATAAAAAAAATTACGTCCTCTTTTTTTTCACGAACATACCCATTTTTATGATAACTAGAATTATCAATTTTTTACGAACATTTTTTGTGCAGCAATTTTTTCTCTATCTCTTCTCCTTAAAAAGTTACAATAACAAACATTATACAAAAATGTATCCTATTGTATTAGAATTATTCATGATTTAATCAACATTGCTATGAAAACAATGGCTGAAACTGCTGTCACAAGTCTGTTTACATATTAGTTTCTGCCAATCGCTACTTCTTATAAACAAACTAGTAAGTGATTGCTAAAAATTAAAAAATGTTGACAAACAATGAAAAAGTTGACATGATTTAAATTTATGGTGAATGTCAAAAAATGCCAGGAGAGCCGCTAACTTATGTCATGAGACCCAAAAATATTTGCCAGATTAGTATGAATTTTGCGTACTGACGAAAATGCATTTTCATCAAGAAAAGGGAAAGGAATTTCAAAATCAGTGTGTAACGATATTACGATATTTTGAGGAAAATCCTAGAAATTCTATACGACAAGCCACTTTTGCATTATAGCCCAGTCATTATAGACATGAAATAGCCTGTTTCGGGAAAAAAAATACTATTAGAAGTTTCTGTGCGGAATATTGTTCGGAAACCTGTTATAAATAAAATTTCAAAAAATCAACTCGAGTCTAGTTGGGAAACTTTGTTTTAACAGTGGTCAAAGTTTATGGAAAAGTGGTTTTTTGACTCACGTAAAAAAACTATTATTCATAGCGAAAAAAAATTTATACAAAAAAGGTAGGTATTAAATAAGCCTATAAAATGAAAAAAGTCCGATTAAATTCTAATAATTTGTTTATGCACAAGAGCTTAAAGATGGTCGAAAATTGCCGTTTTTTTCAATTGCTAATAATTAATGCAATTTTCATCGCAGACACTTGTAATTCAGGATTTTTGAGGCTTTTTACACCCTTAATAAGTGGTAAAAATTTCAGCTCGAAAGCTTCATTGGTTTGGCGTTGGCGGAATTTGTTATCTAAGAAGATGCTATTTTCAATTCATTTTTCCCAAGCTCACAGGCGTTGTAGGGTTTTGATCATTAGTTGTTTTTGTACCTAAATAGTTGTATTGACATAGGCATTTACTGAGAATTTAGTTTTTCAAATTTAATTTGTTTAAAATTGACTGAAAAAATGTTAATATTTATTAAATTGTTAAGATAGGTAATTATTATAAAATAAAATAGTAACCTCTTTACTTTAGTTTTCTTCGAATTTAAAAAAAAATCGTTGTTGTAAGTTGATTAGAAGCTGAGATAATTTTTTTTATTTATTTAATCGCAGTGACCTTAATTATTAATATTAAGAGCCGAAATTTGGAGAGAGTATACATTAAGAGCTATATTTTCATGTCCTACATTAACATTAAGGTGAATTCAACTATTTAATTTCGAAAAAGAAGATAGCGGCGATGCGTTCTATTACTTGGTCTAGCGAACGAGTGGGGAAGGCGAGGCTTAGCATGCGCGCTTAACGATGTAATAAATATTAACATTTTTTCAGTCATTTTTAAACAAATTAAATTTGAAAAATTAAATTATCAGTAAATGCATATGTCAATACAACTATTTAGGTACAAAAACAACTAATGATCGAAACCCTACAACGCCTGTGAGCTTGGGAAAAATGAATTGAAAATAGCATCTTCTTAGATAACAAATTCCGCCAACGCCAAACCAATGAAGCTTTCGGGCTGAAATTTTTACCACTTATTAAGGGTGCAAAAAGCCTCAAAAATCCTGAATTATAAGTGTCTGCGATGAAAATTGCATTAATTATTACCAATTGAAAAAAGCGGACAATTTTGACAATTTTTGAGCTCTTGCGCATAAACAAATCATCGGAATTTAATCGAACTTGTCTTATTTTACAGATTTATTTAATACTTACCTATTTTGTATAAACCTTTTTTTCTCTATGTATAACAGTTTTTTTACGCGAGTCAAAAAACCACGTTTCCATAAGTTTGACCATTGTTTTAACAAAGTTTCCCAACTAGTCTCGAGTTGATTTTTTGATATTTTGTTTATAACACGTTTTTGAACAATATTCTACAGAGAAACTTCTAATAGTATTTTTTTTCCCGAAAAAAAGCTATAATGACTGGCCTATTAAATTTTAACAGAAGGTCTGTGCACAGAATTTTGAGCTCCAATGGTTGCCATGACTTTAGGCTAAATAATTTGAAGCACTTATATGACATACATGCTGAAAAAATATTAATTATGTAGCTCAAATAATGGTTAATTTGGAAATAGATAATATACTCTTACAACACATTCTTTGGACCGATCAGAGTCAATTTATAAGTAAAGGAAAGTCAAATAAAGGAAACGAACATTACTGGGCCATTGACAATCCACACTATGTTAATCCAATTCAAAATCAAGGTCATTATGGAATAAATGTTTGGTGTGGCATTATTGGAATGCATTTAATTGGCCCATACTTTTATGAAAATATATTGAATGCTAATAACTATTTACAGTTTTTGCAAGAGGAGCTTCCATCAGCACTGCTTGAACATGTTGAATATGTGGTTGCAACACGACGGTGCTCCTCCACATAAAGCTAAAAAAGTTACAGACTATTTAAAAAATACTTTCGGAGCTAAGTGGATTGGAATTAATGGGCCTGTAGAATGGGCTTCAAAGTTCCCAGATGTAACGCCGTTAGACTATTTTTTATGGGGAACATTAAGAATTCAAGTATATAAGACACCCACGAGAAGTTTGCAGCATTTAAAGCAAAAGATTTTTTATTTGTTTTGTGTTTTGTTATTAGTTATAGTTATATTAGTTACAATTAAAATTGGTTAATATGTATTTTGTATGTTTGGTTATCATATTTAACCGCCATTATGTGTATTGTTCTATTTTTCTTCGTGGTGTGACTTTTTTTAATAAGAACATAAGGCTTTTTTTCGCGAGTGAATATTGGTGACTACGTCTGACTTGTAGTTACTGTTTCTATCTCTTTTAATCTTATTTCTAACCTTGTCTAACCTGAACAGATCGCGAAAATGTATATATTCACTATTCACTATTCAGTGCTGCAGCCTGTCATATGTACTTTGACGACTTTGACATATGGGTTCTAACTTCTAACCAGTAACCATAATTTGTCATCCTTTATTGCTTCCAGTAATCTAGTGTTGTGGGAATTGGTGTTATCACACTATATAATATATGTATTTGCTTAAAATAAAACTGAAGGAATATATCAATGCTTTCTTTGGAATATTTTTAAGTGGCAAATTTAAAAAGCGTGAAAAGTATGTAGATTCTGATGTTGCAAGATATGCGAATATTCGACATAATCGTTATCGTAAGAGAATGGAATTTGGTCATTTATGTCAATGGCTACAAAACAGAAATTGTGACATGGCTCTATATTTTTTGATATTTTTGTGGAATGAGGATGATGATGTTCCTTATGTATGTTATAAGTTTAGAGAATCATATCATATATTCGGTTTTTTATGTAATTCATACGAAAAAGACCTGAATTACAAATGATTCTACCAATATTATCTGGCCTAGGTCACAAAAAAGGAGGATAATCCTGAAGCAAAGTGGATCGCAAATATGTCCCATATAAAAAATTAATCTTACCATTAAGTAAAATATTTGCTGTTTCAACGTCTACGTTTACTAAAACATCTGTGACTCTAAAGTTGAAATTTAAACTGACCACTTCCACAGCCGTATCAGAATCCATCATTTTGCTGAACGATTTTTATCCTCATTCAAACAAAATGTCAAAAAGAAAAAGGTTAAGTTACCGGCTGACAATACTAGTTGAATATACCAACAGAATATTCAGCTGAAGGGTGAAGAATTCAGTCATTTGATCTAAACTTGTAACGTTACATAGTAGTTCAAATGACTGACTATTCTCGCAAAAACGTAATATTCACTCATACTACACATACTACAACATACGACTTCACTCATAATACATAATACGCAAACAAATTTGTGACAAGAGTTACAGCGATTGTTTTTCACAGTAATGTTGATTAAGTCATGACTAGTTCCAATGCAATAGAATACATGTTTGTATAATGTTTGTTATTGTAACTTTTTAAAGAGAAAAGATAGGGAAAAAATTTCTGCACAAAGTATGTTCATAAAGAATAGATAATTTTAGTTATCATAAAAATGGGTATGTTCGTGGAAAAAAGTGAATGACGTAATTTTCTTATTTTCCGAATTTCGAAAAAATATTTTTCAAGTGCAAAATGGACCTTAGCCACTCCCTATTCACACCATCTAAACAGATTTTTACTGCCGTTTTTCATTTGTCCGTGATGGTCCCGTGACGCGAACTTTGGTACACCCTGTACAAGGAATATAGAAACGCGCTGTCTGCTCCTTATCCTACCCAACCCGTTGAAAACTAAGAACAAATCGATATCAAAATTTTCATTTTCTAATAACCAAACGCCGTCACGTAGCTTCCCATTGTAAATTCTTGCAAATCGCCCAATCAAGATTTTAATTTATTTATTTATTCACCTTGGGTGTAATTACAAAGAGGGAAGTTGATTACCCCAATTCCGAGTCGGCAAAAAATACCCGAGAAAGACCAATTTGGGGAATGATACATTCGTAAACAGTAATATAAAATCATGGCACGGGGTGATCGCGGCAAAATGCGAGATAATCTGCGGAAAGAGGATTGAAACCTTTTGTGTTTCAGATGTACCTATTCTCCACCTGTCTCTTGGCTCCAACCTGAATCCCGACGACATCGAGGAGGGGGATGACGTTTACTTTGAATGCAAAATGGACACCAATCCGTGGGCGTACAAAGTACTCTGGAAGCATAACGTGAGTCGATGTTTTCTTTCTCTGAATACCTTAACGAGTAGGAATAGCGTCGACGTTAATGCACGACTAAGATAAAACTGGTATAGATGGTGAATAAATTTAATAAGGTCGATATTTTCAACAAACGAAAAATCTTTTCTAAGAAATACACAGGGTGTTCTCCAAGCTCCANTTTTCTTTCTCTGAATACCTTAACGAGTAGGAATAGCGTCGACGTTAATGCACGACTAAGATAAAACTGGTATAGATGGTGAATAAATTTAATAAGGTCGATATTTTCAACAAACGAAAAATCTTTTCTAAGAAATACACAGGGTGTTCTCCAAGCTCCAAGACAAACTTTGAAAAATGGTCGTTGGGTTAATTTCAATCATTTTTTGTTATATGAACATATGTTTCTAGCTACATAATATGACATGATCGTTTTTACTGGGTCATGGCTAAATAGTGACTGAACTCTTAGTCCAACCAAATTACCCTTGGAAAAAAAATTGTTACCTGAACTTTTATAAGTGGAAATGATAAGAGGGCTTATAATTTTTTTTTTGTGTATTCTGACTTGCCATAAATGTACTATTGTATATCAAATGGTCAAATAAAGGTATCTATCTATCTATCTATTTATCTAATAAACCTAAAAAAAAATAAATGTGTGAGCAGGGGAGTGTTGATTTGAGAGGTTGAAAAGTTGTGAGAAATTGTTTCATTGGAATTTCTGGCGAAAGTTGACGTCAAAAAAAAAGTATCCAATACAAAAGTTGTAGATCATGCAAAAATCTACAACTTTTGTAGAAGTCACTTTTTAACATAACCTGAAAATTTCCGGGAAAATGCGAAAAACAGGTTTTTTCTGATTTTTCGTTTTTTATTTCTCATTTCCGCAAAAATAATTTAATTTTGACGAAACTTGGTGAAAGTATACCTTTCTCTGTCTTAAATAACCTCAATTTTTTTTAGATAAAAAAAATTAAGAAGTTTCTGAGATATTCATGTTTTCGGCCTGAAACACTTTTTTTCAAAGAAAAATTCTACTTAAAAAATCATCGTACAGAGTTCTGCCGGTAATCATTTTTTTCGTTTTGACATAGGTATACTATTTGGTGAAATAAAAAAATCTGCAATAACAGTTCAAAAATATGCTCAAAAATGCAAAAAATATAAAAAATGACTTGCAACAATAAATTTTTCAGTTATTGTTGATAATTTGTTTAAACTAAAAAAAAATCAAAAACCGATTACATCATTTAATTCTACGGAAAAAAACGAATTTTAAATAAATTGCATATTTACATTGCCACTTTTTTCGCTCTATCCAATGACTTCAACATTTTTGCAATCCTACGTTTCGTCTTCGAGGGGCTATCATCAGATTAATTTATTTAAATATATCGCTGCTATTTTTATGACAAAATCTAGTCATTTCTAATAATTTAAATTATTATTTAAAATATATTTACAAATTTATTTTATATTTATTTATTTAATACAAATTTTATAATAAATGTCACAAATGTCAAATCTAAAGGTGACTATGTAAGAATACCCAGAGATGACCTAAAACATGTAAAGTAAAGAATATTTTAGTAAATAATTTATAGAATTGTAAATAAAAGTAAAAGGACATTTGCTAAAAATGTGTTAGTTATAAGTAGTGGGAAAAAGTGTTTGAAAAGGACATCCAAAGACTGAAAATTTCTGTGCATGGACCTTAAGCAAAGCTAGGGACAGAATAATCAGGAAGGTGGAAAAAAAAAAGAAATTATTTATTGGTTACGGCTTGGGTTTTGCAAAATGCGCAGCGTGGAGACGCAGCTCCCGAAAAATTAAAAATAAAACAAGAAGAGAGAGTCCAAGGAAGAAAATTAAATACTTACCAGTAAATCTATAGTTTGGCCAGAGAACAGATAAGGTTATTTTGGCAGCCCATGAAAATTTTCCGCTACCAGCAGTANAGTATTCCAATATATTTTATGTAAAAATTTATTTTTGTGCACGTCCTTGTTTTATATATCCCTCCTAGAACAATATGTGATACATACGATAGTTTATTTGATGCCCTTGAATCACACTATCACATTTTTTATTCTAATAATTCAATTTTAGGTGATTTTAATATTCCTGATAGGTCAAACCTCCATTGGTCTCTCACTAAGTCAAAGTATCAAATTTTAAATAAAGATTATAGAATTCTTGACTTAATTTGTAGTAACTTCGATGATTGTGTTGTTTCTAGAACTGATGATACTCTTTTGAATGAGGATGATCATCATCCTGCACTTATAGTCACATCTACATTTATATCTACCAATTACACAATTTAAATTACAAAAAGTATAATTTCATTTTATTGTATGATGAAAGTGTTACATTTGATATTAGATTGTCGTTTGACGAGCACATTAGTTTAGTAACCAGATCTGCTTCTAAGAATTTAAGATATATTTTACGTTAATTCTAAAGACTTCAAAACGTAAAGGTTCTAAATATATTGTATGCAGCATTTGTGCGTTGCAAACTTGAATATGCATCAGTTGTTTGGAGTCCCATTTATAATATTTATAATATTCAATTAGAGAAAGTACAACGGAGATTTTTAAAGACTATTCATTTTATTATGGATTTTATCCTCCTCGTAGTACACCTCAAGAATTATTGCTTTCTTTTAATTTTAATAGTCGCTGTCCTAGGCGAATTATGTTTTCAATTATATTCCTTTTTAAAATTATAAATAATACTCTAAATGCAGACTTTTTAGTCTCAAGGATTTTATATCACGTTCCTAGAATTAATTCTAGATTTCACCCTGCTTTACAATTACCCACACCACGTACCAATTTACTAATAGCATCTCCCTTATATCAAAAGATTTCCAATTATCAAAAGTATGAAGATCGACTTCATATATTTTTCATTTTCGTTTGTCTAGCAAATGTAATCATTATCTTGTATATGTTAGTTAGCTTATGTATTTTATTTGTCTGTTACTTAATTTCTTTTGTCTGGATTTTATTTTTATATTTTGATAGTCTATTTTGTGTAGTACTTATATTTTTATATTTAATGTTCTTCGTCTTTTTCTTATTAAATTTAGTTAACGTTTCCTGTTTTACCTTATCCTGTAATTGGGACTTCGTCCCGTTGGATATTGTAATTTCTAAATAAATAAATAATCTCTTTTTTGTGTAATACTTATATTTTTTATATTTAATGTTCTTCGTCTTTTTCTTATTAAATTTAGTTAAGGTTTCCTGTTTTACCTTATCCTGTAATTGGGACTTCGTCCCGTTGGATATTGTAATTTCTAAATAAATAAATAATGTAATATAATTTTGCTGCTTTGATATTAGTACAAATATTAACCAATTCTATCACTACTTTTTTATGCTCTTTCGAGGAGCAGAACATTACATTACTCTTGAAGGAACATAGAAAAAATATCGTTTCAATAACCGGACAAATAGAACACGATCATAAAACCAAAATCCAGACGAAATGAAACTAAATCACAATTTACTTATACAAACTTAATCTGCTTCAGTAATTTTGGAGATTAAACTATTATTTTCGCCCAGCTATTAGTCTGTATTAAAGGAGAATAGCTAAATTTAGCCCGATTGTGATACATTAAGTAAACGTATCATAGTTCACAGTTTATAGCACATACTCCCGATGGAAATTTATGAACAATTTCCTCCGGATGGAGGATTCATTATGTCAGTTGCTCCCTGACCATTATCCGTGTTCAAAACTGATGTCGCGTTACAGCTTGGGTTTTCTAGGGTTGAACTTGTAGAATGAAATGGAAAAGGCCTTATTTAATAGTCATTGTTGTAGGAGACAGTTTTAAATAGTCCTAATAAAGTAGTTGTTTTGAAATTGTCCCTCATTTATGATGAAGTGGTTTCCATTGATTCAAGTGAAATGTCAGGTTGTTGCATTGAATGTTTTTCATACTAATTATAGAATAAACGAGTCTTTGACTGCCGGTTAACTAACGAAGATTTTGGAAGATTATGCTCAAGTTCAATCCATTTTCTACTGTAGGATATGCGAAGAAAATCACAGAGAACAGAAAATCTAGCACCTTATTATTAACCGGTGATGAATATAAAGTTATGGAAATTTGGGATGAAGATTCCCCAAATTATTTATATTTCTACACGTGAATTAGCATGGATAGACCAGCCAATTTAGGTTTTTTTTGTACGACAAAAATACTAACAGCTTACCACTACGTCATCATTTAAAAGACAGTCTGTAGATATCCTCTGATGTGTTTTCGACTCGCAACTCTCATTAATTAATTTGTTATTGTTACTTAAAACTATCAACAACATAACTTTCTGCAATTGTGACTGATTTCCACCCACCATGTCTCATTAACATTTTAGTGCAAAAAAACGCGTTTTTTTTAGTTTTTTGCTTGTAAAACCAAAACTACTAGAGCAATCTCAATTCCGTAAATGGAAAAGTTGTACGAAATTAAATTTCGAAGAAAATGAGAGGTCGATCGTCTCGATCGGTTGATTCGGACAAAATCCCGAAAAAACGGACAATTCTGAATTTTTTAAAAATTCGTAACTTTGTTATTTTTGAGCTGAAAGAGTGACCGCAAAAAACTGTGATTTACGCCCGTTTTTTCACAATTCGCAGAGAATTTAAAAAAATACATAAAAATATGTTTTTGGTCGTAAATTACTTGTCGTAAAAAACTGAAATGATGTTGAAAAAGTGCCAAAAATGTAAAATTTGAATATTACCAATTGATATAAAAACTATTAGCATGTGAATTATCGTAATATATATTTATCTAATTTTTACAATTATTTATGATATTCTCTATTTTTGGGGATGATTCCACCCCCTGAGCGCGCTTAAGGGTGGATTTTCTAATTCAACATGCTTATTTCAGTCATGAGAATAAATCTTTCTTGGTATAAAGAATCATTCGATAGAAAAATTCACATGGTAATAGTTTTTATATTTATTGGTAATAATCAATTCTTCATTTTGGGCGTCTTTTCAACCCCTAAATAGGGGTGATTTTTGAAAATTTTCAAAAAACTAAAAGCTATGCTCATCTTAATTTTTTACGACGAGTAATTTGAAACCAAAAACATATTTTTATCTATTTTCTTTAGTTATCTGCGAATTGCGAAAAAACGGGCGATTTTTGCGGATCTTTGGCACAGAAATAGATAATTATATCAAGTTTAAGTGTGCAAAAGGCAGGCGTTGTCGGCCCATTAGTTTTTGTGCATTTGCGCTTTCCCTCTTTCCGTCACTACTCACGCGCTAGAGCGCTTAATTGTTTACACCCATGTTCAAGTGGATCATGCATTTCGATGCATTTTAACGAAAACTTGAAATATACGTTTTATAGTATTTCACTTACCTACTTTTATTTGAAAACCGGAATTAAAATAATTAATAATTAATAAAATCGGACCAATTTTTAACGCAAGCAGAGTCCTGCATAAAAAAAAATTGAAATTGCAATTGCGCAAAAACTAATGGTCCGACAGCGCCTGCCTTTTGCACACTTAAAGTTGATATAATTATCTACTTCTTTGCCAAATTTCAGCTCTTAATCTTCATAAATGACAATGTTATGAATTTTTCGGATATACATATCGCAAGAAGACGAGTAAACTTGAAGAAGATATCTCAATCCAACATAAATCATTACATAAAAATTTTTCATCAAATGTCAAATTTTATAATAAATGTCACAAATGTCACAACTAAAGGTGGCTTTTTAAGAATACCCGGAGATGACCTAAAAAATATAAAATTTTATTAATTAATTTATAGAATTGTATATAAAAATAAAAGGACATTTGTTAAAAATGTGTTAGTTATAAGTAGTGGTGTGAAAAAGTGTTTGAAAAGGACATCCAAAGACTGAAAATTTCTGTGCATGGACCTTAAGCAAAGCGGGGGGCAGAATAATCAGGAAGGTGGAGAAAAACAAAGAAATTATTTATTGGTTACGGCTTGGGTTTTGCAAGATGTGCAGCGTGGAGACGCAGCTCCCGAAAAATTAAAAATAAAACAAGAAGAGAGAGTCCAAGGAAGAAAATTAAATACTTACCAGTAAATCTATAGTTTGGCCTGAGTCCAGATAAGGTTATTTGGACAGCCCATGATTATCCGCTACCAGCAGTAGAAAGCAGTTCCAAAACAGTTTCCAGTGGCCTCAGGTTGGGCGCCAATTATAATATTATAATATTATATTATCTACCTTAGATCTAGGAATCTAATGTGTAATTTCTTTGAGAAATACCGAAACATCAAACATCAAAGTACAACAATTTACATAATATATTTAATATCTAAAGAGTAAGTTAAACTTCTACGAATCCAAATGTCTAATTATACGAACGACGGATACTTTTAAGTATCCGCGTCACAGCCAACTTCGGTATAAATTTTGTTGGTAAAAATTTAATACGGCTGTCATTCCCTTTAACTACCGTAGTTATTAACAACTCCTACAATTTCACTGAATTTAAATGCAAACTTTTCGTCTAATTACTGTTAAGAAATCGAGATTTCATTATATCGCCATTCATGCCTGCTATATTCAAAATCCGGGGCTGAATGTTCACTTTTAATTAAGTTAATTAAAAGTAAGGACAGCGGTGGCGAACAACACTTTAGTGGGGTTGAAATATGCTATTTATATACGGGATTGTACCGCCGAAGAAGTATCTTCGTCGTCCCCTTGAATAAAAATGGTCCTTATTAGTAAATTCGTCATTAGCATAACAACGATTTGGCATAATTACCGAGTTAGTTTAAATAACGCTTCTTAGGTATCTCGTTAATTTTAAAGAAGGCAGTCACAATTTTATTAGGCGCATCTGCGTCGCAAAATTCAGGAATTTCGATGTGATTTCAGAGATGGAATTTGCAATCATTGTTACAGTTGAAATAATAATGACACTTTTTACTCTATTTTAAAGGTGAACCAATTGAAACAAATTTAAAAAAATTAAATTTTATGAAATTTAGGTATGCAAATCCTCATAGACAAAATCCCTAACTGCGAATTTTTTTTAGAATCAGCCTTTAAAATAGAGTACTACTACATTTGAAAAACCACAAGCAATAGGATAAGCTATAAGGGGTATCCTAAGTCTGTCATCAATTAACCGATGGATTGGACGAAATGGACCTTACCTTTGCCCTGCTCGATCTCCTAACTTAAATCCGCTTGATTTATTTTTATAGGGTACATCAAATCCACTGTTTATAAAGTAGAAAATGAAGCGGATTTAAGACAACGAATCATAGATGGACGTCAGCAAGTCAGTCAAATATCAGCAATTTTTGAAAATGTACGACAGTCGTTGAGGCGAACTTCTGTAAATATATTTTTGTTTTTATTTTTTTCTGATAATTAATATATTATTAACTTGTACTGTTACTGTTAGGTATTTTTTTAAACCATGAAATACCTATTAGAAATTATTTTAAAATTAAATATGAACAAAAAAAATTATAAATCGAAAATGTTTTTTGTGTGACCAAAATGCAAGACCATTTTTATTAAAAATATAAAAGTAGATTAAATACGCATATTAATTTTTCTGAAAATCCGGTGGCGTAGTTTTTGTGATGGTTTTAATGACAAGGCTCTCCTGAGTCTCCGCCACTGGTCGATATATTTATATAGAAAGGTACCGAATTATTACCTTTAATTAGTTACATTACTTCCCCAAGTTTCGTCAATCTACGTCAAACAACTTCAGAGATAATTGAAAAAATGTAATATTTTTCAAAAACGAACGCCCTCTATTAATTTTGGAAACCAGTACCTTTAGGGCTGTGATTTATTAAGGCTTTTGGTTCTAAAATGACCCAGGGAATCACCCTCTTAATTTATGGTAAAGGCTTAGGATACACCCAAGATGAACTCTTATACAGAATATGCGGTTTGAAAATGCTTCTTTATAAAAACTGTTGTGCAATGTATTGTCTAAATCGTTAGAAAACATCTTATTTGTAAAATGTGTTTTTATCATATACCTATATTTTTGAAATATAAATACATAGATTACGTAGGTATTGACTTAAGTTTTTAACGACTTCTTTGGGGCGACAAACAATAGCGTTAACTGTTGACATTTTTTCCTATTTCTATAGCTCACCTCTAAAAATTGTAGATAATGCAGTTAACATTATCGAATCCGATTAAAGCTACCAGTGCCATCTAGTTTATTACTTCATTATTAATATTTCTTATTGGTTTTCAATCAAAAAATTAAAAAATCACACCACTACGCTAATAAGATTATTTTTGCATACAAAATTTCGAAATATAAAAATGAAAAATTGAAAAATTTTTCAATAAACACGAAAAACATGTCTGTGCAAGAACTTATCAAACACTTCCCTTTGGGCTTTGTGAAAAATAAAAATACAGCCTTTTTTATTAACGTTTTTTCTTTAAAAAAAAAAACACTGCTGTAGAAATTTATACTTGATAATTCATTAAAATTTATAAATGAATAAAAAAATTGTATATTACAGCGAGTATTAATATTTAATTTATATATTAAATATTTATTTATTTTATTTTATTTATAAATAAAATAAAATGTATCAATTTTGTAGTACGAAGGTAGTGTTGTGCTTAAATTTTAGCTCGAATTTGAGTAATTATGAATCTCTTAAAACGGGAACTTAACTTTTATTCAAATTACGTATTTGAAAAATATGGAATTAAATTACTACCTACCCAAAAAATCACGTCGACCAAATAATCATACGAAGTAAAAATAATTTAGGTAATTTCCAAGAAGTAAAATTCTGTAATTTTTAAACGCACAAGTACAAAACAAACTACGACATATGCTCAAAATGTCCACCACCATTTTCGTTGGGAAACACCTCAAGAAAAGGAAATAGTGGCACGCAAAAAACACTCAGGCACGGTCCAATTCCAGATACCAACTGAATTAAGTATTTCTGGACACCTTAGTACGTCATGTTATCCGCCACGCCGTTGTCATATTGCTCTATTGCTCTAATTATTTTTTAGAATTAAGCATAAAGAAGTTTAAAAAAGTGATATACATTGTATTTTATGGTATTCTATGCACGCAGTTATGTCAATATTCCTTAATTAATCGACCTATTGTACATCAAATTGGAGATTTTGATAATTTTTTTCTTGGAAATTGTTGAGTTTAGGACCCATGTCATATAAGGTTTTTTTTGTTTATTTTAATATATTCTATAGTCTGTTAAATTTAAACCAGTCAATAAACTTGTAACACCTAGTATTATTGGTTAATGTTGCCAGAACTAAAATTTCTATTTCTACCCCAGTGAATTGTAGTTATCCTGAATCCTGATTTATTATTGGCTAATATATAAAATAGTACAAATGTTTCAAAGTTTTGGAGTGAGATTTCATATGATCCTAATCAAATTATCACTTATTTTTTAATGTAAAATAATTATTCAAAGAGCACAAGTTTAGTGTACTTACTATTTAACTGTGCTGACTTTTGTTTAGGACTAAATGTTCACTGCTGATATGAATTTAAAGAGTTTATTGAACTTTCCTTAAATAACATTACGAGTTTTTAGAAATCGCGAAAGTTTTGTTTGTTGTTAAAGTTCTTGCGGAAAGTTAAGAATTTCCGTCTAGTTCGCTGGGAGCGAACATTCTTATCGGGAAATTTCCGGAGTTCCTCTTTTTGTGAAAAATGAATGGGGACGATCATTCTATAAATTTCGAAACAAATAAACTTTCTATTTGTATCGCTATCGTGCAGTACTGTACCTTTTTTTAACGCAAATAATAACCTCTCTTATAAAAACTTTTCCTTCATGGCAATGATTAAATTGTCTTAGATTTGAAGTTATTTTGGAGTTATGTTCTCCATAGCATTTTAATTGAAATTGCCTGGCGGATAAAATAATTTGGATAGTGGGTGAAGCGGAGACAGAAAATTTTAGTAGAACTGAGCTGCCGAAAGGGATAAAGTAATAAAATATTTAAGGAATTTCATTTCCTGTGTATAAATTTGCTCAAAGTTAGTAATATCCAACCTGTCTCACTTAAACATTCTCCCAGTTCAGCCCTTATTAATAAATAGAAAACTGTTCCGCATATCTTATAAAGAGAAATTGACGGCTAAGAATTTGTAAATTAATATCAGTTGTTTGGCAATTATTAGAGACAATAATCAAATATTCTTTCACCTTTTGCGTTAACCGGAAATGAAATAAGTTAAGATAATTTAAAATAACAGTTTAAAAAAATGCAAACCTACCTACCTATTTAAAAACTGGGACTTATTATAAAGGATGTCCCGAAAATAACGCAAGGTTTGAATAGTGCGCCATTTTCATTCCGAAAAGTTGGTAGCATTGTGCTGAGTCACATATAGTAAGCAAATTGTGAAAAGAAAGGACCTATCACCCCACCAGCGTAAGATCCTTTTTCTCCTGCTATGCAGTGATCGTTCTTGAATGACCCGTTGTTCAAATTTCACGTAATTTACGCACAGTCTCAGCTACACACTCTACGAACTTGTAATGAATTTTAACAATCTTAACTCGCTCATCCGTCGTATAGTGCTCCATTTTGTCTAACCGCAACATGTTAGATGTTCACTTTTTTATTAAATTGAAATTAAAATTGAACAAATTGATTTACTATCAGGAATGTATGTAATATTTAAGCTATAAATGCTACACCCTTGTCGGAAAAGCAATGAATTTAATTCCCTTCTAGTTAAATTGAAAGATACACGACAATTTGGTTATTGTCAAAAGTGTTATTCAGTATTAAACCAAGCTTTAGTTCGCAGAGTAGTCGTTTCCCACAATATAACTAATCAAGTATTTGATTAATGTTCTTTAACAGTGTCTTTATTAACTGCGCAAAATGTTTGAAACAAGAATCCTTCGAAAACTTATATGAAGCTACAATGCGTTATTCAAGTCAACAAACAATAAACAAAACATCTACTACTATGAAGATAAAAATTGTCTACGCCAAGTTGAACCCTTTATTGTTCTCCGTCTATGGATGCACCCAGGAAAGGACTTAATTGAGAGAAATAAAATATAAAATCATTTATTTATGTCATATTTCTTTAGAGTCAATAAGGCATTTATTTGAATCAAAGGACCAAAACAAAAGATTCAGTTAATTAATAATTTAAACAGATAAAATGTGCTATACAATTATTTATTCCTGGAAGAACACCTTTAATCAGTACCTTCGTTTATTGGAAAACTTTCCTTAACTATTACCATTTTTAATTTATTTACTTACTTATTTATTATTTATTTACTAATAAAAAAAGGATTCGTTTGTAACACAACATACTTTAGTACAAAAAGAATTACATGTAGACATATACATAGTCGGAGAAATATAGGATTCGTGGCATTCCCCAGAAATGGGTGGCAACTTTTATTCGAGATCGAGATCAATACGTTGCTATAGATAATGTAACTTCCGAAATTAAAAAAGTCAATACAGGGGTACCTCAGGGTTCAGTGCTGCGCCCTGCCCTCTTTCCTTTATACATTAATGACTTACACGAGCTTTCAGGATCAGAGTCAAAATTCATTACTATTAAATATCAATAGACAAAAGCTTTGTAATAGTATTGATGTAATGTTAACAATACACTAATTAATAACACAAATCTTGTAAAATTTCCAGGATTAACCCTGGATGAGTGTCTAACTTGGAATAATCAATGTAATGAATTAGCAATGAAGTTAAATTCAGTATCATATCAATTTCGAAATATCACAAAAGTCCTGACCATTGATCAATTATTGAAGCTATATTAGTGCCAGGTAGAATCGCGTTTGCGATATGGTATCTGTTTTTGGGGGCCATCTTGCCACACTGATAATATATTTGTTGCTCAAAAACGTGTAATTTAGTGTATGTTCGGAATGTCAGCTAGGGAAATGTGTTTATATATTTTTGTCAACAAAAATCAGTTTGTCCACAGAAATCAGATTCATTCAATTGATACACGGCAGTCTTGCCATTTTAGTATACCTTTTGGTAGGTGTAATCTGTCTTTTAACTCACCTAACCGTCTTACAATTAGTATACGAATGTTCAATAGATTACCTAGTGATATAAAAATTTGTACCTCTGCTTATAGCTTCAAAAAGACTCTGAAAAAATACTTGGTTGATAAATGTTTCTATTCTGTGGAAGAACTATCAATTTTAGTTCAAATATATATCAAAAATGTGTAAAATTATCAAAATATCCAATATTGAAAATATACTCAATAGTTTCACACAATTGATTTACTCCAACTGAATTATTTACAGCGCATCGTATATAAAGAAATTGAATGAATTACTATATTGCAGTATTTTTAAGCAGAAAATTTGAAATCACTATTCTAATGGCAACAGTAATTGCATATAAATATTAGTAATAAATTTAAATTGTTTTGTCTTAGTTCTGTTATTTTGTTATGTTTTATGAAATTAAGCTAGATTATCTTACTGCACAATTAAATTGCTACAAATTTCCCAAACTTAATCGAATCTATCCACAATAATGCGAATTTAAGTCTCACACTGTGCGTGCACAATAATGGTTGACACTGTTATACTCCACATGTTCCATTGATTGTTCGCGGTTGCGCATCAAGTATTATAGCAATATTTAACTACAGAACTGTGTGTTTTTTGAATTGGAGAAAATATAGGTTTATGTATTAGCAAATTAGTTAGTAATTAGTCGGGGGAACCGCTCAGAACTAAAGGAATAAATTCTACACGTCAAAATAATAAGAAAAACTCAAATGTTGTTATGCCATATAACTCTACAGCTCCTCTTGAATTTTTTTGTGACTCGCCGTAAATTAGCAACATATCAACTTTTTTTTAAGGAGAAAACATTTTGCAAGCACAAAAATTATACGTTTGATATTCGTATTGAGTAATGACAAGTACTTTGTGACATTTATGCACTTTAAGGAGGTATATCGGGTTTACTCAAATCCACAGATGTACTTGAAATTTATATAGCGTATTACCCAGTGCTTCCTCTGTGCGTCATATTTAAAAAAAAATTTAATCTAGATTTTGAGATATTGTTGTTGAAAGTGACTCATTTTAACATAGGTTTATATGGCGAAGATGGACGGTGCGGCTCTTTTTTTGCCCATAACTGAGAAAAAAAATGTAGAAATTGTGTAACAAAACTTTTCCATAGATAGTACACAGTATTATCTTATATTTGATGTAAAACTAATGTAAGTTTTGAACATAGTACAGCTGTATTAATTAGAAACAGAAACCAATAATTGCATTTCTGTCTGAATTGAGGATTAATGTGGCAACGTAGCAATCAGCTGACAGCAAGGAGGGAATACCCTTGAAAGACTTGATAAAAACGAAATTGATTTCAAACATATACATTTTTCCTAAATCCCATGTACATTGTTATCAACAATAAATTATCCATAACAGATTATTTTTTTAATGTTTTTAAAAAACTAAATTAATTTAAAAAGGCTAGGAAACAGTGATATATTTATTGGAATAAAAAATACAGTTGATAAATCCTTTTAATATATTTAATGGTTTATAAAAACATCGTAATCCGTACCCAGCAATATTTAGGGTTACATAAAGTTTTCTTTACTTGATTAATATAATTAGTAATACTTGAGATAAAAGCATTTGTATGGAATAACAAAGGAACATAAATATTTCTCAGCAAACTTTATATCTAAAAAATTAGTTATAATTGCAAAACTTTTGTAACATTACTAAAATATAGATTAAAAAGACGAACAGTGAGTAATAATGTCATTTCTATCACAGAATCTTCAAAATTGCATCCAACATTTTCTTTGACTTGGACGAGAGATGGGCGCGAGTGTCATTTAATTTCTTTAGAACTAAATTAACATAATTCTCGTTGTTGTTGTTTACCAGTATGATTTACGGATTTTAAATAAAGGATACAAATCTTCGCGAGAATAATACGATATATTTGCTTTATATATAATAATTATATTGTACATAGTTTACACACAATACATTTTTAAACGCGTACGCATCTTTACCCAAATTTGATTATTTTCTAACAACTACTTGATCCTTCCACCGCTAATGTTTTTTTTTGAGACTCTTTAGGGCGATATTGCTTATAACTTTTAAAGGGGAAGTAATAGGTATACAGCAAAATTTCTCTAATAAAAGTTTATAAGGAAAAAGAGAGCTTTTTAACAGAAAATAAATTTGGGTGTATTTATGGAAAAAATATAATTGATGACGTCATAGAGATAATATTTTCGATTGAAAATGGAGCTTACCTCATCCCATTTAACACCGCGTGTCCCAAAATTTTATTTAAATTTTTTGTATCCTCACAATAGGCCCATATTATCGAGTTTGAGATACCTTGTATGAGCAGTTACAAAATGCCAAGAACTTATTCAAATTTAGAGTAGGTATGCAAATACGGTGTTTGTTTATGGCTTTTGTAATGGGAACGCTACTGGTTTCCACATCACAGATGTCTTGATAAAAATATATAAAAATTCCATTTATCAGAGTTTTCAACAGACTGTGCGAAATCGGAAGGCTTCCCAGTGCTGGTATAACACCTGAACCAGCTTATCTACAAGGTTTAGAAGAGGCAGAAAATATTTTGGGTCTAGTAAAAGATGATACAACTACCACCTCGAGAAGAATTGCTAATCAATTAGGCTTTCCATGATAAAATTGACATTTATATTGCAGTGCAAAGTAAAGCATCGATATCTTAATTTAACATACAATACGTGCTTAAAGTATGGAATAAATTCAGTAAAAACGAAACAATTTTTTTTGGGGAAAAATCCTCGAACAGGTCGATTTTTAATTTAAAAAATACATATTTTAGCATAAAAGGCGATTTTCAACCGTCATTTGTCTTCGAGTAATGACGTCATCGACATTTTTTTTAAATAGCAACTCCCTATTTTTTTCTTGATTCTGAAAGATCGTTTCACTGTCGATCCGGTAGTATTAAAATTTATTTTAAAAATATTAAAAAAAAAATATTCATAAAAAAATAACAATTCCTACATCAAGCAAATAAAATTCATTAAGTTTTCTACCTAAATTAAGTGTTCGAATTGACACCCACCGACTTCTTGACAGTACGCAAGTCTGTGTAGAAATTCTTCATGCACATTATGAATTATTTCTGTGTATTTCATCTATAATGCAATTTTGGAATTCTTCTAAATTATATGGTTTATTAACGTACACTTTGGACTTTAAGTAGCCCCATAAGAAATAGTCCAGGGGTGTAAGATCTGGGGATCTCGCGGGCCATTCTATCGATCCTCGTCTGCGGATCCACCTCCTAGGAAAACAATTGTCCAGAAAATCTCGAACAGGGCGCGCATAGTGCGGAGGTGCACCGTCTTGCTGAAACCATATGGTGTCATCAGGAATATCAGGGTCATTATCGTTAGGAAAAATTACTGCAAGCTCTGGAACAAGGTCAATTTGTAAAAACTCTAAATATATTTCTGTTGTCAACTATTCCAGCCCACACGTTTAATTTCTGTGGGTGTTGGGTATGTGTCTCTGCCATCCAATGAGGATTTTCTTGACTCCAATGCCTGCACGTTTGACGGTTCACTGCACCATTGAGACAAAACGTGGCCTCGTCTAAAAAAAGTATTTTCTGGTGTACCTAAATCTCTATTTACTTGACATAAATCCATCATAATTTCACAAAAGTGTAAGCGGCGGTCGGGATCGTCTTCATTGAGTTCCTGCACAAGTTGAATTTTCTAGGGATGATATTTTTCCTTCATAAGGATACATAGCACTGTGGTCTGACTAATTTCATTGTTTAATGCATCCAATCGTGAAACTGGTTAGCATCTTTCTTGAGAAATCGGCGACAATATGTTTCTCTATTAGTCACAAAAAATAACCATTCCACTGATTGTCAATCCAATTATTTGAATGTTAATTTGGGAGTGCCTCAGGGCTCTATCTTAGCTCCAGTTTTATTTATTTTGTATATAAACCAAATTAATTCAGTTATACCAGATTGTCATTTTACTGCTTATGCTGATGATATATCTCTATAATCTCTGATAAAAGTTTTTAAAATTTAAACAACAAATGCTCTGAAACTTTGACCAGTATTATTGATTATTTTAGTTACCAAAATTTATATTTTAATAGTGAAAAAACAGAATTGTTGCGCATACACATATATCAACATGATGTTGAAGACATAAGTCTGAAAATCTATAATACACCGTTATATAATTCACATAGTAGCATACGATTTTTGGGACTTTGTTTGGATGAAAATTTAAACTGGAAGTCTCATTGTGATAAAATAGTTTGTAAATTAAATAAACTAAGACTTATATTTTTAAACTTGAGGTCAGTACTTACCATAAATCAATTAATTAATATATATCATGCAAAAGTGGAGTCAATATTGAGATACGGTGTGTGTTTTTGGGCCAATTCGACTAATGGAAGAAAAGTGTTTATTGCGCAAAAGCGAATCATTCGATGCATAGCTAATATAGCCTTAAAAGAATCCTGTAAGCCATTTTTCAAAAAATACCGTATATTAACGTTGACCTCCCTGTACATTCTTGAGATATGTATTTATGTATTTAATAATGCAGGTATATTTAATTTAAATGAAGTTACTCATTCTTATAACACACGTCAAAAACATCACTTTCACTTGCCATTTACTAGAATAAATTTAATAAGAAATTCACCTAAATACATTGGACTAAAAATATTTAACAGGCTGCCTGAACATATAAAGTCTTGCTTAAATATAAAACATTTCAAGAGAGATTTGAAAAATTATTTACTTGATAAGTCTTTTTATTCCCTTTCTGATTATATGTAATCTGTGCAACTTTTATGGATGCTATCTTGGATTTTAACATAATTGTAGTGCATGTAGTTATAGTAATTCTATAATGTATATCCATTGGATGTAAACTGTATTGACTTTTATGGGTGTTGCCTATATTTTTATTTTTATTGTTTTTGTTGTCTCTATAACCTATATCTGTATTGACTATTCCTATACAATTGTAATATTGTCTTAACGGAAATAAATTATTATTATTATTATGAGGATTATCTGCCGTACTTATCAAAATGTTTTGTTTGTGATCTTAACTAACGCTTGGACGTCGAGGTTTTGGAATATCTACAACATTGCCAGTTTCTCTAAATTTAGATTCTATCTTATTGACTGTTGACTGATACGGCGATCTTGATGTTTTTCATTAAATAAATTGCAAACTTCCTGCTGCAGTATAATTTAAATTCAAGAATAATTTGTATATGCTTACAATATTTAGAAAGTCGGTATGACAGTGACACTTTGTAAAGATTTACACCTACGTGATCCATAAAAAACTTCAGGCATTTCAAAACTAAATTTGATAACGTTTTTGCTTTATTTTAATTTACTTTGGGTTTTCTAAGATTCAATCGTCATTTACTCGAAAACTTTCCTATGTAAGATGGCAACATTTTAATACTGTCGGATCGATTGCTATTTAAAAAAAATATCGATGACATCATTACTCGAAAACATATGACGGTTGAAAATCGCCTTTTATGCTAAAATATATATTTTTTAAATAAAAAATCGACCTATTCGAGGATTTTTCCCAAAAAAAATTTGTTTCGTTTGTACTGAATTTATTCCATACATTAGGCGCGTACTGTATAATACTTTATTAAATATAATATTATTTATAAGTATTTATTGTTTCCAAAAAGACTAATTGTAAGCTTCCTAATAGTTTCAAGTAAGATTTCTCCCCCAGGAAAAAGGTATACAGGTATTACCGGTTTAGCACGTCTTTTGGTTTCAAAGGAAGCGTCAGTGGAGATATTAAATTGCACACACCTTTCACTAGATCGTATATCGTTTCACGTCGAGCCGTCCGACACTAGAAGCGAACAAGTATCAGCCGGTTTTTCCACATGCAACCTAGCAACAAACGTCGGTCTGGATTTCAGAACTGTCTGTGACCGCTAGATAAGTTAATCCGGACATAACCCACGTCATATTAAACTTTGCAGAAGTCTGTTTTGCGCAGAAAGGATACAGAGATCCGCGATTGAATCTATAATGCAAATTCTCGACATCGGCTTTGTTGTGGCGAAAACAGCAAACTCTTCGGATTCTAATGTTTTGCGGCGCTGAAAGTTCGGCTGATGTTTGCCGAAAAACTCCCGCGTGGAATAGTTTTTGAAGTAGGATAAATATTTGTTTGAGCGCTATGGTTAGCTGGTAAATAAACAGGAGCATAAAGTGGGAGACTCGGGCAGTTAAAAAAGATGCCACTTTTGCTGCGCAATCCTAAAATAGAATTATAATGGCCAATAAACGTCTAAAACTTGAATTGAACCTATCAAATGAACAACTGAAATTCAAAGCAGTCAAATTTATTTTAATAAATGTTCAAAATGTCTTCCTTCAACTTCTCAACTTCTAAACATTTTTCTACACCTTCGGATTAGTTCCTTGTGGGTCGCTGCTCTAATAGAATCCGGTGATAGATGCTCAAATGCTTGCCTAAAAATATTAAAGAAAAACTCTTATCCTTAACCATTAATATTGAATCGCTATTATTTAAGTAATTGAAAAAATAAAAATATTCATAAATGGATATTTGGATTGCTCCAAAATTATTTAATAGCATATGAAAATCAATAAAAATAAAAATTGATGCTAAACCTGAACAATGGTGTAATGAATCGATCAGAAACAAACTAAATTAAAGATCGACATCAAAATTTACGGAAATCAGAAAATCGTTATAATGTTAATAAACGTCCTATAAGGTCGTTGAAGGTCCAAATAAATACTGAAGTTCTTTATCTAGAAATAGCGGGAAGTCTAAACCGATGTGATAACAAGCCCAGAAATTATTTAATCATCTATACTGCCTATTTTTTATTAAATTAAACATTTCTTATGCTATTGCTATTTTCTTTGCAAAAGACAAAATTTAAAAATAGTCCCTTCAAGTTAAATTATAATATAAAAGCTTTTAACAATCGATTTTAAAAAATATGCACCCACAGATAGTCGATCGCTTAGAGTCATCTGACTGTTTAGTAAGAAAAATTAAAGATATGGAAACCATGTGATAAAATAACCAAAAACTTTCCACAGATCAAAAATATTGTATGATCAAATTGCAAATTATTCGAAAAATGTTTATATCTGCAAATATCCACAAATATGTTGTTACTTTTAATGGTGACCCTAGGTCCAAATGTATCTATAATAATAAAGACGCGACAAAATACTCTGAGAAAATAAAAAAAATAAACATATTCCGACGTTATTTTTTCATATAATTAAAAATTTTATGAATGATATTGAACAGTAATTACCTCACACTGCTTCTTAGAAGTCGACTAAATCGTAAACAAAATATTTGTAAATGTACTCAGATAGTGAATATCTGAATAAAAGCACCAAAACAAGTTTAAATGTATTTAGGTGAAAGTCGAGCAAAATATCGATAATAAAAAAGATAGTTAATTCTGCTTACTATTATCGACATCCACTGCTCTGCTCCAATTTCAACAAAAAATAAAACATAAATGCATCTATCAGAATAATATTGTTTATATTTACAGTGTTCGGCACACTACATGTGGCTTAAGATCACTAGGTCAAGGAATCTAAGTTGCAACTAACATGAGCAAAATTCAAAATATGCCTATTCTGTTTTGTACATATTTAGTATGTAACAAAATTTTTGAATATTGCTTAAAAAATCGTTATTGTTTTTAAAAAAAATGTCTTCGTATATCGTATATCTCATTTTTATTTGATTTTATCGCGTATTATCAGTATTAGCTACATTTTTTAACACAATTATTTTAGGCAAATATCAACTTATATACAGGGTTTGCATAAGAACCGACAAAGAGCAGAGGAATGTAGGGGAACCCAAAATATGGTAATTTAAGGCAACTCACCCTGAGTGCACCATCCCTTATCA
Organism: Anoplophora glabripennis; assembly: GCF_000390285.2. Classification (NCBI taxonomy): domain Eukaryota; kingdom Metazoa; phylum Arthropoda; class Insecta; order Coleoptera; family Cerambycidae; genus Anoplophora; species Anoplophora glabripennis. Next base: position 321,171 of record NW_019416281.1, read on the forward strand.
ACCCTTTAAAATGCTTTAATTGAACTCTACTTACTGTCGATTAATACTATTGGTACACTCACACCGTGTACCAAATTTGGTTTTACTAATTTCAAGTATAACTTGAGATATTGGTTTTTTCGAAATATGAAACCCCACGTTCAAGACCTATAGATTTGGTCAATCTAGACATTCAAAGATACATAAATTTACAACAAGCTGAAAGTGAGTAAAGTTGTTCACATAATTAAAAATAACATATTAAAATTCCTCATCGTTCCGATACTTGGAAAAATATTTACTCGAAGTCAAAGGTCAAAAAAATGTTTTTTTTTGCGATTTTCAGCTAAACGGTAAGTTTTATCATAAAATTACCTCTTACAAAGATAGAGTAGATCATAAAATTATCTATAAAAAATGTATCAATACTTTTTTCCTAAGAGCCACCGTTTCTGAGATATAATGATTCAAAAAGTTGTAAAAGTTGTAATCGTCATAATATGCATACGTTTCCACGCCACCTATGAGGTAGTGTACTAAGCGCATTTTTTTTAACGTGGTTTCCCCAGTAGGCCTATTCCACAGGTCTATTGTGATTCTGTTTAGTTTGAAACTATTGCTTAATAACAGATATTAGCAAGGGTTGGAAATGATAAAAGCGATGGAAATTAAAAAAAGTAGAGGAATTTATTCGTCTGATTCATAACCTTCAAATACTTCTTCTTGATCTTCTTCTTCTCCTTTATTCTGGGTGTAAGTAAATTGCGTCAATAGTGATTGTTGGGTTAGTGCGCATGGCTGCCAGGCCCCCCCTCTGAAGGAGGAAGCGAAAGAAGCGCGGAACAGTAGTATGAAGTGGGTCTGGCACGTAGGTAGTTGAGATTTGGAGTCACTTGTACGTTCTAATTTAATGGTAATAAATAGTAAATGTGCAACTGTGCTTAATTTATTGGGTTGTTTGAGACAAGAGAAAAAGGTAGTGGGGGTCATTGTAAAAACAAAATACAGTCCACTCCCGAAGGCACCCCACAGTGATGTATCGCACGTCTCCTCGTTGGTATCAAACGAATCCTCTACTGTTGGTGATTCAACATTAGAACACGACCGGCCTTGACAATTTGTACATGCCAGAGAACTTTTTTGCAACCACATTTAGCACTGCATCCCATTTTACAGTTGCAAAAAATTGTGTTTAGCAGTTTTTCCGGCACAGGTGGGAGTAAAGTCTGAATTGGTTCTAATGTATTGTCGACCAACTTCCAACCCCAGTCTTTTGGGTCTAGCTGATAACCAAGCCACACTTGAATATAATATAATATAATATACCCGAAAAAGATGTTGATGAGCAGCAACTGAGGTTGGAGGAAGGCAAGCTAACCGCACTTGTTTTTTATTTCGAGTGTTTTTAACGAAACATGCATATCGATACTTATCTAAGCAGGTAGTTTTTAAGGGGTTGGGTTTCATTTTACCTGATATTCTCATAGTTGTACTTATGTATATTTTATATTTTAAGTGTAAGTTACAATCACGATGGAAAAATATTTTTAACTGTATTACAGCTTCAGAGATGTATATACGTGGCGTAGGTACTTAGGTATGCATATTATGACGATTACAACTTTTACAACTTTTTGAATCGTTATATCTCGGAAACGGTGGCTCTTAGGAAAAAAGTATTGATATATTTTTTATAGATAATTTTATGATCTATAATTTTTGTCTGAAGTAATTTTATGATAAAACTTACCGTTTAGCTGAACATCGCGAAAAAAACATTTTTTTTGACCTTTGACCTCGAGTAAATTTTTTTCCGAGTACCGGAACGATGAGAAAATTTAATGTTATTTTTAATTATGTTTTAAACAATTTTACTCACTTTCAGCTTGTTGTAAATTTATGTATCTTCACTCTTATTTTTGGTCTAATTTGACCGGACTATTACTCTATGCATACAATTTTCTTTTGTTGTTACTGATGTACTATACACACTATTTTTTAATGTTACAAATAAAGTAGCATATATCACCGGATTCTATTAGAGCAGCGACTCAGAAGGAACTAAATAAATTTGACAATTAAAAACCTGTGACAGTTGTCATGTTGATTGTTACTTACCTGTCAAGGCCAACCTAAAATGTGCGAAACAAAAATTTTAAGAAAAGGAAACTGCTTATTCGTAAATAAAATGAAATCACTGGGTTTAGGTATAGGGAAACTTTAACAAAGTTACACTTAATTTTAGTCCAGAATGCGAATACGTTAAAAAAATTAGGTGTTTCCATTTAAAATTTTCGAGTTTTCCACATTTTCTGAACTAGGTATTCGATAATTTTTTTTTGACCACCCTGTATAAAAACTGGATAATTTTCATGTCAAATTCGATAAACTCTTCTCTCTCTCTCTCTCTCTTAAAATAGATCTTCCTCTACAAAATGTCCAATATGCACAAAAAAATAAACCTATATTTCCGGTAAAACTAAATTTTGCCAACAGTCTGCATCTATCAATTTTTTTCTTAAAAATCAAAATATCCCGAAAACGGTCAATCCTAAGTATGGACTGTGCTATATAGTCCTGTAGCTAGAGGGGTCCCATTTGCCTCCTTCATTTAGATGGAGTTACCAAAGTGTTTTTTGTGTATTTTGAGCTGCAGAACACGAATTTTTTCGGCAGAAGTTTGCTCGGATGTCGATAAGTTTTTTATTAACAAATTATTATTACATATTATTACAAAATTATTTATATTCTTATTATTTGACCCATTTTAAGAAGAAAATGTTTCTTGCAATTTTTTTGTTAAACGCATAGTTTTCGAGATAAACGCCGTTAAAAACTCGAAAAATGCAATTTTTGCGATTTTCAATTGTTAATAACTTTTGATTGAATAGGTATTTTGTAATTCTGCTACTGTACTGCTGTATTCTGTAATTCTGCTGTATTTTGTAATTCTGCTATAAATTATGAGTAATTGCAGTTTGAAAATTTGTTTTCTCCACTGTTATTTGAAGCTATAAACAAATAGCGATTGAGCGTTCAGACGGGTGCGCCGCCATGCATGTAAGAGAGCGGTTGCCTTCTTACAGGCGTTTAATACACGATCTTGACGCGTACTCTTCATTTCTACAGCAAAGAAACGATAAAAACTGAACGAAACATTAATAATTTAATGAAAATTTGCAATAGGAGGCAATTGGGACCCAGGGCTACAGGACTAATATGTCTTCAACTTAAAAATATATGCTCTTTTCAAAACTACAATAACATACAGGGGTTCCATTTAAAATAAGAAAGTTAGTATCGACTTCCGGTATAAAATATCTTAGCTTTAATAGGTAATAGTTTAAATAACTAGATGGATTTCACAGGGTCTAACGACACTTACAGTGTACGATAATTCAGTAAACAAAGAAATCTAAATAAAAAATTTAGATAAATTTGGAACGAATACACTGAAGATAAATTTTTCGAGATAAAACGTATTGGGGGTTATGAAGGCTTGCAAAAAATGTAATAAAATTTCTAGGGTCGTATTTAAAAAAATGAAGTTGGTGACGGCCCTGGAGAGACGAAACGTTACATATCAAAATTGATTATGCCATTCGATAGAGGGCAAAAAGTGGCCATGAGAAAGTGTTCTTCGTCTCAAATAAGGCTGAAATTAAACAAAAACGGATTTCCAAAATTTCAATTTTTTTTTTTCAAATATTTCGAAAACTAATCATGTTAGCCTTGATTTTTTAGAGGCATAATGTTGATCCCCTGATTACGCAACTTTGTCCCCATTTAAGCTACTTCGTACCTCTTACCGTTTCCGAGATCCCTGTAGCGAGAAGCGAATTTGTAACAGCCTGTATATGCAAAAGTAATATTCCAATGTCCTAGCAATTTTTTATAACTCCTTTAGTGAAGCAGTTATATTTTCTTTAATTTACGGTTAATAGCTTTGAATAAAACGTTTTTGTAAGATTCTTTAATGATTTTTAATAGTTTAATAAACTGTCGATCATAGATAAATGAACTTTAACTGAAAAGGTTGTTAAGGTTGATCGACTGTACCGTTGTGAAATATGTGTGAATTTCTAAATGACAAAGTTTCCAAAGCGAGAAATAAAGACAGAAAAACGATCTATAACTCAATTAAATCCAGAACTTAGAAGTTAGATTGTTTCGAATTTTGCAAATATTTTTAGTAGCAGAAGGGTAGCGCCGAATGCCTTTGTGCTGTGCTCTCATTGTTTTGTGTATTCTCCGGGAACAGACAACAGAAGTAATGTGACAAGTTTCTCCTCGGTAGTGTTTCAGATTACATCGTTGTTAAAATTACAACCAACTCAACTTCCGGCGACTAAACTTCGTTTATTAATTGTAGTTTCGTCCTCAAATAAGTATACAGTGTGTGGCGTTTATAGTGAATGAAATTATATTCTTCTGATAATAAATGAGGTAAAACCATATCTTAGCTCAGATATAACGTGAGCATTTAGAAAAAGGGATAAAAAATCCCTCATCTCACTAGACAGTCCGCGCACACAAGTAAGGAGCATCGGTTTCTTGTACCTGTGGAAATTAAGTAGACATTGAGAATTAAAAAGGCATTTCTACTTGGTCTTCCGATTTATTTTGTGATATAAGTTTTTTACCTTTTACTCAAAAAATAACACTAACGGGCCTATCGACTAATAGTACAGTCATTGAAGCTGAAAATCAGCTGTAACCTCCGAATTCTTTGAAACTGTATGGATTTGCATAAAAATTTAGAATAAGGCTCATATTAGGCTCAGGTTCAAAAGTGACATAAGCCCGATTGACGATTTTTGTTTTTTAGGGATAAAAACTACCCCCAAGTGAAAAAAATTGAAAAAATTTAGTTTTAAGCATTTTATTCATAAAAATCTTGTTCAAGCACAAAGATTAAATAATGTTCCATGTTCTCGAACATGTTTTATGATATATTTAATCCTTCTGACCCTTTATCTAACCCTTAAAAACTACCCCTATGCAAAAAATAATGATAAAATTCTAAAAATGTTTTAAAGATTTGAAATGGTTAAATCGTGCAATTATTTAAAATAAAAGTTACCCCTAAAAACCACCCCTGTATTGACAAAACTGATAAAAAATTACTTTTTAAAATCTTGGAATGTTTTAACGGTGCAATTATTTAAAATAAAAATTCCCTCATTGCTTATGAAAGAATTTGTATCTCATAACACTTTTCAACCCTTATAAATCATCCCTGTGCTAAAAAAATTATAAAAAATTACGTTTTAAATCTTGGAATGCTATAATTGTGCAATAATTTAAAGAAAAAATTTCCTTATATTGTTTATGAAAAAATATTTTACTTTTGCCATTTTCAACTCTTATAAACTATCCTTTTACCAATATTAATGTAAAATATTTTTATTATAATCGATTTTTAAATATAATCAATCATAAAAAAATTGCTACGCTGCATATAAATAATCACACTAAATTTTTTTACACACTTATTTTATTTGTATAATATAAATACACATATAATATATAAAAATGAAAAAGCCTATTTTGCCCCGAAAAAATGTCATTGGTTTTTTTACCATAACTCGTTAATTTTGAAGCTATAATATCCTACAAAAAGCATTTTAAAGATAATTTCAAGAGCTATAAGATCGTTTGCATATAAAACCTTTTAAGTCCTTCGTTTTTTAAAGGGAAAGATTCGAAGGGCTTGAAACAGGTCGTTTTTTCACTCAAATGGTTACTTCAAGTGGCAATATCTCCTTTATTTTTTATGCTATAGGAATAAAAAAAAACAAAATATTTGTTGAAAAAGAGGCTACATTTTTGTTGTCTATCATTTTTTATCTTTCATAGTTTCGGAGTTATTATATAAATAAGGCAATTTTTTTGAATAATGAAAAATACGTGTTCAACTTTTACCGTATATTATTAAAAAAATACGCATTCTAAACCAGTCTAACTTCAGGATCGTATGAAAAACACTAAAATAAAACTAATTGTAAAGGGTCTACGATTAATTTTAATTCTGATGGAAATGGTACAGCGTTTACTGCTCCATTTTCCTTAAAAAGTATGAGCAACCCATCTGTTTTTGACGATAACTCTTTCAATTTTGCTCTAATTAACTTTTATGAGTGCTCATTTTGAAGGTCTTTTTGAATAGTACAAACAACTCCTGGAGCGTTATACACGTAAAATTAATCCTTTTTCCGTTGTTTGACGTTGAGTACAACACGTTTTAAAAAACGATTTTCTTTGTTTATTTATAAGCTACATTTTTGTTTACTGCACTTTTTTTAATAAAATGCGTAGTTTTTGAGTTATTCGCGAAAAATACTTTGAAAAAGTGTTTTTTTTTTTCACTCAAAATTCCAAGTTTTCAATGGTGAATAACTAAAAAACTATTGATTTCTCGAAAAAATTCTTCGAATATTTTTTGCTCAAAATTTGATTCTCTATCGATTTGTTATTTTTGAAAAAACAATTTACGCTCCCGAGAAGGGGTCCCAACAGGGTGGAAGCATCAATCGGCGCTATGTCACTAATGTTGATTGACCTTTTCTCTAACTATCTGCCAAATTTCAAGTCGATCGGTTCAGTTTCAAAGAATTCGGAGGAGAAAAGCTTCAATGACTGTACTATAAAGAAGTATTTAAGTAACTTTTGCAAATATCGTAAGATTCACAATCTTATAGCTTTTTCTTAGACTTGTACTTCGTGTGAACAGCAAAAAATATGACGAAGTATCAACAGTTGTGATTGTGCATCATCTCGGATTTTACAAACAGTGACTATGTAGCTATGGTAGCGAAGGAGATTTTCGAAAATTATTACACAAAAATTGTTACTATTGCGTGTTTAAAATTTTGGCACTTCTTGAATATTCTGTATGAATTAATTTTATTAAGTATATATAGTTAATTTTTATTCGCTATAGATGCCACACCCTATACGTTGAACAGGACAAGGCAGACGAGAGGTCGAAGCACTACGTTCGTTCTGTTTCTGTTTTTTAATAAAGACTAATTCTCCTCTGGAAAAGTCCTACCTTATCAGCGAGGATCTTTACCTTTGTTTTCACAATGTTGCTTTGCGCAATTGGCCTGGTAATTTTCTTGAACTAATTTTCTTTCCCCCAAAGTTACTTTATTAAAGTCAATTATTAACTTTTATAAGAAAACAAGCGAGTTGAGAATCAATTTGTTAAAGAAGTGGAAGTTTAATGGGGCGGAATTTATATACTGAAAACAAGTTCGACAAACTTTCGAAAAAATAAGATGGAGATAGTTAGACGCCTTCAAATTTGTCGCTGCAACGGCTATTACATTAATCTTATTATTGGAGATGGTGCTTTAAAGGATTCTATTAATTTTCCAACATGAAACTGGAAACTATTCATAATTTCTTTACGCTTCATGGAAAACAAATCACATTTACTTCTCTTTGCGTTATTCCTCTCGTAACGCAAATTAAACTATATTCCTAAAAGGTTCTTTTACTTTCGCCGAATTTGGATAGTCGAGTATAGGAGAAATATTTTCAATTATCGTCCATAGAAGTAACTCACCCCTTTGAAAAAGGTCTTTGGTTAGATCCCTTCTTTAATCTCCCCAAAATGAATTAATAGTAATTGGACCCTACGGTCCCTTGTCTTCTTGGTCTGTAACTTATGTTCATACAAAGATACGTTTAGAACTCTTTACAGACACTTAACAGATTGCTATTAAAGTCCACATTTTCCAATACTTAAGTGTATAACTTCCATAACTTAAATAATACTTAAACAGAAATAGTATTTACAGTATTAGTTTTCACCGAATTAGATTCAAACAAAAAAATAAAGTAAAAACAAGCACAATAAATGAGATTAAATAAAATAGACAGACAAGGAATTTAATAGGGATTATAATAATTTGGTTTAGCCTGATTCAAGGTTTTATCCACAATCACCTTATAATCACCTTTTATCCACACGTATGAACCGTTTAAAGTGATACTTTATCCACCAGTGGAATAAAGTAACTTTATTTCACTAGTAGAATAATGAAAAAATAATAAACCTAATAAATCAAATTTAATTTATTTACTTATTAGCATTTATAGTAATAGACATTTCTTATTTTGTTTTATCACATTTAACTTCCTTTCCGTTAATAACAACCCTTGTAGCATTGTTGCCATCATTTTCGGAACGCATAACATCTTCCGAAATTTGTGAAGAATTTGCACAAGTTACAGATGTCTCTCCTTGTAAGGAGGAGGATTTTCCTTGCAACATCAAGTTTGTGCTAAAACAGAAAACGAAATGTCTATTACTATAAATGTAAATGTAAATGTCAATAAGTAAATAAATTAAATTTGATTTATTATAGGCTTATTATTTTTTCATTATTCTACTAGTGAAATAAAGTTACTTCATTCCACTAGTGGATAAAGTATAACTTTAGACAATTTATATGTACAGATAAAAGTCCGATTATAAGGTGATTGTGGATAAATATATTTCTTCATTTTCAATGTAGCCTTTTCAAGTTTCCTTCTTAAAAACAAGATTAATCGGATTTTAATAAGAACTTAAAGATACATAAAACAAACTATTAGGATATGAAACTTTAAAACTTTTTTCATGATTCGATTTTCAAACACACGCAAAATATTGATACTAATAAATAAAACTAGGCAGTTTTCTGAATTGGTAGATCATTAACAATGATGGCAAACCACCCTAATAAACTTCATTGGTATTAATAATTATTTTCGTATGGGTAACACATATAAGCAAAGAAATAAAAACCGATATAAACATTCTGGAACAGTGAAAATTGTGCCATAAAAGGTTTCGGGTTCTAATGCCCCATTTTGGACCCTTTATATATCACCTACCAAAAGGATAAAATAAGTTTCCTGTGCTCTACTTTCCACTTTTGCGGCCAGAGGAAATTCCTTCGATTTTTTGTTTCCCCGATTCTTATACACCGGCGTAAATAAAGAGCGCAGCATATATGTATTTATAATGTCGTGTCACTTTTAATAAATCTATTTTTAGTTACTTATATTTAATGCCAGAGAAATATACGTTAATGAAGTGCCTATCCATTTTCTCACTCTATTATTCAATTTTTTTTTAGGATGGGAATTAAATTAACTGCATATATATATATATA
>NW_019416281.1:330403-333470 GCF_000390285.2 Anoplophora glabripennis
ATATATAGCTATAGCTATGAATAAATGGGTTTTAATATTAAGTAATATTAAATTTATTTTCACTAAATGTATTTCATTGGAATAACTTCATCTTCTATGCCATCGAGCTATAGGTTTTTTCAATTTGTTTTACCCGATTCATGAAACCTTTGAAGCTAGATAAAGCCTTAGGATATTAACGAAAAGTTGAAAAACTATTTGTTTGCAAATATTTTCACTCAAATTTTATTATTGTTATGTTTGAGTCACAGATAGCTATGTTCGCAATGTTAGCTATAGTAGCTGTGTTTGCTATATTAGCTAGGTTCACTGTGTTAGTTATTTCGCTGTTGGCTATATTATTTTGTTAGCTATGTTCGCTATGCTTGCTATGCCCGCTATGTTCGCTTTGTTAGCTATATTCGTTATGTTCGCTATGTGTATTAAAAATACTAACTATTATTTTAAATAATTGTGACCAAACACGTACGCTATTGATTGTTCGTGACACATTGAAACAAACATCAATTTAAATAGTGACTCACTTTAACATAACAAGCATAGCTATTATAGCGTTTTCTGTGGCTCTAATTTAAATAGTTGAATTTTATTGTATTAATGCCATAAGTGTAAATAAATGAGTTTTGATGCATGTATTTCATAAATATAACTTCAGTTTATCTTCTGAATCATCGGCCTAGAGATTTTTTCTGAACCTTTTATGCCAGAAGGTATCAACGAAAATTTTGCAAATAATTTGACTCGAATGTGAGTACTGTAATGTTTGGGTTACAGACAGCGCTATGTGAGCTATGTTCGCAATATTAGCTATAGTCGCTATGTTAGCTTATTAGACATGTTTGCTATAATAGCCATGTTAACTGTGATAGTTGTTTCGCTATGCTGGCTATAATAGCTAAGTTTCGTTATGTTCGTTATGCTCGATAGCTTCGCTTTGCTAGCTATATTCGTTATGTTCGCTAGGTGTATTAAAAGTAGCCATCATTACTTTAAATAATCGTGACCACACGTATACGCTATGTTCGTGACACATCGAAACAAACATCAGTTTAAATAATTACTCTCTTTAACATCACGAGCATAGCTACTGTAGCACTTTCTGTGACTCTGGTTCAAATAGTTGACTATAATAGTTTTATTTTATTAACACCCTATGAATAAATAAATGAGTTTTAATATCACATAATAATACTAAATTTATTCTTATTAAATGTATTTCATAAATATAACTTCATCTTGTCTTCTGAGACAGATTTTTTCAATTTGTGGAACTTTTGAAGTCAGAAAAACCTATTGACTCATATATTGTTAATGAAATGTTTGGGTTACAGACAGAGCTATGTTAGCTATGTTCGCTATGTTAGCTATAGTCGCTTTGTTAGCTTATTGGGTATGTTAACTATGATAACTATTTTACTATGTTGGCTATAATAACTATGTTCGCTATGATTGCTATGCTTGCTATGCTCGATAGCTTCGCTTTGCTAGCTATATTCGTTATGTTAAAAATAGTCACCATTATTTTAAAAATTGTGAAATAAGTATTAAGTAGAACAGTGACTGTCATTAAAATACTCTAGCTTAAATAGATTTAATTGCATTAACTGAAATCAGCTTTCCAAATCTTACGCTTCCTACATTTTAAAGCAGTTGGGGAACATCTAAATAAAAACCAAAGTTGTTGAAATTTATATCGATCGTTTTTATATCAAGTGTGCCAATAAGTTCGGAACTTATAAAACTCTGTTGAAAGTTTTAAAAAGTGTTATATCAAAGGTACGTGTCTCGGGTTAATACTTCAGTAGAGTAAAAAAAATGTAGGATGTAGGATCCCGGGGGAGAATGAATGAAAAGAATGTAGAAATTCAAACAAAAGAAGTCTTAGAGTTTATAAATGACTGCGCTCATCATGGAAGGGATTAAGATCGCGATGCTGTATAATAGTAGCAATATTTTATCTCCTTTGTAGTTCGCGTTGTCTTGATCTGGATTTAAAAATCAGAAATCCTCGTCTCGAAGAGTTTTATTGGACTTTACGTCTCGCTGGAATACGGTTTTTCAGTCATTTCGGGTTATTTATTGTTTTAATTTCTTGTAGAGTTTTTAAGCGGACATGCAATGGGGGTTTAATATCCGCTTTTATTCCCTTGAAACTCATAAAGTTAACTAGGAGGATTTATTGCAAATAATTTTGTTGCTATTGTTTTTTAACTAGAAACAAGAAATTGCAACAATGAATCTGAAACATTTTTAAAAATGTTGGTCAAAAGGATGGTCCACCAGGATCAGATTTGACAGGTTTGACAATTTCATATCTACTTTCCTTATATTTGGACTAAAATCAAGGTATGTTCTATATTCAAGAAGGGTGACAAAAATTTTATTGAAAACTGCAGTCTCTTGCAATTTAGTTTAATTTTGGCAAGTTGTTTAATATTACTCTGCTTAATATTTTATATTTTGTATCTGTAGCTGGTGCAGCAAACGACACACTCGGAAACCACAGACCATAAAATAATTAAGGAAACTGCATTGGAAAACACAATTAGAGTAACCATTAATTCTACTATCTAATAGATGTCGCTGCACCCTAACGGCGGTAAATTTAAATGTAACAAAATACACAAAAAATAAAAAGTGTTTCATAAGTAATAGATCACAAAACATCTATTAATAGTTTAAGTTAATTATTGAAATTAACGTGAACCATTAACAGCTGTTCCATGACCCATATTACTTATGAAACTCTTTAATTATCACTTGGTTAAATGAAAAAGTTAAAGCAATGATACTTAAATGTGTGACAGATATACAAATTCATTTTATGAATTCGAAAATATTTAAGTATCAAAAAAATGTACAGAGACTTGTAATTATTATTTTTTAAAGAAAACTAGAAATTTTAAAGAATTTGAAAGAATTATTTACCTGCCTTTATGTAAAATGCATTGCACAGTGACTTGACAAAAATTATGGTTAGATACATTTGTTTCGAAGTAATTGGTTTTCATCAGTACGATGTAATATACTACACTTATACTACAAATGTTATCTATTTATTGAAAAA
>NW_019416281.1:336950-351725 GCF_000390285.2 Anoplophora glabripennis
ATAGCTATAGCTATGAATAAATGGGTTTTAATATTAAGTAATATTAAATTTATTTTCACTAAATGTATTTCATTGATATATATATATATATATAGCTATAGCTATGAATAAATGGGTTTTAATATTAAGTAATATTAAATTTATTTTCACTAAATGTATTTCATTGGAATAACTTCATCTTCTATGCCATCGAACTATAGGTTTTTTCAATTTGTTTTACCCGATTCATGAAACCTTTGAAGCTAGATAAAGCCTTAGGATATTAACGAAAAGTTGAAAAACTATTTGTTTGCAAATATTTTCACTCAAATTTTATTATTGTTATGTTTGAGTCACAGATAGCTATGTTCGCAATGTTAGCTATAGTAGCTGTGTTTGCTATATTAGCTAGGTTCACTGTGTTAGTTATTTCGCTGTTGGCTATATTATTTTGTTAGCTATGTTCGCTATGCTTGCTATGCCCGCTATGTTCGCTTTGTTAGCTATATTCTTTATGTTCGCTATGTGTATTAAAAATACTAACCATTATTTTAAATAATTGTGACCAAACACGTACGCTATGTTCGTGACACATTGAAACAAACATCAGTTTAAATAGTGACTCACTTTAACATAACAAGCATAGCTATTATAGCGTTTTCTGTGGCTCTAATTTAAATAGTTGAATTTTATTGTATTAATGCCATAAGTGTAAATAAATGAGTTTTGATGCATGTATTTCATAAATATAACTTCAGTTTATCTTCTGAATCATCGGCCTAGAGATTTTTTCTGAACCTTTTATGCCAGAAGGTATCAACGAAAATTTTGCAAATAATTTGACTCGAATGTGAGTACTGTAATGTTTGGGTTACAGACAGCGCTATGTGAGCTATGTTCGCAATATTAGCTATAGTCGCTATGTTAGCTTATTAGACATGTTTGCTATAATAGCCATGTTAACTGTGATAGTTGTTTCGCTATGCTGGCTATAATAGCTAAGTTTCGTTATGTTCGTTATGCTCGATAGCTTCGCTTTGCTAGCTATATTCGTTATGTTTGCTATGTATATTAAAAATAGTCACCATTATTTTAAAAATTGTGAAATAAGTATTAAGTAGAACAGTGACTGTCATTAAAATACATAACGAACATAGCTACTATAGCACTCCCTGTGACTCTAGCTTAAATAGATTTAATTGCATTAACTGAAATCAGCTTTCCAAATCTTACGCTTCCTACATTTTAAAGCAGTTGGGGAACATCTAAATAAAAACCAAAGTTGTTGAAATTTATATCGATCGTTTTTATATCAAGTGTGCCAATAAGTTCGGAACTTATAAAACTCTGTTGAAAGTTTTAAAAAGTGTTATATCAAAGGTACGTGTCTCGGGTTAATACTTCAGTAGAGTAAAAAAAATGTAGGATGTAGGATCCCGGGGGAGAATGAAAGAAAAGTATGTAGAAATTCAAACAAAAGAAGTCTTAGAGTTTATAAATGACTGCGCTCATCATGGAAGGGATTAAGATCGCGATGCTGTATAATAGTAGCAATATTTTATCTCCTTTGTAGTTCGCGTTGTCTTGATCTGGATTTAAAAATCAGAAATCCTCGTCTCGAAGAGTTTTATTGGACTTTACGTCTCGCTGGAATACGGTTTTTCAGTCATTTCGGGTTATTTATTGTTTTAATTTCTTGTAGAGTTTTTAAGCGGACATGCAATGGGGGTTTAATATCCGCTTTTATTCCCTTGAAACTCATAAAGTTAACTAGGAGGATTTATTGCAAATAATTTTGTTGCTATTGTTTTTTTAACTAGAAACAAGAAATTGCAACAATGAATCTGAAACATTTTTAAAAATGTTGGTCAAAAGGATGGTCCACCAGGATCAGATTTGACAGGTTTGACAATTTCATATCTACTTTTCTTATATTTGGACTAAAATCAATTCTATATTCAAGAAGGGTGACAAAAATTTTATTGAAAACTGTAGTCTCTTGCAATTTAGTTTAATTTTGGCAAGTTGTTTAATATTACTCTGCTTAATATTTTATATTTTGTATCTGTAGCTGGTGCAGCAAACGACACACTCGGAAACCACAGACCATAAAATAATTAAGGAAACTGCATTGGAAAACACAATTAGAGTAACCATTAATTCTACTATCTAATAGATGTCGCTGCACCCTAACGGCGGTAAATTTAAATGTAACAAAATACACAAAAAATAAAAAGTGTTTCATAAGTAATAGATCACAAAACATCTATTAATAGTTTAAGTTAATTATTGAAATTAACGTGAACCATTAACAGCTGTTCCATGACCCATATTACTTATGAAACTCTTTAATTATCACTTGGTTAAATGAAAAAGTTAAAGCAGTGATACTTAAATGTGTGACAGATATACAAATTCATTTTATGAATTCGAAAATATTTAAGTATCAAAAAAATGTACAGAGACTTGTAATTATTATTTTTTAAAGAAAACTAGAAATTTTAAAGAATTTGAAAGAATTTGAAAGAATTATTTACCTGCCTCTATGTAAAATGCATTGCATAGTGACTTGATAAAAATTATGGTTAGATAAAATTTTTTTGGAAGTTGTGAATCACCCTGTACACATTATATACCCGTATTTATGCACAAATTGTTGTGATTTACACAGATCTGTCAAAACCCTTTGATAGGTTGGATCAGGAATTCTTCTTAGTAAGTTATGTCATGCTAAGTCGACAAAATTTAAACAATTTTTCGAGTTTTAACTGTCTACCTATACCATTTATTGAACCTCGGGGTTCAGTTTTCAGCCAGCCATTTCTCAATATGTTCATTAACGATATTTGTGATAATCTTCTAAATAATAGGTACTTCTGATATGATAGATGCAAAACAATTTCAAAACGTTTTTTTCGCATTCTCGAATATTCTTTTTACTCGCTGGCATTCGCAAAATAATTCTCCATTCCTGAAAATATTATTATTGAATGTGGTATCTGGAAGCGATTTCCTCTTCTATATTAATTTCATCCAGATCAATGTAAAATTTAGCATATTTGACCACAGCGGACGTGTCATTTACCGCACTTCAATTTTAACTATGTAGTATCCTGCCAGGGATCCACAGATAGAAAACAGGTACAGTATTTCGGGCTAATATCAGAATGATAAGGCGGGCACGCACAGGAAAACCGTCGCTCCGTTGTTTATTGCAACCGGAACGAAACAAAACAATGGCGTTCAGTAATTACGACCGAATGTCTGGACGCGTCTAGAGTGTCTGAAATTCCAGGACGCGGCCGGAAGAGAGGTGCGGGGCAATTCGCGCATACCGGCTGTATACAGTATTCCTGACACCAGAGAAATGGATACATTCATCCAACGTTATTAAAGCGACGCCATGAGACATCAGGAATTCCTTGCAATTGTTTCTTTGGCTGCGTCGAAACGTCGCCGTCCTTCGACGGTTTCGGGGCTGTATATTTTCCTTAGTCGGGGTCAGCGGCGGCGCGTGAAGAACTGTGGGGGATGAAGGGCTGGTTGAAATATTGTTTTAGGGAAACATTTTACCATACTTTCTGTTCAGGTCTACTATTACTATTTTTAAATTTCACAACACGTAAATTAAATTAGAAATTGAAAATAAAGATAAACCAGAAACAAAAATATACTTGTGGGAGAGTTTTTGAAAGAAATCGTCAAACCTAAAACTACGAAAATCACGTTTTATCGCTTTATTTATTATGTTACATCGCGAGATAATTTTTTGCGTAAAATTCGTTTGGGCATCCATTTTGAATCGTTAAATAAGTAGAAGAAAATATAATTGTTATCATTTATTGCAACAATTTTGATAACAAAATTCCTGAAGTTTTCAAATGTAGCACTACACTCTCGAAATACCAGATGGCGGATTGAATATGGCGAGGTGATCATATCTCTGAGGATAGAATTTCCCAGGGAACAAATTCGAATACTGTAGATGCTGTAACCCCCATGGTTCTGAAGATCGAATTTTGACGTGAAAAAAATCTAAGATCCTAGACTGTATAAGTCCTATCCTAGGTATCAAATTTGTAAGCCCAAAAAGTGCTAATAACGCAGATTTTTTAACTTTATAGCCCTGTAAAGTAAAATTTTCAAATAGAAATGAATACACCAAACTAATAAATTTCACAAACGATTTCTTGTGGAGGAAAATAAATATTCGAACGAATCAAAGTGGATTTAGAAGGAGAAGGATGGTATTTTCAGATACCCTAACGAGTTTTGTGGAGAAAAATTTCCTCATAATATAACATAACCATTGATATTTGCAAAAAATATATTTTTCGCACCTTTAGGTTAGGATATCTCTAAAACCTGATGCTATGGAGCAATTCTAATACCTGATTCAAATACAGCGTATTAAAAACTTTCGGAAAATTATCTAGTTTTTGATTTAGAAGGTCAGTCAAATTTTGTCTACTGAATTGTTCGAGAAAATGATGCTGCCTTATTCGTAAATCATTTGTCCCTACGTTCCATCTTCTAATTTTTAAAAAAGCATATCATTAAAATCAAATAAATCGAAAAGCTTTTACCAAAAACATCTTAGTCCGAGGTTTAGTATGGTTTATATAAAGGTATCGTATAAATCATATTAAAAACTATTTTTTTTTAATTTTTCTTCCTTTTTTTCTGAGAGGAATGTTTAGAAGTTTAATTTTTTGACGTAAAAGTAATATTTTTTAATTTACAGTTTATATTTTGCTGGTAAACATTAAGAACGTAAGTTTATGCGATTTTATTATTATAAGCAGTAAATAAATAAACAAATAAACAAATAAACAAATAAAAGGAAATAGTGCAATCAGCTGTAAAAGAGATGAAAAAAATAGTGAATTTCTAAACCGGTTACATCTATATACATTTTTTAAATGTAGGTAACAGTAATGGATGACATTTTGAAAAACGGTAACTAGTTTTTTTCTAGTGAATTGTCAGTTATTTGCAATTTTTTTATTTCCTTTTATAGGATTAACATTTTTAATTTATATTTATTGAGTTTAAATCTATATTAATTTCGAGTAATTTGAATAGCGCCCTGAAGATGGCACCACTTACATATAGCTTCTATAATCTCGACCACAGTTAATAGGGGCCCGTTAGATGCTCCAGAAAAGCGTGATCTACAGGAGAACAGGCCTTAGCCTGCGGCAGCGGGCCTCAGCTGGTGGGTGTCAGCCAGGACAGGAGGAGAACCCCGCGAAGTGAATTAATTTCAACACTATATATCCCTAATTAATCATTTATGAGTGATTTGTTTTTGCACTCAATATCTAGTTAATTAAAAACCAACCAAGTCTGAGTAAAAAATGACTCAATAATAGTTAAATTTAAATCACATTAGAGCAAAAGTCAACTCTAAATTGGTTTCTATTCTCAGAATAGAGACAAAAGTCGCTCAATTGATAGTTAGCAGTAACTGGAATTTTAGTAAAACTCACTCATTTCTGATGCAATAGTTTCACTCAGTTGTACTCATACTAATAGAGTGACAATTTTACTCGAGCAAAATTGAGTGAAAGAGTGAAATTTTCTTACGGTGTACTTGTAATATTATTTTTTAATTATAGAAAAATGGAGTGTCTTTACTTACTCTACTAATGAAAAATTAAGATTGTGTTTCTTTTTGTTATTTTAATTAAAGTTTTATATTCACCTCTTGTTAATTTATATTTGATATCTACTAATTTGATATTTTCGTACTCATTGAAATTTATTTGAGCAAAATATATCTGGCAATATATTTTAATAAGTGTTTTTTAAAGAGCTTTAATTTTGAATTCCTTCATTGCTTCTATTTTAAGCTTTGAATATTTTTCAATTTTTTCTGTTTTTTCGAATCGTTAAATTTGAAGTTTAGATCCTGCTTCATATATATTACAAAATAAGTACAATCATACTGATTCTAAATTCATTAAAAGAGTTTTTCTCGGAAAATATTAATATAAATTTGGGAAAATTTCTTTTCATGCATAATATTTATTAAAATATTTAATATTGTGCTACCACTAAATATGAAGAAAAAATGGTTAGACTAAGCAAGTATATTTGAGACTATACTCCACTAATATTAAGTTTTCTAAATAATATGAATAATCTTCATGAGTAAAATCATCTCCAAAATTATTTGTTCATAGTTTCTGAAAACCCTGTATTTTACAAGAACAAAATATTTTTAAAACATTTGATATACTTACTTCTCAGACATCTTCTCTCAACTGGAGTAAAATATTTTTATTCTAATTTAAAAAACTTAAAAGCTGCTTCCAACAAACCGCTCATATAACACAAATTGCGTGTTATATTATTTTAGTAATTTATTTTCCTTAAATTTTCTCTTTTCTCAACTACTGTTTATATTTAATAAGTTTCCTTTAATAAATATGCAGAAAATTCTTTATTTAGAAAACTTCCACATTTGCACAACTTTTCTACCCCCAATGAACACAAATGCATTGAATCATTTATTCTGGAACAGCAGATACAAAATTTGATATTTGGAGAATTAAAAACAATTTTGGGATGTTAATACCCTTTGGCAATTAAGGGTGAACCGCCACTGGTACTGACTACGTTTTATTGAACGAGGGACATCCTTTTTAGTGATCCTTAGCGTTCGCGTATTTTCTCTACAGCTGAACAAATATACGGCTGTTTATATAAGGATACTCAAGTGCTTTGAAGGGTCACGACAATATATTAAATCGATGTTCCCCATGAAATGTAAATTTCGCTTAATTTTGCCGCGTAAATGCGGCACCGAATCAGAAATCCGATTATTTTATCAAACTGGATACTGCAACTAACTACATTCATTTACATTAATTTACCACTACTGGTGACAGTGGCATACAGGGTGTTAGAAATGTGTGCAATAAATTTATATGCAAAATGCATTCCAAAAATAAGAAAAACGTTTCATTTTCGAGATCAAAGATTATAGTTTTCGAAAAAAAAAATTTTTTTTATTTATATTTTCTGAACGGGTTGACCAAATCAATTCAAGTTTGGTACAGGGTATAACTAATAAATCTGCATGATATACAGTGTGTATCAGCCAAATGGAATAAATTCAGTAATAAATAAATGGGGGCGTGTTCGAACAAACGCTCGGACACGTCGATTGGTATTTCTAGTTGCGCATTTTTTTCTACAAAAACTTTTTATACAAGGTATGTCATGTAACAGTATTCAATACCAACTTTCTTATTTTAAATACAACACCCTGTGTATTATTCAATTTTTGGATTCTTAAAAAATTTCTAGGCATATTTACAATATATGCAATGTCCTAACCTATCTTCAACTGTTTCGGAAATATTGATTGTTTTCAAATTTATTGCAAAAATTAACATTAAAAAGGGAAAATTATTTAATTACAAAAAATCGCTACAACACACTCAATAATTATTTCCCATTGATAGTGAAAAGGTAAGCATAAAAATCAAAGCAACTCAGGAGCTCATGGCAGATGATATTGATATAACGTATTTTGTGAACAAATGATGACAATGTTAGATAGCAATGTGATCCAGTTAGAACAGTGTTTTGTTTTCTGTTGAGTGCACCTTTACACTTCACGGTGATGCAATGTTTGGGCAGGAATTGTTGGAGATCATACCATAGGTCCTTTTTTGAATTGATGGCAATTTGAATGGAGATAATTATTTAGCACTGCTCCAAATAATGTCGTGTCAACTTTGACAAACTTATATCCTGATCCAGCAAACCCATAAGTTCCAGCGAATATGACATGGTTTCAGCAAGATGGAGAACCGCCCCATTACCAAATCAATGTCCGGCAACCGAATATTTCCAAATCGGTGGATAGGGAGGGGAGGATCAATGGAATGGCCAGCACGATCCCCTGATCTGATAGCATTAGACTTCTTCTTAAGGGGATATGTCAAATGTATTGTATACAAAACTAAACCCGTCGACTTCCCTGACTTATGAAGACGAATAACACTTGCGATTAGATCGGTCACGCCTGAGATGTTGAGTAACGTTAGAAGAAATTTCTATTTAAGATTAGGATGTTGTCAAGACGCGGCGAGCATTTTGAACATCTACATTGACATTAATGTTTTTTTGCATTTTTACATTATCAATAGATAAACAGTAGTACTTATTAGTTTTTGAGTGTGTTGTAGCAAATTTCTGTACCCAAATAATTTCCTTTCTTTAATGTTAATTTTTGCGATAAATCTGAAAACACTTAATATTTTCGAAACAGTTGAAGATAGGTATAGGACATTGTACGTGAAATATGTCTAGAATTTTCTGAAGAATCCAAAAATTGAATAATATACAGGGTGTTGCATTTAAAATAAGAAAGTCGCTGTTACATGACACACCCTATATAAAAAAATTTTGTCGAAAAAAATTGTCAACTAAAAATACCAATCGATGTGTTCGAGCGTTTTTTTCGAACACGCCCTATTTATTTATTATTGAATTTATTCCATTTGGCTGATACACTGTATGTATATTTGCAGAAATTGTAGTATTTTCTAAAAGAAATTAACCAACATGGCTGTTAATAATTAGTCCTATAATAATAATGGTACTTAAACGATCATTTTTTAAAGGTACTTCTATGTTAAAACTTACATATTTTTTTTATATGGTGCAAAGCATACGATTGAGTACCAAATTATTTTTATAGTCCTTTTTCTCATTTGGGCTTTTTCGAATTTCCAAGCCATTTTGGAATTATTGTGAGCATCCACAACAAAATCTAGACATTGACTTTTAATTGTTTTACTTTTATTTGGCGGTTTTATTAGTTTTTTTATTGATATTTGGTGTTAATTTGTGTAAAATTAATTATTACTTAAAGAAGAGTAACATACAAAACACTTTTTGTTTAGTTAACGACAACAACAAACGTAATAAGTACGGAAAATATTATTCTATTTTATATCAGAAAAACATATCTGTAAAGCGATCTATAACGTACATTTTAATGTAATTTATTACAGGTTTCGCCGCATTATTGCTGAAATTCGGGGTCAGAAAGGGTGAGAGAAAATATTTGTTCGACGCGATATCTGATATTTTCAAAACTTTGTTACTTTCTGCTCAACAGTACGTGATTATTTTTACGATGAAAGGTGAAACCGTTCCATATCCCCGCGTTATTTTCGATTGTCGCCGCACTTACTGATAATAAACGTTATAGCGCACCATCAGCAAAAACGTACCGGTTTGACCCCTCGTTTTCATTTTCTCCATAAAATACACAGTATTATTGAAGCTGAATGTATGTTATTAGCTGTTAAAAGCGTTTTTGCCTAACACTAAAAAAATAAGAGAAGTATTCTGTGCGGCATTTTACTTCTAAAAATTATTTTACTACTTTTTTGTTAACCAAACTAATGCATATATTTTTGTTATTGATTAGACAGGCTGACAAAATAAAAAAATTGTGTGTATTTGAGAGGTGACCCTACATATCTGTAGTCAAATTTTCCGTTGAAACCGAAAATGATAAAAAACTCTTCGACACACCCTCAATTTCCCTCAAAAATTAAAATAAAAAAATCCAAACTAGCCATCCAACCCACTTATCTTTAGTCAAATTTTCCATTGAATCCGAAAATGATAAAAAGAAATTCTGATGTGTGGAGTCCCTATTTTATTTGAGCAAACTCAACGGCATTCGAAAGAGGGAACCTTGTACTTTTAAATTATATGTATTTTTTTTTGGAAAAAGAATATATGGCATTACTACATAACTTCAAATATGACGAAAAACAGTGTTTGAATCTTCGATGATTTCAAATAACACCTATAATACGTATTATTAGTTATTCGCGTTTTTGTTGAAAACGACGAAGTTTCTTGAAAACTAACAAGAGTAAGAAATGTTGTAGAATTAAATTCCTCATAAAAGAAAGCAGTAATTTTTTAATCCGCCAACGTGTCAAAAAGTTCTATCACATTTTAATAGTGCATCATCCCTTATCAGCCTTTTAAAACGCTTCAATTGAACTCCACTTATTGTCGATTATATCTCTTGGTACATTCACACTCTGTACAAAATTTGTTTTTTCTAAGTTCAAGTATAACTGAGATACTGATTTTTTTTCGAAATTTGAAACCCCACTTTCGAGGCCTATAACTTCTCTCGGGTAGCTTAGTATAAAGGTAAGTTGCGTTAAATTACCATATTTTGCATTCCCCTATATGCCCCTGCACCTAGTTGAAATTTATTTGATCTATTTAACTTATGCTATTCTCAAACAAAATATATTAACAACAAATATAACTTTTATTTGTTATAACCATACGCTTGGTTAAAATTAGTAACTAATATATTAATGTATCCCAACAATTAAAGTGATACGTTGCTGGCTGTGTTCAAATGAACAAAGTTTAGATTGTTACAACCAAATTATTCTATTAACGTACTTCAACAAATTGAAATGTACAATTTTTCATTTCTATTTGGGAAGCATAATAGTGTAAAATAGTTCGTCAGCCGAGGCAGAGATTGTTAATTTAGGATTCAGCTCTCGCTGGATCGCAGGGACTTTCGAAAGAAAATAAGCTTCCGCGTCTTTCACACAGTATATTTCCACCACGTACTTCACCTATATTTCCTAATTGTACTGCCAAGGAGCTTTCTCTGCGCAGGGATTTACATCTTATTTTAAAAACTAAGAAAACTAACAAGAGCGAAGTTTGTTAAGATGTAAAAATGTAGGAGAGCTCTAAATCCCAAGGAACTTTTGCTGAGGCCTTTATCATAAAATGTATTCCCTATGAAATTTAAGTACCGCGAAAATATGGGTTTACTTTAATAACTATTTTAAGTGCATTGTACCTAGAAATAAACCGCGTCTATAATAATGTTGTGGGAGTGGAAATTGAGGAGTTTGGAGCACAAATGCTTTGGAAAGTTTTAATGGACTGGGTTTGTCATTAGGCGATATACCTTTCAAGCGATGACAAAAATAGTTCACTAATTTAAAAAAACAAACATGCAACATGATCTGTGTTACAAAAAATCAAAGCAATAAAGCAACGAAGCAGAAAGTTACTAATAAATGTGTATAAATTTATAACAAGCATTATCTAAATACATATAGGGTGTCCGCAAATTTCACCTATAACGTTTGACAGCATATTCACTACGATAAAAACTTTTTGGTTTTTGAGTTGCAGGCCTTTGAAGTTGTCAAAAAGTTGTCAAAAATAAAATTAATTTAAGAAAAACTTTGACACCCCGTATCTCGGAAAACGAATCATTTGCGGACATACGTTTATAAACAAACTGCCATTATTTTCTCATGTAGAATCATCCACTGAAATTTGTCGCACTTATTTACTAACACCCTGTATATTGTTACGTTTTATTAAATTGGAAATTTTATATCGATTCTTTTCTCGACAACCGAAACACTGTGTCGAATTGTCGAATAAACACAAATTTTATACTGAATATAGTTGAAATAGTGTGTGAATTACTGTAATGAATTTAAATGAAAGATATTTATCAATAGTATAAGTTGAAATGTTGTAATTAATAAATTTTCACAATGAAACGTCTCGACTGTCAAAATTATGACAAAAAGTGAATTTGCAATTCATAAAACTATTTGTATGCACTCATGTAGTACAATTATGTTATAAAGAACAGTAAAGAACCATACTACAATATTAAATGTCAATTATAAGTTCTGGCATAAGCACATTTAATAATATAGTGAAATTTTGACAAGTCATCGACAGATGAGGAAGGTTTTTCACATGTAATACTGATTCATGCAATAAAACTGGTATGTAAACAAAGCATAGTATACTTGTAACCAGAATGTATGTGTGGAATTAAATCTATGCATCTGTGAAAACTTTTATGTATCATATAAATGTTGACATTTGTTGTTCCGTTAAAATTTGTAAATTGTTAATTGTAAAAGTGTATTAGGACTGCAAAATCGTATGTGCAGAATGTAGAAGACCCTCATAACTTCATAAACTGTGTTTAAACTCCAACCAAAGTTCAAATTGTTGTGCAGACTTTATGATACTTGACGGATCGGAGTACTTTGAAATTTTCTTTCGTTTACATCTGAAAAACGCGTAAAGACTGCATAAAAGGCGTTAAAAAGGTTGTACTAAAGACAGTGAAAGGACAGACATGCTGAGAATTAATCTATTTATCAAAAAGTTGAAATTTGTAAGTATAAGTAAAATTTTGGCATAACTTTTAACTTAACCAAGAAACGTGCAATTGGTGTCGAAAGATGCAAAAACATGCAAGGAATATGAAAATGTAAATTTCATGCATCATAATTCAGTCCAAAAATCAGTATCTGCATAAATAAAATTTCAAAAATGTTTGATTATTGTTGCTATAGTGATTTTCACTTGTTTTTTCACGTTNTAGAAATTTCAACATGTAATATCTCAACGAAAAAAAAATATATATATTTGAGCAAACTCAACGGCATTCGAAAGAGGGAGCCTTGTACTTTTAAATTATATGTATTTTTTTGGAAAAAGAATATATGGCATTACTACATAACTTCAAATATTACGAAAAACAGTGTTTTTGCACTTTTAGGTTAGGATATCTCAAAAACTTAACGTGATAGAGCAGTTCTGCGGCCAGATTCGGATTCAGCGCACCAAAATCCTTCGGCAATGCATATTAGTGTGTCTACTTCTTGACCCTTGTTGACCTGTGATTATCAGTGCAGATTGTATGTTATTTCTGTTGTTTATATTGTTTGTTCTGTTGTTAAATTATTCTTATTCCGATTTTTTTTCCTGATCGTCAAGTTTGACGTTTAAATTCATAGCCAACTTTTGAATCTTCGATGATTTCAAATAACACCTGTAATACGTATTATTAGTTATACGCATTTTTGTTGAAAACGACGAAGTTTCTTGAAAACTAACAAGAGTAAGAAAAGTTTTATTTTCCTGTTCTATATTTTGTACTGAAGTCTGCAATATTTTTATGAAAAACCCGACTAACCAGGTGTTTCTTGCAATTTATGTACAGGATGTTCCATAAAACTGACATTCATTTTGTTAATTTTTTTCTTTAAATCTTTTGAAGAAAAGTCGCTTTTTTAAAAATCCATGTACTAGATGTTCTATAGAATTAAAGGCAGTTTTATTTCTTTTCACTTTTAGCTCTGTCTTTATTTACTACAGTCTTTTAATGAAAATTTGTATATTTATCAAGCAGATATCTTAATTTATTTTTTTACCATTTCTGCCTTATCTACGTAGTCTTTGGAGAAAAAATTTTATATTTACTAACCAGATGCCTTTTTGGAAATTTGGAACAAACTTTTCTTATTCTTTTCTCCAGCGGGGCCTACTCTTTTTTGAAAAACATTCTCCTCATACTTTTATATACAGGGTGTTTAAAATCAAAGTACAGGGTGTTTCAAAAAATGTTATATCTACTAACCAGCGAGGAAAGCACCGCGGAGCGGTGCTCGGGCCGCGCGCAGCGCGGCTCGAGGGCCGAAGGCCCGAGAGAAAGGTCAAACTCCGCGCAAGCGGAGTTTGCCTGCCTTTCTAGTTCATATATATTAAAAGCTGATAAGGCGGCACGTGTCGCACACTCGCCCCGAAAAGCGCCTATTTGCCGGACAGAAGGCTCTCCCCGCGCCGCGGCACAAAGCGTTGTGACGTCCTTAGCGTCGCGACGTCGTATTTCGAACGCGATTCCTCGACGCCTTCCCCGCGAATTTTTCGTTTTCTCGGAGCTCCTCGAGGGGAGCGGTCTATGTTTCGTTTGCAACGCACGTAGAATGAGTCTGACACGCCTATCCGATGAAATCTGACTCCTGTAATTATTTTTTATTTTACCCATTTTCCGCGTTATTTATTTAAAGCGAAATGAAATGCGGCCGTAAAGACGTTAAAATGCACTCTATCGCAAGGTTCGAATAAGTGCATTTTACCCCACAGAATTCCTATTAACCGAGCCGCGAGGAGGCGTACGACTGGGCACGAACCGCCCGGTCGATCGTCCTTCGTCATTTAGGAGCATTTTTGTAACGTTATTTTCGCGTTTTCGTACTTAAATTTTGCCTTTTTTTGGGGTCTTCTCGACGACAGACGGCCGTCTCATAACCCGGAAAGATATTAAGCATTCGGACACGCCCACCCGGAGAAAATTCGAACGTCTCTAGAAACGTCACATTAATTATGTCAAAATAATTTCACGCCAAACGTCAAACGTGTCTGTAGGATAGCGGCGAACCGTTATTTTACCTTACTAGGCCTTTTTTAAACGTTAATGTGTAGCTACGCCCCGATATGAACAGGTATTCTAATATTGTCTCGATATTATTTAAATTTTTTCGTAACTACCGCTCTACATAAGCTTGACACATGCCAGCTGTCCCCGCATTGATGTAAGTACCCCTAAAATTACCCGTTTCAATTTCGAGGCAAACAGTGAACTCTTTCAAAAACCTTGCACGTTTATTATTACATTGCATTATGCATTTATATTACTCTACTATTGGCATTAATTGTGATACGTCAAAAAAAAACTGGCACTAAGGACTTCCGTGCCGCGAAATATCTTATTTTACTTTTACATTCACGCCATTTCGAGGTACATGTCTTTTAATTTGCAGTAAAAACTGTGCCGAAAATACTCATATTTATCGACCGGGGACCTATTTCACGCTTTTCCTGTAGAAATTTCCGCGAAATCAAATGCGGGATTCGAAATGCGGCCGTAAATACGTTAAAATGCACTCT
>NW_019416281.1:352252-374303 GCF_000390285.2 Anoplophora glabripennis
ATTCATGCAATAAAACTGGTATGTAAACAAAGCATAGTATACTTGTAACCAGAATGTATGTGTGGAATTAAACCTATGCATCTGTGAAAACTTTTATGTATCATATAAATGTTGACATTTGTTGTTCCGTTAAAATTTGTAAATTGTTAATTGTAAAAGTGTATTAGGACTGCAAAATCGTATGTGCAGAATGTAGAAGACCCTCATAACTTCATAAACTGTGTTTAAACTCCAACCAAAGTTCAAATTGTTGTGCAGACTTTATGATACTTGACGGATCGGAGTACTTTGAAATTTTCTTTCGTTTACATCTGAAAAACGCGTAAAGACTGCATAAAAGGCGTTAAAAAGGTTGTACTAAAGACAGTGAAAGGACAGACATGCTGAGAATTAATCTATTTATCAAAAAGTTGAAATTTGTAAGTATAAGTAAAATTTTGGCATAACTTTTAACTTAACCAAGAAACGTGCAATTGGTGTCGAAAGATGCAAAAACATGCAAGGAATATGAAAATGTAAATTTCATGCATCATAATTCAGTCCAAAAATCAGTATCTGCATAAATAAAATTTCAAAAATGTTTGATTATTGTTGCTATAGTGATTTTCACTTGTTTTTTCACGTTCCTTAAAACTAATATCCGAGCTCGAGGTAGCCAGTCTTCCATGTTTACCTGTAGCAGTAACATCGCTAGTTGGCTCCTAGAAAAAACAATTGCTATCAATTAAAATGAACAAGTTAGTGAAACCAGTATACTTATAAAGCCATCTTGGAGGTGAAATGACGTGAACAGATACAGCTGTCAAAAGTCTGAAAGTCACATTAGTTGAAGTGACCTAAATTTGAAAAGTCATTGAGCAACCTCAACACAAGTAATTATAAAACAACAAATTGGAACAAGGTTAACAATAAATAAAAATTGTTAATTGAAATCTATAAAAAAAAGTGCAGTGCAGTTTTATGTGGAGGAATTCTTGTAAAAGAAACATACAAGGAAACTTCGACAATCTTCGTGGCGAGACGTCATTTCAACGAGGAACTTCAGACCAGTGCGACTACGTGCAGGAGAATTTACAGTGCAGCGAGGTTACATGCAGATTAAATAATTAGCAATAAATCTACGTTCGACAAGTGTCGACAATTAGCTAAACAAATTTGCAAATTTTAAAACTAAAGAGCTATATAAATTTCTACATTAAAGATTTCACTGAATTTATGTGTAATTAAGACACAATTCCATTGTCAATCAACTGAACTACTTACAGTATAAAAAATTATTATGCACTGTAACAGTAGAATTTAGGGGGGAAATTTCTTGTTTAATTAATCTAGTATAAGGAGTATAACATTTGCAAAAAAAACCATAACCAGTAAAATCTTGTAATATATCGATATTTTGTAACTTAAACATATCTTTCATTTAGAGAAATTAGAGTAAGAAATCAATATATAAAATTTTAATCAAAATAAAAATAATATAAAAAAAGGAAGCCACACGCTGAGAGTCTCCTATTACAATAACAATAACAACACATAAAAAAATAATAAAGGCGTCCACAACATAATAATATATACTTTACAGGGTGTCCAAATATGGGTAACCAAGTTATAGCTCGTGGCCTTTATAAGCAAACAGTCTGTATATTGGAACTATACAGGGTGTTCCAAAAAGTTATGACTCCCATAATTTTTCAGGCTTGAGTTCTATCGAAAAATATTTCAGATAAAAGTTGTAGAATACCAAGAAGCAAACATGTGGTGATTTTGGATTTTAGCTTGGCCCTAAGTTTCAGGGTCAAACCAAGGTCAGCTTGAAAATAATTAAATGAAACATTCTATTTTTTATTCCAGCAACCGTGGGCCACAACACATTTTTCTCTGAATACCTCAGCAAAAAAATATTTCCAGCAAACTTTGTAGGAATTTATAGGTACGACAAACTAGATGATGACCTTGGATTTGTCCTTCCCCAAAATTGCAAGGTTAAACTAAGGTCAACTCAGTATGAAAAGGAATACAATATTTTATGCCTGCAACAGATTAACGCGTAATTTTGTGTCGGAATTTCGGGTTAAAGAACTTTTCCAGGATGTCCTTGTATGCTATTTGAAGGTCAAACTCATTTTTCACAAAAAATAGGTGATGGATATGAAAGTAATTGAATTTAAAGACGTATTCGACTGAAACCATTAGCATCATCTAGACAGTTTTGAAATTTAACACTTTGTTAGGTCAATAATTAAAATTTGATGATAGAACCACTCTGTAGATGACATATAAATCAGCTGTTAGGTCAAACCTAAGGTCATTATCGAATGTGTCATTGGAAATTCTACAAATTGTGCTTGAAACATTTCTGTCGAGTTAGATGGGCTACTCCATGTAATATTTTGAAGTTGGCCTTGGTTTGACTTTGAAATTTACGGTCAAAGTGAAATCCAATATCACTAGCTTATTGGCTTCTTGAGATCGTTTATCATATTTTTTTATACGAGTCCTTCTGCGACAACTTGTGTGGGTAATTTTGCAAATTTTGTTCGAAAATTTTTCATCCCGAAAAAAATGGCCTGAACTTCATTTACTATACAATCTCGGTTCTCTTAGTGACACAATTTCGACGAATCAACCACGAATAGTCTCCTATCTAACAATAAAACAAACCCGAATTTATGTAAATTGAAGTGCATGCCGCCCCAGGCCAAAATAGCTTTTCAGTTTAATGAATAGGATTACGAAAACGTAAACAACCGCGAAATTAGTTTACCGGGAAAATATTCGTCCAATCTGTTTTTGCTAACGTAATAATTTAATTAGTTTCGGAATAGTTGGATGCTCGATACCGAGACCGAAAACTGTTAACTGCTAATCGATTAAATTAATTAACTGTAAGCGTACTCGTTCTTTGCGTTATCCGGGGACGACGCGATTGTACCGGAATAAAGACGGTTTAGCGGTCATTAGTGGCCAATATAAGAGCATCCGTTCTTGTGGGAGGCTTTGATCCGCGTCAAAAGTATGCCAGTTCGAGCAGAAATGTATTGTCATGGTTGTAGGATTTATGCCATAGAAAGAGTAGGTACATTGTAGTTTGTGTTTTATTTTACAAATTAATATTTCACGATTATAAATGCAAAATAACTAAACTACAACTTTTAATTTGAACTGTTTTAAGTGTATAAATAAAATCGAGTTATTCAAGCTCAGTTTTAATCTATACTCTACTTTTATTATTTAAATATTTTGTGATTTATTTAACAGGATGGTAATTACATTGAAAGCCAAAGCGTTGAAAGGGTCACGAAATAAAGGTTTAATATTTTCAATAGAAATATAATATTGAACAGCATAAACGTAGCCAATATTTTGATTATATGTATGTATAAATTATTTAACCGTGTATAATGGATATTCTTTAGATTAATCAATAATTGATGAAAACAATTTTGTCAATTTAAAAAAGTATTGTTAATTAAATATATACAGTTGTGTCCCACATAAGCATTAGCCACCCATGTAAAATTGTTATTTGTTGACCGATTTGTTTCAACATTTTTTTGTTTGATAGATCTCAGAAAAAGGAGAAGAATATATAATTTCGGTATTTTCATGATCTAAGCCATAGCCAACTAAGACGCGTTTTATAGGAAGAAAAAACGAGAAGTAATATTAGCGATTTTTTTTCGAAAAAAACTTTGAGGGTTGCTTTCGCTGTACAGCAAGAAATAAATGCTCTCTCAACGGCACTAATAAAGAATTTTATTGAAAACTGGTGTACATAAAACTTGTGTATGAAAAGACGTGTTAACAGTGTGAATGTTCGTTGGAGAGTAGTCTTCTCTGTGTGCATTCGATTGTAGGTATCTTGGTAGTCCCTGGTCCTGGCGCCACTCTACAGGGGTCGGCCTCCAGGAACCCTGTGGTGCGTCCGGCGGCGTTCTTGACGTAACGCCTGAAAATGGGTCACTTGCAACATGTATACCCACAACTTCTTATTCAGGACTATCTAAAACCCTACTATACCAATTTTTGTTGTGATAGAATGCAGGGTGTTGCAGAAAATTAAACCTTAATTTTTTAAACCAACTGAAGATTTATTTACGAAACACATGCATTATTTGAATGTTGTGTATTAATATTATTCAAATTAGCATTATTCTTACCAAACTAGGCACATTACTAAAAATATTTATATTTTAATAACAATTTGCGTTTCTATACAGAAGAACTTGATCACATTTCTTTTTGATGCAGGGCCAAGTGATGCACGGTAATCCAAAAGGTGGGATCATAATTAGCACGACAGCTTTAGCATTGCAGGGTGTGTCCAGAAGTCAAGCTGGGAATTATTCTTGCGTGGCTTCAAATGTGGAGGGAGATGGAGACAGCAATACAGTAGAGCTGAAATTGATGTGTAAGTAACCAAAACGATAACAAGTTATTTTATTTTTCTAAAAAACATAGATGATAGTTTTAAAATCGGCGCATTCGCCATTTCCTAGAATTTGTTTAATTTGCATATTTTCTTTTTAAAATGAGGTTGCCTTAGAGAAAGTTAATTTTTCATGCTCCAGTTGTCCAGACAATTAAAAAATATGAAAGTGCTAGTAAACTACCTTTACTTTTAGTGTTTTAAAAAAGTGTCAAATTATGAAACTACTATTTGTCGCAAAGTTGGTCTACTTTGATTATATTCAATTTACGACCATTTAAAAGTGAACAGGGTGGAAAATGTGGAAGAACTGAAAAAAAACTGTTGCTATTTTTATTTATAATTCTTCGACAAAGTTAAGTATGACAAAAGGCATTATAGAATTCCAAGCTTTGGTAAAATTGGTACGTACACTTTGTTTATTCAAAGATGTGTCAACGCATATAATTGATATAAGGAAAAACTCTCCGTTATGGGGAAAAATAATTTATAAAGAAACTTTTGCTTGTAATTTAAAATAATATGTAATTTGTTTAATCCCCAACGTAACTTATTTCACTTCACTACAAATACCAGGATAAAAAAGGCATTTTATCTTCACTTTCTGTTTTTCTGTATTTATAAGAACCCAACAGTAATTAATAATCGTAAAAATATTAACTTTACAGCAAAAAATGTATCTAATATAGTACTACCGTAAATCATACAAAATAGAACTAATACTTTTAAAAACAGAAAAAATTCAGCAATACCAGTGCACTAACGTTTCAAATTTTATTTTTATTTGAAATAGTATAGTTACATTTTTATGAATAAGTACACTTTAAACTTTTGTATGAATTATATCCTACGATACTTAGCCCGGTTTTTTACTTCCTAAAAAATGTATTTGGCAATTAAAAACATATTTGTCTCATAAAAAATATATTTCTAAGGAAGCAAGAGACACTGACTTAGTTCGCAGTGAAATTTACTCGGCAGATGAAAAAGATCGACCTAGTCTTTTGTAAATTTATGATGACATTTTTTTGCAACTTTTATTTCAGCATTTATTAAATTCCAACAAATCCTGGAAACTACCAGGAAATAGGCGGGCAATAAAATGTTTATTACGTACACGAATTTGAAATTCCATGTTGTTAATAATCTTCAACGGTATGTGAACGAAATTTCTGGAATATTCCTTAATTAATGTAGACTAATATAGTTTTAATTGTTTTCTTTACAAAATCTCGACTGTGAATCGTATACTACATTTATAATATGCAAATATCTGTTTCTGAGATTTCTATTTAAAAACACTAAAACAGTAATGAAAAAAATATACTTACATTTTCTTTAAAAACATTAGTTTTCTTAATTTTCAGTCTATAAAGAACATTGAATATTTTTTATGACATTTCGTTTTTTGTTTTATCAACTCCCTTTCCGTTAATAATAACCCTTGTAGCATTGTTGGCATTATTTTCGGAACGCATAACATCTACCGAAGTTTGTGAAGAATTTGCACAAGTCACGGATGTTCCTTCTTGTAAGGAACAGCTATATTTTCCTTAGATTTTCCTTGCAATAGCAATATAACTTTCTGCTTCAGAGGAGCTCTTTCATCCACCATGCCGTTTGATGGTTGTAAAATCAGCACCTTTATTGTCCAATAAAATTGTTGAAGTGCTCCTCATACAATGGCTAGTATATGCTTCTGGATTTGCGAAATTCAGGAATGAAGCAACTGTTGAGGATACCTTCACCAATGTGTTGATTCCAACAGGCTGAAACGTACATTTTTGACTGACGTATCTTAAAAAGAATCTGCCACAAGTGATTAAGTTTTAAAATATACCATATTTTGCAAATATTATGACAGATATGGCGCAGATGTTGCTCCTTAAAATATAAAAATTTCAGTGCAATAACGCCATATCTAACAAAATTCTAATATTATCTCAGTCTATAATTCTTCTATGTATGGTTATATATCAGCAACATGTAGTATACTCTATCAAAATTTTAAACAGCTAATTAATTATGGAACCAATTAAACAACACCATTGTTTTATTTCCTTCTACTCAAAAATGTTATAATTTACACTTGTGGCGGTATACTGGATGCACGAATTGATAATAAACAACGTACCATAGCAACCAGTAGATATAACACAACCTATCGCATTTCATTGAGTACTAGTAAGAAATATCAAGTCGGGCGAATATTTTTTTTTATTAAATTCCACAAATATGATTGTGATGTGACTGTTGATAAAACGTTGTATAAATGATTAACACTGTGCTGACAGTTCTGTTCCCTTTTACTTCATTGTGTCATCTATTTTTTTTTAATGAAACATGCCAAATTTGCGGTAGTCTCACATAGTTTAGAAGCAAAAACCATTGTCAATAACGCATCTCCAATCAGCTTTAAGAAGAAAATGGCCCTATAGTAGGAAAAAATTAAAGGAAATTTAACAACAACAATTTTTGAACAACTTTTATTTAAAACTTTTTTCCGAAAAAATGCATCTTCATTGGATATTGCCAGTTTTTGGTCAAAAAACACGAATGACATATGTTTTCTGATCTCAAAACCTACCCTTTTCTATGAAAAAATCTCACAGTAAAAAGGTTCGCTTATTCCGCCTTTTTATGTCTAACTTTCCCGAACTACTAGCTCATTTCATCTCTTGTGTATTAATTTTGTCGAAGAAACACCCTGTACAAGTTTTATAGACGAATTTAGTGACAACCTGCAAATTTTTAAAATGGCCTTTTTTACCGGAAAATTTCGCGTGGTTAAGAAATCATCGCGATGTCGTCCTCCGAAAAAATCAAATATAGCCGTTGAGCCCAGCCAAACGGAAAAACTAAAATTAGGCCGGTTGAGCGAGCATTTAGTGAAAAAGCCAGAGATCGTATCCGGAACACAATACACTATGATGTCTGAATTATATTGGGTTTGTTTTTAAAGGCATACTCGGGATCTCCGGATAAAGGATGGAATAATATTGCGGGGCTATCCACCGGAAACAAGGCCAATTTGATTGTCCATTGTTACAATACGATTATTATTAATAATCATAAAGACAATAGGAAACTACAAACTCCGGGGCTAGGGGCTATTTGATCATCACTGCTTTATTATAGAATTAATAATATTTCCCTTGTACCCTCGGTAAACTAAGCATGGTTTAAATGTATTGTATTTACGCACCAATTTAGCCAGGATTGGTTAATTGAGACCGCTGTTATAATTCTTAACTGTCCCGGCGTCCCCAATGAGATATCGCCTTTAAATTTTGTCTGCAACAAATCGGTTGAAATCTAGTACTAACTTAATACTTAAAGCTTCATATTTTTGGTGCCAAAATACTCAGAATTAATTATTTTTTCTATTTTATATGAAATAATGGGTTAAAAGTCTAATTTTAACAGCTTTAATATTGGCGCATTCACCATTTCTTCGAATTCATTTAATTTTAGCCCAATCACGTCAAGTGGACCCCCATTTTCCAGTTGATCATGCAATTTGAGTTCATATATTTTCAAAACTAGTCATTACCAAAAATCATACCCTAAAACTATTTTTCTAAATCTATACGGGGTGTTCCTAAATAAGTGTCGCAACGGAAAACTGTAAATTCCTCTTGAAAAAAGAAACATTTTTTCTCTCCCATTTTTCTCTCCGGGCTTTCGTTTTCGAGATACACAGTGTCAAAACTTTTTTTTTATTTTTTACGAATATCTTAGGAACCGTTTGAACTACAGGACTGAGCTTTTGTACATACATTACCACTATTAATAGCTACTTTTTCGCAACCTTCTCGAATTCATTGGACGTGCCAGTGGTGGAAATTTTAAGGTATCGTAAGAGTTCTTCCCCCCTAACTTTTACGCCACTGGAAAAATTGACATTTCAAAGCAACTTCTGAATCGCCAATGAATTTTACACAAAAAGAGTTCTCTTGGTTCATTGCTCTAAAGTAAACCGTTTTCAAGAAAAATGACTTTTTATGAACAAAAACAAACATTTTGCTAACGTTTCGAAAATCTTTCGTAATTCAAAAAATAGATAGTAATAATTAACAATTTTAACGAAAATAGGCTATTGATTATGTCATATGATATGGAACTACAACGTTGATGGGTTTTTATTGCATGAATCGTTCAAATGGTTATCTAGAATGAAAAAACCGCGGAGTGATATTAAATTAGAGGGTGCAAATTGGAGATAGGGTTGAAAATGCACCCCTTTCAGTTTTTTTAATTGTAGCTCGAAAACGAAGCAAAATTTCGCTATAGTTCATAGGAAAAATTATTTAGAGAATTGAATTTCCTATTGAAATAGCTTATTTAAAAAATTTAAAAGGAAAATTTTATGCAAAATAATCGTTAATAAACAATTTGGAAAAAAGTAAAAAATTCGATTTTAACTTTTTTGCCTCTAGTTTTTTTTTGAGTAAAGATAGGTATAGGCATTGCTTCATAGAAAAAAAAAAGTAGATAAAATTTCCTTCAAAACAAGAGGTTGTCGAGTATTTTTGGATGAAAATTGAGTAATATATGGCCGTTCAAACTTAGCCAATTTTTCGATTTTCGTCGCATTTACCCTTATACGTTTTAATTCTCATTTTTTGCACAAAAAAAAAGGAAGGAAATTAACACGTTCAAGAATTTTCATCACATGACTTATTCGAAGGATCATTAAAAATTTAAAAACCGCGGGATGCTATTAAATTAGAGGGTTGAAATTGAAGATAGGTGTGAAAAAGCACTTTTGCTGATTTTTAAATATAACACGAAAACGAAGCAAAATTTCGATATAGTTATCTCTCTTTATAAAAAGTTCTGCTCCTCGAAAAAATGAGACTGTCATACAAACATCTTAGATTAGATGTACAGGGTGCTCATAAATTAAAAAAACACGAAAATACTCAAGAGAGAAGTACCATTATTTATTATTTTACACAACATATTTATAGAACAAATCTGTTGTATAACCTCAAATAATGTCTTAATACAAATTTTAAAATCAAAATTTTCATTTTTAAGGTGGGAAGTAGTTATACATATAGAGTAAGTCAGAATTGAAATTTTTATTTTAAAATTTGTATTAGGACATTATTTCAGGTTATAAACAGATTTGTTTTATGAAAATGTTGTGTAAAATAATAAATAATGGTACTTCTCTCTATATTTTTTTAAATTGTAGAAACTTGTCATAGTAAAAAAAATGGTATTAACAGTTTACGTCACAAAATATGCATTTTTTATTCGTTTTTTTTTTTTTCAATATCTCAGTTGGATCGCACTCTGCGAAGAAAGTGCAAGAGATTATTTAAAAAATAATTTTGCAATTAACGAAAAGTGGTGAAAATCCATGTTTTTCTTGAAATTTCTACCAATTTTCTAAAAATTAATCAAACTTTCGAAAAATACTCCTCAGTTTTCAAAATATTCAACATTCTCATTACCAAGGCAGCTATGAAAAAACACACACAACCCATTTTTCTTAAATCCTTGTAAGGAGTTGAAGTTTATTAACTTTCTGTGTAATTTTCAAGAAAGAACACGTTATAGAATGTGTCAATCGAATTAACTGAATTATTACACAGTCAAATACTTCTTTTGCAATATTATAGAGGGTTTATATCAGTTGTGTATTATTTTATCCTTGGTTATTTCCAGTGTTTGCTTAAAAAATTATTACAGGGACACGAAGAACCTAGGCACTAATAAATATTAGTACTGATCATATTTTCTGCTTCGCTCAGAAGGAAATTCATATTCCTGAAAAAGCAAGTCCAATACACCTAGTTTTAATACAGCTGCAAGCAATTAAGAATTGAATTACGACGTTATTCGAAGCGTATTTCTGGATATGTATTAGTAATAAATTAAATCAACAGAAGAATATACTGAAAAAGCTATTGATTAATCCATATTAATAAAATCTTGATAAAGCTACATTGTATACAAGAAAATATCCATTAGCTACTTAATCATACAGGACGTCACGTTAAAAAAAAATCAATAATGACCTCAGCAACAATACAAAATTAATTTTTATCGAGTTTGTGTTAGTACTTTACAAACAGCTCATATTTATATTCAACATTTCTTAATATAAATCATGCATTAATCGAAAAATATATTTATTTACACATATAAATCTTGAACCGACACTATTTCAAAGACTGGCATGAACAAAAGATGACGAATAGTTTCGTAGTTTAACACTGTATTTCTTAAAGGGAATAAATAATACCCCCTGCTCCGACCATCTATATATTTCCCTTTGATATACCATAATTTTATGTTAATAATTTATTTCCACACAACATATATTAATTCTTACCGAATCCCGCTAGGTCTTTGACTGTTCACTTGCTAAATAGCTCGCAACATATTGATGTGCCCTTTCTTTATGTAAATTTACAAGACTAGGAAAGCGTATACATGTAAAGTTATTCTTATTAAATAATAATGTGGGTTATAATTATTTATGGCTATAATAACTTTTCACTATTCTGTTGGAAATAATTATTTCGCTACTCGTTGAAATATTATTACATATTTTTATATAGGTATTAAAAAAAGTTTTAATTTGTTCATATTTAATTAAAATTGTTGTCTTTTTGCATTTTCGTTGAACAAAAATTTATTGTGTGAGTTCAGTAAATAGTCCAAAATATGTGACATATGTGATATATGTCATTATAATCAGAAAAATCGCACCAATTTAAAAAATATAACAGATGAATAGAAGGTTCTATTTTAGTCTACCATTTTTCGTTTAAATGGAAATTTAAAAAAGATAAGAGTGACACAGTGTTCGACAACAATTTTTTGAGAACGGACCAAAGTTTACTAGATAACGAAAATACATATTTTTATATCATTTTATTGCCCATTTATTTATTTGCCCATATCTTTGTTAAATAATGATTACAATATACTGTGTAGGTTAATAAATGTTATTTGTGTTTATTAGTACCTATTATAACCTGTACTCATTTTTAGAAATTCTTATATAAAAGTACAAATACTGATAGTAAAAAAATATATAATTTAAAAAATTAAGTGTTGCGCATTTTATTTTTCAATAATGTATTATTATTTATATCTTTAACATTGTTTAATTTCTAGCTTTCCAGCTTCACTATTTCTGTATTTTGACAGATCCGGTCCTTAACACTTGTTGGTAAAACTTTGTTTATACGTTAGATTATAAAATGCTGCTTCAGTACATACAAGAATATATTCATTCACATACGAATCCACGAAGTGAAAAGTTTAGTTCAATATGTAAACACTCAGTTTCTTGAAGCAGGCTAAGGCTGGTCATACACGAATAGTCAGTCAATCCAGTCAATGACTATTTTTCCGTATAATTTTGTCAAACAACACCGGTTTTCATAAAAATTTGGATTTAGGTTCTATTTACCCTCTACTTCAAAACTGACCTAGTACGGAGGGTTGCTTTTACCCTAGGGTGGATGCCACCTCTTCTCGTGGGTGAAAAATGTTTCATTGAAAATAATTGGGGAATGGATATATTAACTAATTCTAAGCAACATTTGCTCTATAAAGTTTTTTCTGAAAGTCAATACTTTTCGACTTATTCGCGAGTGAGTGTAAATTTTTTAACCAAAAAAACACTTTTTCAGACGGTTTTTCGCGAATAACTCAAAAAGTATATATTTTATCAAAAAAATCATTCTTAAAAAAAAAGTAGTTTATAAAAAAACAAAAGGAATGGTGTGTTTATGGTGTCTGTAGACATAATGCAAGCTGAGTAATAGCTTGTTGAAGGTTGGTTCTCATTCTTCAAACGCCAAAATTGAAAGTTATTATAAAAACTAAGCGAGTTATGGGTAAAAAACCAATCACATATTTTTGTAGATATAAGAACACGTATATTGAAGTAGGCACAGACGTATTTACATTTTTGATTATTTATGTTATTTGCAATAAAAAACATTTTTGTTATAAATATAAAAAAAATTAAAATTCATATAAAAATAAAATTCTTATTTTCCCTATTTTTGATTGCAAATTTTAATCAGTAGGTTTTTTTTAAGGTTTGATAAAATAAGTACATTACATTTTAAATAATAAAAAGTTTGTATTATATTTTGAACTAAAAAAAAACTATAATTGTTCAATTTTTTTTGCAAAGGGTGGTTTTTATAAGAGTTGAAACTTATAAATAAATAATAAAAAATTAAAACAGTAAAGAAATCTTAATTTAATATCACTATATGATTAAATTATTCTAAGTTACTGAATAATATTTTTCAACATTATTGTTTAATTATTACTGTCATAGTGGGTTGTTTTTATGGATTGGCAATTTTCAATTCATCATAATTACTTATTTAAGGATGATTTCAACCTATTAGACGCTCGAATCTACAATTCGATAATTATTTTCGAATAGGGATAGTTTTCACCCCTAAAAAATAAAAAGCAACCCCCGGCACTGGGTCAACTTTGAAGTAGAGGGAAAGTAGAACCTTAATCCAAATTTTGGTGCAGATCGGTACTGTTTGGGAAAATTATACAGTAAAGCCCTATTTTTATCTTCAATGACTGGACTAGAAGCGACATATTTTCTTTCTATTAATCATGTGGATTTTAAAACCTTATCATTTTTTTAACGAAGTCTACAAATTGCAAATCTCTAAGATTAGTCAAAATAGAACTCGGTGAATATTTACATTATTATTTTACAAACATACAGAAAAATTGTTAGTAAAATATTCGTGCATTATGTAAGCAATAAAATAGCATTAAATCTAATCTAAATACAAGAATATGTTGTGTAAAATATTAATCTATAAATTGAAATATTTCATTACAAGAAAAAAACACTTTCAGTTTAAAGAAAATTTAAGCCGCTCCTACATATTGCGACATATTTCTCTAGCGACAAGTCTAATAGAAGCATATAATATTGCTTTAATACATATCTACAATTTAGCAAAGTATTAATCTTAGTAGAAATAGAGTTGTTGATTAGGTGTAACATTATTTTTTAAAAACTTCGAATATTACACTTGATAGTGCGCTGGTGATTTCACGCCAACAAGTAGACATTTGAAGCAAGCTTAGGCTGCTCCTTCACGAAGGAACCTGTCCTCTCATATATCGCCTTGAAATAAAATGATTTAATTTTACTTTATTAATTAGTTAAAATAGAGTTTATTGAAGATGCAGTTATTTTACGAAAAAAAGCAATTTTAAATTTTTAAATTGCCAGTGTTGCGAGAAACAACTACTCCGCGGGCTATATGCCCCGACCGGCATTGAAATACACTCGCAACAGCTAGGATTGCTCGTCAGTCTAACCCACCAGGCACAGACCGGTTTCGGACTTATTAGTCCTCATCAGTGTGTCATAGGTGAGACAACCGACGAACAATCCAGCTGTTATAGGGTCACATACTCACGACAAAGAGTCATTTGAATGGCATAGTGGGAAGTCATCACGACAGATGGAGCCATTTGCGCTTCGCGTACAATTTTAAATTTGCTAGTAAAGTTTTCCTTTATTATTTGCACAAAAATGTGTCAAATTGAATATAACTCTGCGTTTAACTGAACCGCAATATGAAAAATTTTAGTCCAATAGCGAAACGCTTTCAGATGCTTAGGCTTAAGCCGCTCCTACACGAAGCGACAAATTTGTCTAGACGACAAATCGTTCCTATCAATGCAATTTTGTTTTAATAAAAGCTTTATGATTAACCAAAATGGAGCTTAATAAAATGCAAATATTTAAAAGTCAAAAAAATATTTAAGTTTGAATTTTTAAAGAGATCTTTGTTTCAGACAAACCAATCTGTCGGACGGAACAGAAGCGGATCTACGGTGTCGCCAAACACGAAAACGCTAAGATTCTTTGCGAGGTCGAGTCCTACCCGCCCCCAGACAGCTTCAAGTGGTCTTTCAATAATTCCGCTGAGACCATCGAGGTGCCCCAAACGAGGTACAACTCAGGACTGCACCATTTCTCGTCCACCCTCACTTACACTCCGGTGACCGAGCTAGACTACGGGACGGTGATGTGCTGGGCGAACAATCTAGCCGGAAGGCAGCAGGAGCCGTGCATTTTTCACATAATTGCGGCGGGAAAGCCGGATCCTCCTTATAATTGCTCGATCGTTAATATGACGAACGAGTCGCTGGAAGTGGAATGTACGGAAGGATTTGATGGTAAGTTGAAAAAAAAAACAGTTTTATGACTGTTTTATTACTTTCTAGTCCAGTCGGTATCTGTTTTAAAAGTAGGTTGTATAGATGTTTCATATAGTAACGCTAATTTTTGTTAAAAATAGTTCTAAATATTATGTAAAATGATAATGCGATATATACAGGGTGTTTATAAATAAAGTAGCGAAAATGTTACCAGTGAATGTAGTGCCAAAAATAAGAGGATTGAAGTAAAAATACCTTAATACCTTAAAGGAGGGGATTGAAATTCACATTTAAATTTTTTTCTTTAACATGGGGAATGCTAGAGACACGAAACTTGGTATGAGCATCCTACTTATAAAGAGACAACATTTCAATATTTTTTCGATCATTGGCGTATTTCATAAAGGAGTGAAACAGTCAACCCCATTGTAATATTTTATTAGAAATTTTTATATGAAGCAAATTATTTATTTAAAAATATTTATTGGGAAGACTGATTTATTGCGCAACTTTTTACGTCTCGTAATTTTTCGATAAAACCGATAGTTTTCTAGTAAAAAAATTAGATTCGTCATCTTTCACTAAAGGGTTAATTGCGAAAATTTGTAAAAATAAAGTAGGCGGATGTCATAACAAATAAATTGTTATTTAACATATTAATAAATTGACACTTTCTGTCAATAAGCTGGTAATTTAATAATAACATTAAGAATCATTTGCTATTAATTAATGAAAAATGTTTGATAACTTATGACTATGGGACATATATTAGGTAAAGTTATTTATCTGAATAAAAATTTAATACATACGAAAACCAAGAAATGTAAAATTAAATTTAAAGAATATTCTCGAAATAATTTCTATTTTGCTGCAAGCATAACCTAATACGTCTGTTGAAGTTATAACGCACAAAACAGTTCTTGGTTATTGCGAAGGTCATCTGCTGCCTGAAATATTCTTAAGCGTAGTTCTTCTAAGAAGGCAACAGGAGTGGCATAAACAATAATTTTTATGTGTCCCCACAAAAAGAAATCCATAGGCGTTAGGTCAGGTGAACGTGCACACCAACAAACAGGGGCATCACGACCACGACCAATCCAGCGATTCGGGTAATTTAAATTTAACCATTTTCTAACAGCAAGTGCGCCCCATCGTGCATATCCACATCACCTAACATGTAGCGAGGGGTACATCCTCAAGTAATGTTGGAAGATTTCCGTTCAAAAATCTAAGATACTCGGCCGCTCCAAGCCTGTGTGGAAGAATAAAAGGACATGTTAGAGTATTTCCTACAATTCCCATCCAAACGTTTAAACTGAAACTATGTTGACATCTTAAAACAAATATTTCATGAGTATTTTCTTCCGACCATGAATGATCATTATAAAGGTTTACTGCACCCACTCTAGGAAAATTTGCTTCATCGGTGAAGAGTATATTCATTAGGAAATTTAAGTCGTGCCTGGAACTATTAATGTACCATTGCCAAAAATCCACGCGGTTAGGTAAATCAGGGTCATTCAATTCTTGCACGGGTTGATGGTGAAAAGGGCATAAAAGATTTCCTTGAGCTACATTCCACATAAGACTGTGAGAAACTTGCAGTTGCCTGGACACATGTCTTGTGCTTGTACCACAGTCTTGTTCTAGATGTTCCGGTATAGCTTCCTCAGTTTCAACAGTTCGAACATTACGCCTTCTTCCGGTACCCTCACGATTTTGCTGAATATTACCAGTTTCGCGAAGCCTTCTTTCCACCGAGACCAATGTTTGTCTATGAAGAATCGGTCGGTTTGGATATCTTTGGTGGTATAATCTTACTGCAGCATTACAATTTTTTCTGGATTCGAAAAACACTTGGAGCATGTCGACATATTTGTCATTGGTATAAATATTATTTGCCATAATTATCCAAATAATAAATTAATCAATTGATACTAATCATCGGTTAACAGATGGTGTCAATTTATTAATATGATAAATAACAATTTATTTGTTATGACATCAGCCTACTTTATTTTTACAAATTTTTGCAATTATCCCTTCAGTGAACGATGACACATCTAATTTTTTTACTAGAAAACTATCGATTTTATCGAAAAATTACAAGAGGTAAAAAAGTTGCGCAATAAATCAGTCTTCCCAATAAATAATTTGCTTCATTTAAAAAATTTCTAATAAAATATTGCAATGGGGTGACTGTTTCTCTCCTTTATAAAATACGTCAATGATCGAATACTGAAAAGTTGTCTCTTTATTAGTAGGATGCTCATACCAAGTTTCGTGTCTCTAGCATTCCTCATGTTGAAGAAGAAAATTAAAATGTGAATCT
The DNA here is from genome assembly GCF_000390285.2 of Anoplophora glabripennis. Classification (NCBI taxonomy): domain Eukaryota; kingdom Metazoa; phylum Arthropoda; class Insecta; order Coleoptera; family Cerambycidae; genus Anoplophora; species Anoplophora glabripennis. The sequence continues at coordinate 369,208 of NW_019416281.1, forward strand.
CAATCCCCTCCTTTAAGAGGGTGTATCGCCTTAGGGGTGCAACTTTCATATAAGGTATTTTTACTTCAATCCTCTTATTTTTGGCTCTACATTCACTGGTATCATTTTTGCTACTTCATTTGAAAATACCTTGTATATTACCACTACTGTATTGCAGAACAATAATGCACATAAAAATTTAGGACCACTTTTATTTTGAAGAGAATCTCAAAACGAAACTTTTTATCCTTTGATTATTTTCTCTAATGTCAATATTCTCCAAGTTATACATGAAAGAAGGAAGAAAAATGCGCCTTTTTAATTATTATTTTACATTTTCTTGCGCTAACAATTATACACAACTTTTTCAGGGGGCGCATATCGCAATTATCATTTTAAATAATATTTAGAACTATTTCCAACAAAAATTAACGTTACTATATAAAACATCCATCCCGAAACAGATACCTACGGACTGGACTATTCTTGTAATTGCTTTATGTAAGCTCGCAATTTTGTTTTCTTTCGAGACGATAATACGATGTAGAAATATTGTTCAGTATACTTTCAAAGTTAAATATAACCACTTTGTTGTTTCCTTGTATTGTTTGTTTCGAAAAGTCCAAAAATATGTGCAGTAGAACAATTTTTAACTGCACTTTTAAAATTAGATATGACTGTTTCGTTTTTCCCTTTCAACTGCGCTATGAGATCTTCAATTTTTTTTCAGATGTAGTTACATGAATATGTCCATTTGTAATGTATAAAATTTTCACTACACTTCCGTAATTAAATTTGACATCCTTTTGTTTGTACTATGAGCATCTAGAACTTTTCTTCTGTCGAAAATATAGTTGTACCTAGAAGAAACTGCGAAATAAGCTGCAGAAAAATTGTTCACTACAGTTTTGAAATTAATTTTGACTTCTTTGTTTCTTCTTTGTGACTACTTTAGGAACTTTTCTATATATAGTTGTTTTAATATATGCGCTATAAAAATGCTTTACTATTCTTTTGACATTAATTATGACAAAAATATTTATATCTTAATTTAATTAAATTAAGATTGTTTTTTTATTTACTTTTAATTGTTCTATGATACCTCCAAATAATCTTCTTTTCTTTCGAAAATATGAAAATATAAGCTGTAGCAAAAATTTTCGCCACACTTTTGAAATTATATCTACTTGCTATAAGTTACATCGTAACTACTTTATGTAATCTTGATAATATCGACTTTGTACTATTAAATTTATCAAATTTTCGTTTCAACATTCTCATAAAATAGCATATAAAACAGAGGCAAGCAGTAGGATATCAAAATGTTGGAGCTGCCTTTCGAGGAATAGTAATTTGTGCCAACATATTTGTTGGAATTATTCTCACATATAAGACACATGTTACACGAGAGATAAACACCTCAGTATATTTTACCTTGAGCTATGTTGAATTATCTTCGTGTATAATCCCGTGTCTACATGTTTCGCTACAACTTACCGGGTTGAATACTAATGAAGTATTGCGAAACAAGATAATCAGACATACAAACACATTTTTGGATATTTAATTTAAATAACGGTTCTTGGCACAAAGGAATCAAACAAATTTCGTATAATATTTTCCAGAATATTCATTATTCAGGGCGTTTCGGGATTAAGTCGGCAAAATTTTATAGATACACATACTTAAATAAAATTTCTGATCCAAATGATCAAAATTAGAAAAGAATTAAAGGAATACGTTTATTGTTCCTGATTTTTACGTATTCATTATTAAAATGAAAAAGAAGAAATTTCTTCGACTGTTCCCACAATTTTACATTCATATTGTTTGAATATAAAAAAAAATTAAATTATCAATAGAAATTATTGAAGCGAAAATTGCTTTCTGGGGCAGCTTATAGCAGCAAAAAAAATCATTTTTTAATTAAAAATTTATAAGGATTCAGCATACAGGGTGGCCTCTGGTAACGCCTCGGTCGCTAGGGACCAATCGGCAAATGTTATAGAAACCTGTTTAGGTGGATACGTGTAGGTTGATTACGGCTACATTTTAAAAATATTTTGAAATATACAGGGTGTCCAGGAAAGGCGTACCATATCAAAGGTATGTATTTTTAAATGGAACACCCTGTATTTTACTGCATTTTTGAAAGCATCGTAAAAAAATAGGTGAACTTTATCAAAAGGACTTATTGTTTGTGAGATATTTCAATTTTAGTGAAAATGCAGGCTTAGCGTAGAAATTTAATATCAGCAATAAAAAAATAATTTAAAGAAGCAGCTTTGGAGAGCGTATTTTAGATCCTTGAATTTATAACTTCAAGGATCTAAAATACACTCTCCAAAACTGTTTCCTTAAAATAACTTTTTTATTGCTAGCAGTATAATACAGGGTTTTTCATTTAAAAATACATAACTTTGATATTGTACGCTTTTCCTGGACACCCTGTATATTTCAAAATATTTTTAAAATGTAGCCGTGGTCAGCCCGCCTAAACAGGTTTCTATAACATTTGCCGTTTGGTCCCACCCTGTATAATATAAAAAAAAAAAACAGTGTGGATAAAGTTAGAAATATCTTTAAAGCAGTAAACTTTTAACAAATTTCTCTTTTTAGTACTTTTCTTCAAAAATTGCTGTAACCATTAATATACATGGTGTAAGAAGTGTGACTGCCATTACTTCAGCATGAGACACAGTAAAAAACACTCAGAAACGGTCCTATTCCAGATAACAACTGAATTGCGTATTGCTAGACAGCTTAGTACCTCTTGTTATCCGCCGGGCGTTGTCGCATTGCTCGATATGAATTTTATCGAATTGAATTTTAAATTTATTACAATGCTAATTAAAAAAAATGATAAACACTGTATTTTATGGTATTCTATGCACGTAGTTAAGTCAATATTCCTTAATTAGTCGAACTTTTGTACATCAAGTTGAAGATTTTCATCTTTTTTTCTCGGAAATGATTGAGTTTAGGTCCCATGTCATATAGGTTTTTTTTTGTTTATTTTAATGTATTATATCGTCTGTTAAAATTAAGGCAGTCAAACTTCTAACACCCTGTATATCTTGCTTACTAAGAATTAATTACTTATTAAAAACAGGTAGTCAAGTAAGGTGTAATATGATTTATTTTAATATCGTTTGGACGTTTTTTGCAAACTAAGCTGAGTGGATTGCAGAAANTCTACAGTTCATCTTGTCAGTCAAAATAAAATTTCTGTGCACAGCTTGCATTGCTCGATTAGAGAAGAATTATTTTCCATTCAAACAAAAAAAAACATTTTCAAATTGAACAAACTATGGCGGAATAATTGAACGAAGCATAGGCTCGATTAAATCCAACTGCAATTTACATTGACGTCTAATCTCAATGTTTGGGAATCTTTTCTCGTCCGACTGTACCTCACAGCGTTTTTTGCACTCGCTGCGTCTCACTCAGAACTTTACTGCTTTTACCAACACGAGGCAGACAGTCAGGTGCTATTATCCCCTTAAGCATAAAGAATTTAAAAAAAAATGATAAACACTGTATTTTATGGTATTCTATGCACGTAGTTAAGTCAATATTCCTTAATTAGTCGAAATTTTGTACATCAAGTTGAAGATTTTGATCTTTTTTTCTCGGAAATGATTGAGTTTAGGTCCCATGTCATATAGGTTTTTTTTTGTTTATTTTAATGTATTATATCGTCTGTTAAAATTAAGGCAGTCAAACTTCCAACACACTGTATATCTTGCTTACTAAGAATTAATTACTTATTAAAAACAGGTAGTCAAGTAAGGTGTAATATGATTTATTTTAATATCGTTTGGACGTTTTTTGCAAACTAAGCTGAGTGGCTTGCAGAAATTAATCATTTTGCACTTTCTGTTGCAGGAGGGCAGCCCCAGTACTTCCTGCTGGAGGTATACGACTGGAAAACGGCTGTCCTTCAGGCTAATGTGTCTGCCAAGTTCCCTTTATTTATCGTGAGCGGACTAGATCCCGGGAAAGTGCTCAAGATGGTCGTTTATGCGGCCAACGCGAAGGGAAGAAGCGAGCCGGTTTTATTGGAGGGATTTACCCTGAAAGTTGCTGAAAAACAAACAGGTAAAATTTACAGTTTTAATGGCCCTCATTAGAATGCGCCGCCGTCGAATTGGGACGGTGCAGCTGCATTTCACTCTTATGCCGTTCGATGGAATTTTACGATACATAAAAAATGCCCAACCCATTAGCCGGCGCTGGGGTTTATTGTAATTATGCAGTAACTCGGCGGTAAAATATGCCTGCAAATATTTTAAGGGTTTTTACACACAATGTAGGCCCATGCTATACATATTTTTATGACATATGCATGCATAAAATTAAATAACACTGCGCTGTACAAACAAATACACTAACCGTAATGTTAATTATAGTCGAAACAATTATTCCCATTATATTTTGCTTGTAACCAATACAAATTTTGTTTTGAATATTTTAGTAAAAACAAGGCACAATTTATTTACAATTAGTAAATTTATTAACTATTAAAAAATCGTTATTTAACACAAATAAGTATTTCTTTCTTATCACAAAACAATTTTATATTGAAAGCGTGTATAATTAATTCCAAAGTTTTACTGTAATTAAAACAAATATAAAATAACCAAATATATTTAATAACGAGCGTTCAAATAAAAACGTGGTCAAGTTGGTTCTGAAAATTTGGACGTAGGGCGTAGCGTATAGCAAATGAACTTAAACGTCATCTGTCAAAGCGCTATATCGCCGCTATCAATTTGAATATTTTCGTTTTAAAAAGCGTTGAAAGTGGTGTTTTCTCAAGAACAAAAAGTGTTTATCATAGAGTCCTACTTTAGAAATGGACGCAAGATTGATGGAATATGGAAGTATTCTATTGAGGAATGTTTCATAGAATTTCAAAATCAATTTCCCGGCGTTGTTGAGTACAAAATTTTTCAAAGTGCAGTTCAGCGTTGTGTTAATGTTTTTCGTGAAACGGGCAGTGTAACAAGAAAAGAAGGAAGCGGCCGACCTAAAAAGCGGACTGAAGAATTAAAAGAAAATGTCCAACAAATAATGGAAAATGCGCCAAGAACTTCTGTACGTGTTTTATCACA
>NW_019416281.1:375542-410675 GCF_000390285.2 Anoplophora glabripennis
CCCCACTTGACCCCCATTCCCATTTAAAAAAATTTGGGGGATGGCACCCCCACTTAGGGGGTTGAAGATTTTGCTATGCTTTTTGCGCCAAAAGTTGTCCCCCTCAGAAGCAAACTTTACCTGTTTTTGGATTTTGCCGAAAAGTTCATTACTACCCTGTAATGCCTTGCGGTACGTTTTCGATGGGCTACCCTGTATTTATTCAATCAGTCTAAAGGTTTTGGTTCAATTAAAATAAATTTGAAAGAGATTTAGGTACAATTCGCTTATAACAACTAAATTTTTTAACTACAAAAAATTCAACACTTAAAAGAAACAAATCTTTATTTATCACCAAACAACAATTTTCAGTTGAGTAGTTATACGGGGTGTCCCAGTATGAGGTACAAAATGTTACCAGAGCGTAGACCAGACCAAAATAAGATTAAAATCCTTATAACTCTCACTGAGTTACAGGATGTTGTTTAGAAAAAAAAATAATAACAGCTTTCCGCAATAACTCAAGAACCCTTTCAGGGATTTAAGTAATTTTTGGGTGAAGTGTATATCTCTTAAAGGTCATTAAATCAATATGGTGCTTATTTCGATCTGACGCCAGGGGCGTATCTAGTAAGTACCTGTCATTATAAAAAACACGGTTGAGGTACAGTTTCCCATGTAACTGCGGCTCAATGAATATAAAGAAATTAAACAAATTTTCTACGAATTCTTTAATATTTGGTTACGCATAGGTGAACTAAAAATAAAATTGAAAATTACGTAACGAAATTATGTTAGCAAAATGACAGTATTAAAAATAGAAAATAATTATTTCAATAAATGCTCGAAATGCTGCCCATTTACTTCAATGCATGCCCAACATTGTTTGATCAAGGAAGAAACCCTTCGCAAATCAACGATTGTTTGAATTTGCTCGGCGGTTGCATTAATTTTTTGAAGTAAATCGTCTCTCGTATTACTGGGTTTGGCATACACCAATTGCTTCATATGACCCCAATAAAAAAAATCAAGCGAGTTGAGGTCAGGGGACCTGGGAGGCCACATAACCGGTCCATTTTTCCCAACCCAGTGTTCTGGAAAATGTAAATTGAGCCACGCAGATACCTGTCTTTTATTATGAGCAGATGCTCCATCTTGTTTGGTAGTAAATTTGATTTCGCAAAGCTTAGGGAACGTCATCTAGTACATCATCAATAATATTTTCTAATAAATTCGCGTATCTCTATGAATTCAAACAGTCTACAATAATTTGGGGAGCCAGAATGACTCCGTTGAAGATTCCTCCTCAGACATTTATGGAGAATCTTCTTTGAAACTAGAGGGTCGTATCACATGCGGATTTTCAATGGACCAGACATGAACATTTTTTAAATTATTTATACCATTTCTCGTAAAGGTAGTTTCATCGCTCCACAATATCTTTTGATGGAAGTTTTCATCATTATCGACATTTTCTAACAACTAGTTGCAAAATTGTAATCACCAGAATGCAAAGTTTGTACTTTATGTAAGTGGGATGGGTGCAGTTCTTCTCGGTTTAAATTTTTCCAGACGCTGTTTCGTGGTATACCTACTTGCGTTGATATTCTTCGGACACTGGTGGAAGGATCATCAACAGCAGCAGTTATCACATTTTCTTCTAAAATGTTTGCATCTTCCAAATTACCTTTTATTCTGGTATTTCCAATTCTAACAATCATGGCCTCACGGGCTTCTTGGAAAACTCGTTAGAATACGTGCCGTAAAGGTTGCCTTCTGTTTGAAAATCTGAGTAGATATTCTCGTGAAACCGCCAATGAATTTCCATCACAGAAACCGTAGACAAATATAATCTCGGCATATTCGCTGTTAGAAAATTCCATAATACTTAATATGTTGTTTTGTAAACTTAATTTCTCGTAACTTCGAGTACTGTAATTAATATTGACATGTACGCTTGTAAACAACTTTGTTTTTTATAATGACAGGTACCTACTAGATAATAATAAATAAAATCTTTACACGCATTTTTCTACGATTTAATGCAGTATATACTTTAGACCCAATTTACTCGAAAACGATTCATTATTAAGCTATTAAACAAGAGCATATTTTATGTTCAGAATTCATTGCAGATTCAGGAAAATTTAATAAAATTACAAAAAACTAGGGTATGAAAAAGTTATGAAGATATAACCTTGAGGACAAGTTGGCCTAGGCCGCGCCTGGCGTCAGATCGAAATAAGCACCATGTAATTTTAATAACCTTTAATAGATGTACACTTCATCCAAAAATTACTTAAATCTCTGTAAGGGTTTTTGAGTTATTGCGGAAAGCTGTTATTATTTTTTTCTAAACAACACCCTGTATGTCAGTGAGACTGCATCGCCGGAAAATATTTTACAAGAATTTTAATCTTATTTTGGTTTGGTCTAAACCCTAGTAATTTTTTTGTACGCTCACAGTGGGACACCCTGTATACACTACTACAATTATATTGTCGACTCTTAAATTATTTATCTCTTACGGTGTAATAGAACATTTGATTTAAATCACTTTATTATCTATTTAAGGCTATTTTTTAATTCTAATAATATACCGTTAGGACCTACAACCTTATATTTTGTTATGACAAAAAATTATTAATTAACCAAACCATTCATTTGATTTGATTTTATTTTCATCTCTTAAGTTAATAAACGGTTGTAAAAAATCTAGAGCCAGTATAACTTTAACTTGTTTTAACTCAATTATATAACTTCGAAACATAAGAAGTTTTAGAGGCCAATAATAATTTGCTTAGTACCTACAACCATACATTTTTTATAGTTAGTTAATTGGTGAGGTAAATCATTAAATCTGATGTGCTTTTCTAATGCAAGTCAAAATGTCCTAGATATAATAAACTCGTTATAAAAATCCAAGGCCAAGTCGAAATGATTTAACCTAGCATTTTAAGATAAAGAAATGTCTAATTGTCTACGGCAAATAGGTACTTGGGTGTCTACAACCTTACATTTAGTTGTAGCAAAAAGATTGGTCAAATCAATCATACTTGATTATTTTTTCATCTAGTGCTCAAATAGTTATAGTGGTTAGTTACAACTCTACATTTTGTGGCAAAAAATTATAAGTTTTCAAATCAGTAATTAGATTTACTTCTGCAAAGATCTCTTCATATATTACCATATACATTGGTATAAATTTAATTGTCTCTTCGAAACATGAGACATTTTAACACTAACAATTTCTTTAGTATCTGTAACCCTACTTTTTACTGTTCAGTCATCTAATTTAATTCTTCTTTCATCTGATTATTTTGACCACCTCAGAACAGCCTTAACTCATATTACACCAGGAAACATCTCTCATCTCGTGAGTCAAAAACTTTTATTAGCTAACTTTTCTATTTAAACAAATAAGTGAGGAAAACAGCTTTTTCACTTTGCAGGGAAAACCATCAATTTTAGCGAAAAGTGACTCACAGACAGCTTGTAGGGAGTAAAATTATCTACAAAATGAGACTAGTTAAATTAAAATCGGTTAATAAAGAAAAATGTTATTGCAAAAAAAACAAGAAAAGTGCCCATTTTTCAACTTGTTTATAATTATCGCATTTATTGATAAAATTTTATAAAATCTATGACAAGTTGAGGGTTTTGTCATACTTTAAAAGTGTGCCAAAAGTGGGCGCTGTAGGTGCAATAGTTTTCGCACAATTCAATTTGTTTATAACGGAGGCTCCAAAAGTTATGAGTTAACGTTTAAGTTCATAACTTTTGGAGCCTCCGCTATAAACAAATAGAATTGTGCGAAAACTATTGCACCTACAACACCCACTTTTGGCACACTTTTGAAGTATGACAAAACCCTCAACTTGTCATAGGTTTTTATCAAATTTTAACAATAAATGCGATAGATATAAACAAATTGAAAAATCGGCACTTTTCTTGTTTCTTTGCAATAACTTTATTGTTTATTAACCAAATCTCATTTTGTAGATAATTTTACTCCCTACAAGCTGTCTGTGAGTCACTTTTCGCTAAAATTGATGGTTTTCCCTGGAAAGTGAAAAAACTGTTTTCCTCACTTATTTGTTTAAATACAAAAGTTAGCTAATAAAAGTTTTTGACTCACGAGATGAGAGATGTCTTGTATTATGTTCCTTTAGACAATTTTACAATAATCTCGCGGATAGGACTTTCTTCGAGTAAAAATTTTATTTGCTTGGCCTATATCCGTTTAAAGAAATAACTTCAAAAAATGAGATGTTTTAACACTTAATATTTTATCTAGTATAAACAACATAATATTTCTTTAAGGTAAATGAATAATTAAATGTCAACTCAGTCATTTGAGTGCAATTAAGTGATTTTGTAATTAGTTGAGCTAAGTTTATATTTCCATTCAAGAAAACTCATTCTTTGTTCCTTGTGGATTATACCAAGGATATATTTATTTTTACAATACGTAAAGAAGACAAGCCCTCTAGCCCCGGGTCTATTTTTTACCGCTGCTATATTACAATGAAATATGCCTCCAGATATTTTAGTTACTTCAGGTACACCGTAGAACGACAACGGAAATAATCTCAGCCCCTGTCTCCTGGAATTTGAGTGGAATATTTTTCATATTTTTTAAGCGGTTGCGAGAGATTTTCCTAGTCTGTGACAACTTTGCTGCCTTGAAAAGGATAAACAATGCATTTTTATACTTTCGTCCGATACAAACCCTCTTGGGGTAACCTGTTTGTGGAGAAGTAGAAAATATAGGTTACAATATGAAACATTTCTCTATTTTTCAACAATTAAAAATGTTAGATGTTAAAAATGGTAAACACGAAATTGCGATACCGATTGACATGAAACTTGAACAGTAAGTAGAAAATAGCTCAAGAAACAAAAGTTATATCGTGCCGATGAACGCTTTTGCCCAGGGGGTGGATAATAAAATATTGAAAATAACTCCAGGAATCAATTTTAAGCAAATAGTATCTTATTGGTGATTGAAATTGTACATTTTTTATTTAAAAAAAAGTATTTTTTCAGTAATATTTATCGAATAACTCGGAAAATAGACATTCCATGAAAAAAACATCACGAAGAAAATGAAGCTTATAGGAAAAGAAATAAATTCAGTATTTCTTTCGTTTATGTAGTTGCAATAGGTGCTGAGATATGGCTGGTTGAAGATAATTTCATGTCCACCAGAAACTAAATTGGAAACATTTTACGTAAAATAACTAAAAAAAATCCACGGAACATTTTTGAGTACTTTAAAAAATCTTTAAAATGAACTTGACTTTAAGTCATTAGCAAAAAAATTAACAGAGTTGTGATAAAAATAAAACTGTTAATTCACTTTTTCGAAAAGAAAATCAGTACAAAAACTGATGAATTTTTCACGATATTTAAAATTTACATTTTTTCTGTGCTAACAATATATTATACAAGTTTCAGCGGTTTAAAATGCATATTTTTGAAAATATTACGTTTTGAATGAAAAAAAAATTAATTCCAAAAAAAATAACATATTTTTGAAAATAACTTTAAAAATAAAAAAGATACGATAAATATTCAAGAGTACAAAAGTTTAGATTTTTTTTCATATAATAGTTTGGTTTTTTTTATTTGTGTAAGATAAAAATTAACAGAGATGTCACTGCTAGAAGTTTGCAGTTGAAGGCGAAGGTCATGTTTTTCCCCATTTACCCTTAACCTCAAAAATCTCAGAAATATCGCGTTAAAAAATATTGAATTTTACAGTACTTTCAGCTGTCGAAATTTTCCGTAAAATCGTTTCTGGATCGTCTTAAAGCTTTAAAAATTAAGGAAGTTATCGTCAAAAAACCAACGGTATCTACCTTACTACTTCAATTTTCGGAGCATATACAGGGTGTCCCAAAAGTAACGCCCGTCCTTCTGAGATTTGAATAAGGAGACAAAAAGGAATTGAAAATCATGAGTAGAAAATTTTCCGATTGTTTTTCTTTCTTGAGTTATTGACAAAATTGTTCAAAAAATAAAAAACTGAAAATCCATTATTTTGTCTCAAAACTGAGGTCTGTGCTTATGGGGACCAAAACATATAATTTATAACCAATAGTAGGTAAGTATAGTTTCCGATTGTCGGTTGTACCTGGATGTAAGAAATTATTTTAACATGAAAAGGATAGAGAAAAACGTTTTAATATTAAAAGTTTTATAAAATGCAGAGGAAAAAACTAAAACCATAATATGCTTAAATAATAGAAATTGTTTTTACGAAAGGTGTTCAAATAAGTTGCTTTCTACTTCAACACAAAAATTATCACGATTCAACATTGAAGCATGAACTCTTTGTAACATCTCTTGGTTTATTAACGCTACAATAGCGTGTATACGGGCTTATACATTTTCTGGATTTACAACAGGTTCGCTGTAAATCTTTTCTTTTAAATAACCCCAAAAGAAGGGGATTCAGATCTGGTGACCTACGAGGCCATGGTCTTCCTCTTCCGATCCATCTGTTTGAGAAGTTTTGATTCAGATAACTTCATACTCGTAAACCATGCTGTGAAGGAGCGCCATCATGTCATCCAACCAATAATTTAGTCTAATTTCTAACGGATCGTCATCCAGCAATGGCAGCTGCAGCAAATACAGCTCTGAACTACATAATTATTTAATAACCCAGCCCAAACGTTTATTTTCAGTTGTTTGAATATTTTTTTTGAATTACTCAACAAAGAAAAACAATCGGAAAATTTTCCACTCTTGATTTTCGATTTGTTTTTGTCCCCTTAATCAAAACCCAGAAGGACGGGCGTCACTTTTGGGACACCCTGTATATTTGAAAATTTTAAATTGAAGACTTTCTGCATGAACAAAAATATTAAGTAATAATTATTTTGAATATTGCATAAATTAAAGTAAATCTCGAGAATGAAAGTTATTACGAAAAAAATTATAATTCATTTTAAATAATTTAAAAAACATTTTTTTATATTTTGTCATTGGGAAGGGTTAAAACAATGCGATAAATTATAAATTGTATTATCAACAGGTAAAAGAATTTAATTTATCATGTTTGTACTATCAGATCATTTCAAACTGTTAACAACTATTTTTTTGAAATATTTGTTATTAGGGGTAGTTTTTTAAGGCTCGAAATATTGTAATAAATTATTTATAACATTATAAACTATTGAAAAGACTTATCTATCTATAATATATGTGCTATAAAAATATTTTAAGGTCAAAGAAAGAAAAATTTATATTTTTATCATTAAGGGTGGTTTTCAAGGGTTGAAACTTTATAAAAAATAACGCAAATTATAACCCAGTAATCCCAGTATATAGAACGATATTTATTCTATATATTAAGATATTATTTTAGTCTAAATAGCACCTATTTTTGTATTTATCCAGTTTTTTAGCAAAAGGGATGCTTTTCATCCCCTAAAAATAAGAAGCGCATATCAAGCATATATACTTTTCATCTACATTGTGAAATAACCTTAATTCGAAATTTTCATAAAAATCGGATCTGTCCGAAAGTATTCGGAGGTTTTATTACCCTATTTTTCTCTTCGTTCTCTGGACTACTATAGAGAATCTATCAAGTGTCATTTCACAGATCTGACAAGTTTAATGCCTGTAATATTTAATTTTCATAACGAAGTATTTCGGAAAACACGCAAATATTTTAAATCGTTATAGCGCAAATGATCACAATCGCTATTTTAATTTTAAGCCTTTCTAAATATGCGTCTCTTTGGCGGATATTAAAGTTTTCCCCTGCATTTTCCACATACAGAAGTAACAAGGGCAATCCGAGATAAACCCGACAGGTGCTCGCAAAATATTCGCTCCTCGTGGCGAAATTTACACTCACTTATTTTTAAAAATAGATCAGGGGTATGGATAGAGTTGAATTGGATTAGATTCTTTATATACGGCGGGTCTTCCGAGCCGTCGGTTTCCTTGAAAAGTTTTTCACTTGAATTATTTCACCAAAATTTACTTCCGTCAAAGCGCACTTCACATTCCATTTTCGTAGGCGACGTTGGTGTCATAACACTCGACTGATGTTTCGCTGCTCCGCTAAAATAGGTATAAATAAATTTTCGAAGCTGTAATGTGCCAATTTAGTCCGCCGCGATATGTGACCCACATAAAACCGAATTAATTCAAATAATAGAGCTTGGTATAATCAGCAACTGAAAATTATGAAAGAAATTTTATTAAAACATATAATTATGAACATGAAAACAACAATATAACTGGCTATAATATTCGTCCCAACAAAAAAGAGATTTCCAAAAGTCTTCACTTATTTTTTCGGGGTTAAAAATATTTTAAAAATTACGCTGACTCAAAATTTGGTCACGAATTTTCTAAAAATATTCGTAAGGTGGTGAAAGTAGAGCCAAAAATAGTAAAAAAGAAGTTCCTATAAACATTGGTCCTCTAGAGCATCGTTACGGCCCTCTAAAGGGATCTTATCAAAGGAATAAAAAAAAATTCGAAAAATTTCTGTTATAGTTAGAAAACTATCCATATTTAAAACACATTTTGATGAAACTTATGATAATTAAAGACCGTTATGGGATGATTATTACCTACAATTTTCATTCCATTATCTTAAGAAATAACTAAGAAAGTTATTTTAAAAAATATCCAAATGATAAGACCCCTTTGGAGGGCCATATCTCCGTAACGGTGCTCCGGAGGACCAATGTTTATGTGAACTTTTTTTTACTATTTTTATCTGTATTTCACCTACTTAAATTTTGCATTAAACTTTTCCAAACACCCTATATAATTAAATTAAAGACCAAAGCTGATATTTTGGTGTCATTATTTGGGAACTAATGATTAGAGCTCGGGACTCGGTCGGATGATCATAACTGTCGCGTCGGGCTTTCACTATAGCGCACAGTACGAAACCGGTAATAACGGCATTTAGTGCCTTCGCGTTTACTTCGTGTATACGTGTTTTAATTAAAGAAAAGTACTCGAGTAATGAAGGAAGGTGTACAAGAGGCCTAATAAGGCCTAAGTGCCGCGGTGGAAAAACAATTCCACCACCCTCCGACATACATACATACATAAATACATACATACATACATACATACATACATACATACATACATACATACATACATACATACATACATACATACATACATACATACATACATACATACATGTGTTTTAATACTCTAATAGTTTAGATCGATAGGGTAAAAAACGACATTTCGCTGATAAAGTACGCAAATTTATTAATTTTTATTTATACCTAGGTACCTGTTTATTTGTTTACGACGAACACGCCTATGACTAGCCGACGAAAACCCCAAGCTTTACTAGTGATTGTACACTAGCAGTGAGTTTGAAAACTACAAAGTGACCTCTATAGCCGTTTGTGTTTTTTTTTGTTAAAAAAATTTTTTTCGATACAAGAAACTTGATAACGAGAGGTAAAACATTATGTATTTAAGGATTTGCGCTAAACTTATTTGAGATAAATTTAGAAATAATGATTATATGGATATTTTTGGTTTCCTGTTTTGAGCCTCAAAGTATCCCAAAGGAAAGCTCAAGAGTTCAAACCGTTGTGCTTTTTTAAATTATGATCCAAAAGACTGAAATTCTTACTTTTGCTAAAAATCAAATAAAGGGTAAACTGGGCAACATTTATTCATGATTTTTTTGCAAAAATCTATTTTTTTATAAAAAATTAAAAAAAATTAAATGTAAAATGTTTTTTTTTCGAAAAATTTGTTCGAAAAACGCCAAAAAAAAATTCTCTTTTTCTTCAGTTCCTTTTTGTTGCTCTTCTACCATTTTTCGCTAAGTTACAGCCTTTTGAAAATCGTTAAAAAAATTAATCTTTAATTTTTGTGGATATAAAATAAATTCAAAATATCTTCATTAGAATAATTATGTTGCATTTTTACTTGTAGAATAGTGAATGATAGTAACAATCTTTGCCTGTTTATTTGCCTGTATATTTTTAAGATAATATTCTGAGAGTAAACCGCAAATATCTGAAAAAATTGAAACTGTAACCCCTACAATGCGCAATGCCTATATCGGTGCAAAGAGAATTTGATTTTCTATAGTATGGTGCAAAAAAATACAGGGTGTTCCATTTGAATTTAAAAAGTTTTGTCAGTTTTAAGTTTTCAAAATGTAACATAAAAAATGGAACACTTAGTATAATTTTCTTCAGGTAATTTTGATAGCGGAAGGTAGTGCATTCTTTGTGTGTTCCGAAAAGCAAGTGAAAACTTCCAGAACGAGTTTTCGAAACGCTTACATCTGTCAAAATTTTTATAAAACGTCGATTATCTCGAAAACGGTTAGATTTAGGTACAAGGAAGCTGTAACATTTTTGATTTATTTTTAATTTACATTGTCGATAATGCAATGATATGTAGGGTGTTCCATTTAATAACGAAGTTGACTTCCGATATAGCAAGTGTTACGTTGATGACATTATTTTCATTGAAGAGAACATATCTGATAATTCTCGTAAACAAAATGTCAAAGTCATATTGCCTTTAATTCCTCTGAAACGTTTAATAGGCCACTTACCGTAAACAACCCAGTATATTTTAAAATTTTACTTTACATTTTACAAGTATAAACATACTTTTTGTATTGTTTGCTAAATAAATAGATAACAGATAATAGACAACAGTCTATTATAATGTGTTAAGAACAAGAGGACGAACAGTTTTATTTCGAATATTGCTTTGAAGTTGTCGACATATCAATAAATGAACAGATTTCCAAGAGAGAATGTATTTTTTGATAATTTTCAGCTATTCTTTGTTAATTTGAAGTTGTTACCAAAAATCTTAATCATAGATTCTTTGAGCTTGGTACTTCTTGGTACTTTTTTGTGTATTTTTGACAAACAGGGACAAAGCGCAAAGAAAGGAAAAATGCCCATTGACTCACCTTACTTTTTAGCACGCCTATGGCCCAAATATACTCTTCTTAAATGTATATATTAACGAGCGTTCAAATAAAAACGTGGTCGAAGTTGGCTCTGACACATTGGACGTAGGGAGTAGCTTATAGCGACCAACTTAACCTCATTTCTCAACGAGTTGTATAGCAGCTGTCAGTTTCAATAACGTTAATGACTATATAACTTTATTTTAAAGAATAATCGTGATAACAATAACAAACAATTAAATCAGCTGCTGAAAGTGTCCCCCTCCTTGTTCCAAGCACTTTTCACACCTGTTCCTCAAAGAATTAAAGATATTTTCTAAGATGCTCGGGGTATTGTTAATTTCACGAATCTTGTCTATAAGTCGAGCCTGCAGATGGTTTAAATCAGTAATAGGCAGTTCAAAAATAGTGTTTTTAAGGTAGGGCCACAAAAAGAAATCACACGGCGTAATATCACATGACCTCGGTGGAAATTCATGTTCAGCATTGAGACTTATTAGCCGATTTTGGAAAACTTCCCTCAACATATTCATCGTCTCGCCTGCCGTATGTGCCCTTGCGCCATCTTGTTGAAAGTAAAAGTTTGTAATTTCGTTTTCTTCCAGCTGGTTAACAAAAGGAGCGATAATTTCTTCTCTATACCTTTGCGCAGTAAGAGTACCATTAAAAAAAATAGGTCCATAAATCCTTCGATTGAGAGCACACCAAACACCAATTTTTTGAGCGTGTAGAGGGCCCTCGACAAAAAAGTTATCTGGTTTTTCAGAAGACCACATTCTCATATTCTGTGAGTTTACGTAACCACTTGAATGAAACTTCATCAGAAAAAAAGGTGATATTATGAAGTTCACCGTAGTTGTTTAAAAACCATTCACAAAATACAGCCCGTCGCGGAAAATCAACTTCATGAAGTTCTTGCTGACAAGTTAAACGATAGGAGAACAAACGCAAATCTTTTTTAACACTGTGTGGCAGGTACCGACTGATACTCCCACCATTTGTGATAAAACACGTACAGAAGTTCTTGGCGCATTTTCCATTATTTGTTGGACATTTTCTTTTAATTCTTCAGTCCGCTTTTTAGGTCGGCCGCTTCCTTCTTTTCTTGTTACACTGCCCGTTTCACGAAAAACATTAACACAACGCTGAACTGCACTTTGAAAAATTTTGTACTCGACAACGCCGGGAAATTGATTTTGAAATTCTATGAAACATTCCTCAATAGAATACTTCCATATTCCATCAATCTTGCGTCCATTTCTAAAGTAGGACTCTATGATAAACACTTTTTGTTCTTGAGAAAACACCATTTGAAACGTTTTTTAAAACGAAAATATTCAAATTGATAGCGGCGATATAGCGCTTTGACAGATGACGTTTAAGTTCATTTGCTATACGCTACGCCCTACGTCCAAATTTTCAGAACCAACTTGACCACGTATTTATTTGAACGCTCGTTATTGACATACATGTTTCCAAAATTTTTAACTTTAACCTCCCGCATTTTGGATGAGAAGCGCACGAATGAAAGTCTGCAGATAGAACTAGTGTATTTCAAATACACCACTACAACTAACAACAGAACCTGCTAAAAAATGATGGAAAAATAAATGCGTTTGTAAATGTTTCCGAGTGACAACTAAATTTCCCTGAATTATATATCTCCATAAAAGCTGTTGCTGGTACTAATCAACAAATCCGTAAAACACTAATTATTTTTCGTGCCGGTCACAATACGAAGCTTCGGTAAAAATTTATATACGTCAAATTTCTATCAAAAGATTAATAAAATATTTACAATGCCGGAATTATTACAAGTGATTATCTCGTTGGTTGATTAGAATAAAATTGCAATAGCCTGCATTTTTCTCTCAATAGTGCAAAAAATAACTATACCAAAAGTGATACTGGGTAATGTTCCACTACTAGCTGTTTAAATGACTTTATGGTTCCGTCTTGTAATTATACATCTTCTAGGAAACGTCCCAGGTCCATTAGTGAGTCCTTCCATACCAAAGGTCTACCCTTCATTCAAGTTAAGAATTACTTAACCTTATAGCAGCGTAATATTACCTTAAAATTACCCGAGAAGTTTGTTAGTTCTTACTTCCGTCTAATAATAGAAGGGTATAATTGGGATGACTACATTTACGAACAAAAAAGTATTCTGTTATCTTTCCAAATTTTCCTGTTTCCTGTTGCAAACATCCTTAGAATTAGATAACCTGAATTTATATTAAAAAATTAGTTAATAGCTGGATATCTAACATATTCCTACGTCAAGAATAACATTCTTTAAAGTGCTTATTCTTTCCATGATGTATGGCCATAAAAACTATGTAATGGGCAATAAACTATCGACGAAAATAAAACTTTGTTTTCCCGCAGCATTTACTTTTATCGTGTACGGTAAAAGTTACCACATATATCAAGTAACCTGGGTGTGGGACTATCGTAATACAATTTTTTTCTTATTGCTCATCGTTCTGCCATTTAGTAAATTGCCTTACTTCGTTCGATGTTGAAAAATTATTGACAGGAGAGTGGAACATCCAATATTTGAATTGGGTTCAAATTACTAAAAATGACAACCTATAAAAAATATTTGTACTTAGTAAGAGTAACAAAAATGATGTTAAAGTGTATCAAACCCATGCATATAGTTTCATCCGATGCATAAATAACGTGCATAAATTGATACACATTTTTTTTGTGCAAAAATCTACAATTATGTAAAATTAACTGACTAATTAACATAATTTATCGATGTAGGTTTAATTAAGAATAATCAGCATTTAACGTGTGAAGAAAAACGCATCATTCTTGTAGTAAATTTTCAAATACATTATAAATGTACACATTAGAAGTTACAGTGAAATAAAATTAGGCATGTAATTTATATTTTTTATACTCATAAAGTCATAAATTATTTAAACTGCATGAAACTATGCAATCCAATTGGTCGAGACAAAAACGTTCGTTATAAATTCTGACTTATGCAGTACGTTACACTTATGCAGTAACTTTCATCTTGTTTGTATAGGGTGATCAGAAAATCGGTAAATATAAAAATCGTTTCATCTCTACTTCACCCTTTGATTTTGTTATCTTATAACAATGAGGGTATATATTTTAAAATTGTCTAAGGAAAAACAAGTATACTTTAAAAATTTCCTCCCTAATTTTTTTGTCTATGGAACTGCCTATATAATGTGTAATTCTCCATTTATGCACTTTTTTGTAGATACAGGGTGCGGCATTGGTGCGTCGAAGTACGATATCTCGTATATTATAGAAGATATCAAAAAAAGTTTTTTACAAAAATTGTAGCCATCTTAAAACTGCACATTTTAAAATTATTTTCGCATATACAGGGTGTTATGTATTACCATAGTGAACCAAACATACTATTTTTTAAATGGGACACCCTGTATATTATTTCAAATTTAAATTAAGCTCATCTATCCCATGCTTGCAATATAGGGTTTAATTATGTTATACAGGATATTTCAAAAGTTATGGTCAACTGTATACGATAATCATTCCCATTTCAGCGTCCTGTATACCTTAAACAGAACAACTTAACAAAAATTTTTTGCCGGCATAACTTTTTGATATAGGTACAGATTTACGAGAAAGTGCTATTTCTTTATTATTGCAGCAGTTGAACACAGGGCGAGGCAAAACTCGAGCACATAATTTTTTTAATTTTTTTTTAAATTAATCACCCTGTATTTTAATTTAAAAACTGAATATACACTTTACGTTCTTTCATTTTTATAAAGCATACCCTATAGCTAAAACAGTGTGACAAATTGTTATAAAACATTACAAAATATCCGTTTTTAAGACAATTTCTTATAATTTTAACCAACTTGTTATAATATGTTTTTTTTAAAACTATGTTTTTGTTATTAAGTGGTAAAATCTCAGAAATTAATGATTTAAGCTAACTGTACCAATATCAAAAAGTTATGCCTACAAAAAATTGTTAAGTTGTTCTGTTTAGGGTATACAGGACGCTAAAATGAGAATGATTGACCATAACTTTTGAAATGCCCTATATGACATAATTAAACCGTATATTGGAAGCATGGGAGAGATGAGGTTAATCTAAATTTGAAATAATATATAGGGTGTCCCATTTAAAAAATAGTATGTTTGGTTCACCCTGGTAATATGTAACACTCTGTATATACGAAAATAATTTTAAAATGTGCAGCTTAAGTTGGCTACAATTTTTGTAAATAACTTTTTTTATATCTTCTATAATGCCGCACTCTGTATATTTAAATTTTTAATAAAAGGTTTATTATTTCTGTATGAGTTTAATGTTTTTTTTTTTTAATTTTGAGCGTAATAGGCCTTCGTCTTTGCTCTAAGTTGTACGGGGTGTTTCATAAATAATGTGCAAATATTTTAAGGAGAAAGTAATTTTAGGGGGGTACTTCCAATACATTTTTTTTATTTGAGCCCCTCCTGAGAAAATATTTGTCTCAAAATGGCCACAAAACCGCCTAGCCGGGTGTCTTGGCCGGTGGTTTTCGATCGGCCGCTATTTTCACGGACGCAGGCTGGAACTTGGATGGGTGACCTAAGACAGGCTCGGGGACGTGGCTGTGGCAGCCTACCAGAGACCTGGGTCGCTCGACATTTCTGCCTGCGTGTGGTCCCCGATAAAATGGTAATGAGAATAGAGCAATAAATCTCTGTAACTCAAGACCATTGCTATCATACATAAAAATTGTACGAGACTTTGCCACCAAGCCCCGTGTAGTAATAGGATAGTTTGAAGAAAAGTACTCGAGTAATGAAGGGGCCTAATAACGCCTAAGTGGCGCCGACATACATACATACATACATATATACATGGCCCAAAAAATTGGCTTTTATTTATTTTATTTTTTTCACGAAAACGGTTAAACTTAGAAATTTAAAATTTGGTACACGTTAACAACTAGTTGAATGGTATTTTTTGGTAGTCTTTTTTTCTGAAATAAACTAGCACCCCTTGGTTTTATTTCTCTCACAACTTTTTTCTACATTAGCCAGTTCAAACAAGAAAAATAGCTTTTCATACTACATTTCATTTAGAAACTTTTTTACTTTTCCCATTTTTTCGTATACTTAATGGTGGTCATTTTTGACATGTTTTTTGCAAAAATTCTTTTTATCAACAGGAAAAGCTAAGCAAATACGAAGTAAAAATTTAATAAAAAAATAATAAAAGCTCATTTTTCGGCCATTTTGAGATTTGAATATTTTCTCAATATTGGAAGTACCCCCTAAAATTACTTTCTAAACGCCTTCTTAAAATATTTGCACCATCATTATGAAACATCCTGTATATGATGTTAGTTCAACTAAGTAACTAACAAGCACCTTAAGAACGGCGCAGTAGATGCATCTGGTGTCCCTAAGACGCTTATCTCTTCTCGTCTTTTCCAGTGTTATCGCTGGGCACCCGAGATCAACTGGAAATCGCCCCAGTCTTAGGCATCCTAGTGGGCATAGTGACGGCCCTCCTGCTCGTGTTCGTTATAATACTGGGAGCCCTCAAGATCAGGGCGGCCCGCAGGGACGGCTCCCACGCCCTAAGACCGGGATTCCTGCCCGTCAAGGAGAAAGCGACGCTGCCGCTGCGCTCCGAATCCGAAGACCTCTTCGAGAAGGACGACAAGAACCCGGACGTCATCCCCTCGAATAAGGGTGAGTCGGTAATTAAAATAAGTATAGCACGCTGTCCCGCTACTAATGAGGGGAGGTTTACGGTGTTTCTGTGTAGAGCTGTGCTCCCTTGCGTTTTTATTTGTCTGGGCCTCGTGTAACTTTGTAAGATGTATTTAAACATTTAAAAAAAATGTAGACGATTATTTTTTGACGTTTCTTAAAACCAATGAAATGCTTCTTTATTTGTCACAAGGGTAAGTTTCAACCAATTATGTCATTATTATAGTGGGTATAAATCTCTTGTGATTATTCTCGGGAATAATGACTGTGGCTTTTATTTGCGTAGCAAGTGTCAGATAGTTGTCAAAATAATTACCTAATTGTGTCAACGCGATATATAAAATGGGTGAAAATCATCGGTTTAGTACCTTTTCTGATGCAGAAATAACAACAAAGATTGTAGAAACTACTTCGAAAAATACTCTAATAAGTAATCAGTCTATATGGAGACAATTTAAGACCTTCACCAAAGAAAGAAATTATATTCTGGATCAATCTACTACAACAGCTACTCTGGCATTGATTTTGAAAGATTGGGCTTATAACATGAAAGAAAAGACGGAAATGATTATAAAGAAGCAGTAATAAAGACAATGTGGAATAAAACGGCAAAATTAGTTCAAGAACTTTACTTTAATAAGTATAACAGGTCATTTGATCCTTTCCATGATATAAAATTCAAAAATGCTCGAAATGAAAGAGATGCAAAAACAAAAATTTTACAAAAACATCCTGAAAAGCACAAACAAAGTTCTGTGGCACTTTCTAATACAGAATTGTTGCAAATTTTTAACTATTGGGACGAAGATACACCTTGTGGGTTGCAAAGAAAGTTTTTTCACGTTGCATCGTATGAACTAGCTTGGAGGGGAGGAGAAGCTACGAAATGTTTAGTTCATTATTTTAAAAAAGAAACCGACATAATAAGATTAAATACTGGCCGCATTGAATACAATCCCATCTTTACAAAAACTGCACAGGGTGGAGCACAAAGGTGCGCTAATAGTAAATGGTTGAATCCAAACATAAATAACCCAGATATTTGCCCTGTTCGACTTTTTGAAAACTAATGGGTAAACGTGAAGAAAATATTAAAACCGAACGCTTGTTTCTTACTCCAAATCCGGCTTGGCAAACTCATGGTTCTTGGTAAAAAAACGTTCCTGTGGGAATAAATTCCATTTCAAAATGGATGAAAGAATCCGCAGAAAAAGTAGGTCTAGACACAGTTACTAAAAAAATAACTAACCATTCTGCCAGATCAAGTGCAGTAAGTAACCTTTCAAAAGCTGGTGTAGGAGAACAAGAACTAATCAAGGTCACTAGTCATAATTCTGCAAGTTCGATTAAACCATACTTACAATTGAACCAAGAACATCATTCAAATATAATAAATAATCTTAGAGAAAATACGCAGGAGAAAACACTTAATATAACAAGCAATTCCAAATCCTCAATAAATAATGACTCTCGAAATATTGTTAGTAATTGTGTTTTTCATTGTACTAATTTAAATTGTTAATTCTTTTAATATATTCACAATGTGTCAACGATATTTTCGTATATTGTAATAATTAATTAAATTAAATTTTTCAATAGTTTTATGATGGTTTTATTGATCTTTTTTATTGTAAAAATTTGTGAATCAAAAAATAATCTAGTCTAATATAACTCGCGAGATCCATAAATTAGAAAATAGTTTGACAGATTTTGTTCAAACTTGTCATTTGGAAATAGCCACTCGAGCCCTGCGGGCTCTCGTGACTATTGCCTGGCAACAAGTTTTCAAAAAATCTGTCAAATTATTTTCAATTTATTCTCACTCTGTTGTTATATTATTACTGAAAAGTACGCCAGGCAATAAAATTACCGCAACAAAGTTGTTCAACGAAATTTTGCCATTTTTCGAATAATAATTCTGAAAGTCTGAATTAATACAAAATACGCCTAAAACTAAGTTTTTGAAATTAAATAAGAAAAACACTCCCTGAAAATAAATTGGCTGTTTCTGAAATGTATTAGTACAGTCATTGAAGCTTTTCACCTCCGAATTCTTTGAAACTGAACCGATCGACTTGAAATTTAGCAGATAGTTAGAGAAGAAGTCAATGAACATTAGTTACATAGCGCCGATTGACGCTTCCACCCTGTTGGGGGTTGACATCCCTTCTCGGTAGTGAATTTTTTTTCAAAAATGGAAATCGATAGAGAATCAAATTTTGAGCAAAATATATTCAAAGAATTTTTTCGAGAAATCAATAGTTTTTCAGTTATTCGCGATTGAAAACTTTTTTTAAGTATTTTTCGCGAATAACTCAAAAACTACACATTTTACTAAAAAAAGTGTAATGAACAAAAATGTAGCTTATATATAAACAAAGAAAATTGTTTTTTAAAATGTGTTGTACGTCCCATACAAAGCGAAATATGGTTAGTGGAAGGGGACTTGTGTTTTGGGGGGATACTCGAATCGATGTATTCAACGTCAAATAACGGAAAAATTATTAATTTTACGTGTATAACGCTCCGGGATTTTTTTGTAGTACTCGAAAAGACCTTTAAAATGAGCACTTATAAAAGTTAATTAGAGCAAAATTGAAGGAGTTATCGTCAAAGACAAATGGGTTGCTTATATTTTTTAAGGAAAAATGAGCAGTAAACGCTATACCATTTCCATCAGTATTAAAATTAATCCTAGACGCAGTTTTGTTTTAATGTCTTTCATACGATCCTGAAGTTAGACCGGTTTAGAATGCGTATGATTTTAATAATGTACGGTAAAAGTTGAATACGTATTTTTCATTATTCAAAAAAAATTGCTTATTTATATAATAACTGAAACTATGAAAGATACGCAAAAAATGTTAGACAACAAAAATGTAGCTTTTTTTCAACAAATATTTTGCTTTTTTTATTCCTATAGCATAAAAAATAAAGGAAATATCGCCGCATAAAGTATCAATTTTAGTGAAAAAACGACCTGTCTCGAGCCTTTCGATCCTTCCCCTTTAAAAAACGAAGGACTTAAAAGGTTTTATATGGAAATGATCTTACAGCTCTTGAAATTATCTTTAAAATGCTTTTTTGTAGAATACTATAGCTTCAAAATTAACCGAGTTATGGTAAAAAACCAATGACATTTTTTCGAAGCAAAATAGGCTTTCTCATTTTTAGAGCAAAATGTTAGGATTCAAGTGCGCGTAGCAATTTTTTGATTATATTTAAAAAGCGATTATAATAAAAATATTTTACGTAAATATTAGTAAAGGGGTAGTTTATAAGAGTAGAAAATGGCAAAAGTAAAATATTCTTTCATAAACAATATAAAGGAATTTTTATTTTAAATTATTNTGATTATATTTAAAAATCGATTATTAAAAAAATATTTTACATTAATATTGGTAAAAGGGTAGTTTATAACAGTTGAAAATGGCAAACGTAAAATACTCTTTCATAAACAATATAAGGGAATTTTTATTTTAAATTATTGCACAATTATAGCATTCCAAAATTTAAACCGTAATTTTTTATCATTTTTTAGCACAGGGTGATTTATAAGGGTTGAAAAGCGTTATGAGATACAAATTCTTTCATAAGCAATGAGGGAATTATTTTAAATAATTGCACCGTTAAAGCATTCCAAGTTTTTAAAAAGTAATTTTTATCATTTTTGTCAATACAGTGGTGGTTTTTAGGGGTTGAAAGGGAGAAATTCTTTTATTAGCTATAAGGTAACTTTTATTTTAAATAATTGCACAATTTCATCATTCCAAATCTTTAAAAAGTAAGTTTTTATCATTATTTTTTGCATAGGGTAGTTTTTTAAGGGTTAAATAAAGGCTCAAAAAGATCAACTATATCATGAAACGTGTTCGAGAACGTGGAGCATTATTTAATATTTGTGCTTGAACAAGATTTTTATCAATAAAATGCTTAAAACTTAATTTTTTCAATTTTTTTCACTTAAGGGTAGTCTTTACCCCAAAAAAAAAAACAAAAAACAACCAATCGGGCTTATGTCACTTTTGAACTTGAGCCTAAGATGAGCCTTATTCTAAATTTTCACGCAAATCCATGCAGTTTCAAAGAATTCGGAAGTTACAGCTGATTTTCAGCTTCAATAACTGTACTTACATGTGGAAAAACAGTTTACCAGTTGATTATTTTTGGTCGCAATCAGTTACATGAGAGCCACTTCTTTTTGCAACGTGTACACGCCCGTTTGTGCAAGTATTTCTCGTTGACTAAAACTCTGTAGTTCTAGCGGAAGAACTGATAAATTTCTGATATGCTTTCGATAACCGATACCTCCCCTTAAATTAAATCGAAGCTGAAAAGGGGCTCTTCAGAGAGATTGCACTCTTGCTTTGCTGATGCGTTCCACTGCAGTCCCTGAAAGGACTACGGAGAAAAGCGTTGAATGCTTTTCAAACTGTAATGCATCTTGCTCGTACCCTTAAAGATTCTAGACGAAATAATTTCATGATTTAGTGTAATGGTCAAAAAAGCATACTTCTGAAAAGTCATTTCGACATAGTACAACTTTATTAATTAATTACTACCTAGCAAAATCTCTAGATAGCAAAAGCTCCAACCAGAAGTTTCAAAATTTCATTGTAAAAATTAAAATTATATGGACGTTACTGAGAGAGGGCCAAAATGAGTTATTGTTGTGCTTTTTTTATTTAATTGAATCTAGATATGTTACCTGCATGTAGGTATACAAGAATATTTAAATTCGGAAATACTTACGATCAATAAAAAATTTGTACAGACAAAGCAAAAGCAAAATGGAAACAGTAGTGAAAATTTTAAAAAGTCTGAAACTGTTAAGCGGCATAACCCAAACTCACAAATTAAAGCATTAATGATAAAGGATATGCCCATATTATGAATTAAATTAAAGTAACACGTGTATTTACAAAATAAATTGACAAAAAAATTTAATGCATACGGAAATAAAATACAGATATAATTAAAAAATACAAAGTTAGTTGGTTTGTTTAGAAATAGCTATTTACACCATAAAGGAGGTAAGTATTATTTATGCTTAACTGCTGCGTGGTGTATAACAATTTATCTGCTCCCTCAGTTCTTTATGGTTCATGAAATAAAGATTAGGTTTTATTTGTTCACATTTCTTAATCAATTAATTTTGACATTATTCGAAATCTTGCAAAGTTGCCTTGGTTGTTTGGATTTTGTTGTTTCTATGGTGTTTATAAACAAATTTAAATTATTATTTCTAAATGAGTGATTTTCAAATAGAAAGTGCAGCAAATTGCCTGGAAATTTTTATTGCCCGAGGAGTCGAAAGTGCACTACGAACGAACGTATAGAAAATTCAAAGAATGGTGCCAGAACAAAAATACTGGTGTTTCTGAAATATTACTGCTAGCATATTTCATAGAAAAGTCAAGAACTTTAAAGTCACCGGCGAGTTTGTGTAATGAATACTCAATGATTAAGTCAACTATTTTCATAGAGGAGAACGTGGATATATCAAAATACCCCAAGCTGGGAGCATTTTTGAAACGTAAGAATGTCGGCTATACACCTAAAGAGTAAATGTTTTTACAAGAGAACCAGTCAACGATTTTCTCGTTCAGGCAACCGATAACACATATTTGCTAATGAAGATAGTGACGATCTTAGGCATGCAGGAGCATGCCGTTCTAATGAGTTATGCAAACTTACTTTGGACAACGTCAATTTCAAAAATGTCGATAACATTATTGTAGTTACAATTCCAGATTTTAAAAACGGTATGTCACGTACGTTTACAATTACTTCTGTCTGGGTTCTGTTTCTCATCTGGAAATTCTCAAGAAATATGTCAAGATTAGATTGGAAATTAAAACTGAAATTTCACGCTATTTATGCGCCATCAAGCAGGTAGATGTTACAACCAACCAGTCCGCAAGAATACCCTTTCTATAATTCCTAATAAGATTGCACAGTTTTTGAAACTAGAACATCCTGAAACATATACAGGCCATTCACTCCGAAGAACATCGGCAACGTTACTGGCTGATACAGGAGTTTATGTACTAGCAATCAAGAGTCATGGTGGGTGGAAATCAAACACAATTGCAGAAAGTTATATTACTGACAGTTTAAATAACAAAAATGAAATAGCCAACAGGATTCTTTACAATGACACTTCAATTCAAGGTTCTAGCAGTACCTACGTCACATCATGCTGTTTTATTGGATCAGTCAGATAATATTGAGCCTCTGGTGACTGAAATGGAGCGGTCAAATAATTTTGAGAAAATTGTGACAATTAGTAAACGAGAGGGGAATAACTATCCAGATTTTATAAATGTGACTAAATGTAATAACTGTACAATTACTATAAATATTCATTCATAATGATTAATAAAATGTAATGTTCAAATATTTCTATTTATATTGTGTATTATGAAGGTGATGAGTTTTTATGCATTTCTACTCCCTCTAAAAAGTAGATGCTGAATTTAATTGCCTCTTTTTTGCAAAAAGAGGTAAAAAATTTGTTTATTACAATTATTTTCTAGATACTATACAGGGTGTCCCATTTTAAATTACACACCTGAATATCTCATCAGGGAAGCCACCAATTCGGAAATAAACCTTTCGAATGTTTTGAGTTCTAAGGGAGACATTGGATGGTGACCTTGGATTTGACCTTAACCTTGACTTTCAAGGTCATTTGAAGGTCAAATAACTTAATAGGAACTTCTATTTTTGACCCCGGATCCAGAAAAAGTGCAAAATTTTACGTTAACGTTTAAGTAGGTACTTAAAGCTCTTCTTTCAATTTGAATAATTCTTTAAATCCAGATTCCGACATAAATTTGGCCCTTACTGTCACAAAAATAGCTTGTGACATTTGATATTAGTTGACCTTACTTGACCTTGACACTTAGGAAAATCAAATCCAATGCCACGATCATATTGACTTCCCGATATCCTTCAACTTCTACTGAATCTTTGTTGATCGATTCCATAATTCTGACAGACATTACACGAATCATGTTTCCTGAAATTTTAACGCGGCTTCCTTTCCCTTAAAGGGTCACAATTGTATATTAATACCTTATACATTTACCGTTTCTGACGTGGCTGCTCTTCAGTATTTTATTAGACATATTACCGAAACGTGAGTGTGAGAGTGTTTCGAGAAATGGGGTATCGTCTTCTCTGCATTGTATCTTCTTTCCCTTATATTCCTCCGAGTTAATTAAATAATTTCCGCTTTTCCGGCTCCCATGGAAGGCTGTAATGGGTTCCTAAATTTCCACAAGAGCTAAACAGTATTTCAATATTATCGACGTTAATCAAGGAGTAATCGTTTATAAATTACAATCAAGAGAAGATTCTCTTTTCACTTAGCTAGAATCTCTACATGAGGATATATATACAGGGTGTTCCAGAGAGATTCTTCTATAACTCTGCAACTGCCAAATTTATAAAAAAATAGTTTTAATAAAAGTTGTCTGTCCCCATGTCATTGGACCAGTCTTTTTTGACCAGCATCTAACTGGAGCAGTTTGTTTAAACTTTTTAGGATTTGTTAGGCGGCATTTCTTTAGCTACACTTCGAAGAATGTGGATGCGACATGATGGTGCTCCACCTCACAATACCGCTGCGGTTTGTCAGTTTTTACACGAAACTTTTCCCAACAGATGGACTGGGCGCGGAGGACCAGTGAGTAGGCCTTCAAGGAGTACAAATATAACAAGTTGCGACTTCTTTTTATGGGGATTTATGAAAAGCAAAGTTTGCGTTACACCACCAACTACCGCGGAATATATGTGGCAGAGCATTGCAGTAGCATTTCAAGAAAGTACGTCAGACATGCTGACCAATGGTGAACAGTCTTTTAAAAATCGAAATCGTTTGTATATTAATCAAAATGGAAGACACTTCGAGCAATTGATGTAACTCAGCGGTCTAAGTATTCTTCTCCTTGTTGTGTTCCGAGTTTCAGTTTGTTTCGGTTTGCGTTTTGTTTTAATTTTTGTTAGTTGTTTACTTTTGTTTACGTCTAATACGAAAAAGTTAGATATTATTAGCTATTGTCCTGCAGCGTATAGAACGAAAAACATTTTTTCAAACTACAAACCAGGAAATTGTGCCGGGTAAATAAAGAACTTATTTGCAATGATATAATGAAATTATCGATAACGATCCCAGCTTATTCCGGAAAACCCGTTAAATTTTAATTATTTCATTTGATGATCAACGTTTTATCCACCAATTTGTAATTGTTTGCGCTGAAACTGCATAAAAAGTAAATTTTAATTTGCAAACGCTGTATACACTACCGACACCAAATTAGTTCACTGAGGTTTACTGAGGTTTACTGTGCTTACTATGAAATAAACCAGATACATTCAGTGTCAATATGGGAATTAGATGAATTTGGGACTCAATTTAATTAATTTATATATTTATATAGAAATTACAATATCCAAAGGGACAAAGTCCCAATTACAGGATAAGGTAAAACAGAAAACCTTAACTAAATTTAAAAAGAAAAAGACAAATAACATTAAATATAAAAATAAAAGTACTGCACAAAATAAAGACCATCAAAATATAAAATACAAAATCCAGACAAAAGAACTCAAGTATAAACAGTAACAGACAAATAAAACAAATAACCAAACTAACATATATACAAGATAAGGATTACATTTGCTAGACAAACAATTTTTTATGTATTTCAATAAAACAGCTGCACACCACTTTTGTCTCATTCATTTTTGAACTTTTTCGTCTCTTGTTTTTTCTTTCGATATTTGGCCTTGTTTCTGAGATATTCAATGAAATCCGTGACAATGCAGCACCAGCCACGTAAATTTCATTTAACGTTATAGCAACCCATGAAAAACAAAACTCACAGTGATTTGTATAAACTGACCTTTGTGAAAATCATAGTTAAAAGTATTATTTCAAAAGCATTTTTAAGAAAATGGAAAAAAAATCCCACTTCAACGCCCTCTATCTCCGAAACGATGCGATTTAGGAAAAAAGTTTATATCATGAATGAACATTATTTTAACCTGTTCTATCGATTCCTGTAGTTATCCAGATTAACCCTGAATCCTGAATAATCTGTTCTATTTGGGTTCAACAAATTACACTAAAAAGTGGCATTGGTTGGCCTGTTTTTGGTTACTTTTACTCCTTTTTCTAACATTTCAGAAACGTGTGTAGATGAAGTAAAAACGCAATGCGGATAGCGATGTAACCCATTTGCAAGGAAGGTAAAACCCAAGAACAAATTGTCACACCCCAATACCTTTTTTGGTTTTTTCTTGTCTGTTTTCACTTTTTATTTTATTTTTTTTCGTCTGTTTTATGGTTTTGTTTTTTGTCTGTGTTTATTTTATTATAATAATTTTCTTAAATTTTTTCATTTAATTATTGGGAGCGGTTATTGGGTGCAGATGGTATGACAATATGTTCTTGGGCTTTATCTCCCTTGAAAATGGAGGATGAAGTAGATGTATAGCCGACAGAATAGTTTATACAGGGTGTAGGAAGTTTGACTGTATGAGATAGATTAATCATGAATGAACAAAAAAGTTGTATATTACAGGGGCGTAGGATTAACAGTTTTCAAAATACAGCGAGTATTAATAGTGGGGAATTTCACAACAACGTGACAACAGCACTTAACCTAATGTTACACAGCTGATGCACACCACGTGTGCGCGCGGCAGGCTTGTCCTACGGAATAACAAAAATGTAAAGAACATTATTGTGAAACATTTAGTAAATTTCAAGATAATTGTATTCCAGTTCTTAAATAAATAAAATAAAATGTATCGATTTTTTAGTACAAAGATAGTGTTGTGGTTAAGTTTTCGCTCGAATTTTAGTAATTATGAATCTCTTAAAACAGGAACTTTTAATCCAATTATGAATTTGAAAAATATGTAATTAAAGTACCCAAAGATTCACGTCGTCCAAATAATAACACATATTAAGAATTATTTAGGTTCTTACCAAAAAGCAAAATTCAGACTACAACATGTGCTCAAAATGTCCACCACCATTTTCGATGCACGCAGGGCACCTTCGAATCGAATATCCGCGCACTCGCTGGAAAATGCCCGGATTTATCCTTGTTTGATGGGCAGCGGCAAAAATTCGTTCTTGCAAGTCTTCCATTGTCGAATTCCAGATACCAACTGAATTGCGTATTGTTGGTTGTTGGACACCTTAGTACCTCGTGTTAACCGCCGCGCCGTTGTCACATTGCTCGATCACGATGGGCTTGAATATGACTTAAATGCGAAGTTTTAGCACCACCGATTTTCTTTCGGCATTCGATTCCTGGAGTAATAAGAAGGCCAGAAAAAAAAATCCACCGTAATCCTTAGAGCCGATTTTGAAAAAACACCCTTTTTCAACGAAGAAAAGTTCACTGTTTGAGATATCGGGATTTTTCTACCTTTCGCAAACTTTTAGTTGCCAAACTTCCCAAATTTCGCATAAATGACGTTTTCCTGAAAGTTTTGCACTAGCACACAAACATTTACAATCATATTTTTCAAATTGCCCCTTCTACTAAGACCGGAGATGGAGATACTCATTGACGATTCTCAGAAACAGGTCAAAATAGAAAAAATTTTAAAACATTATTTTTCATTCGAGTGAATTTTGCGGTAGTATGTCAACAAGCGAGAATCATGTCATTTATTTCCATCCTTGTTTGATTTTCGAGGTCATTGAACTATCGCCAACCCCCACCCCTGATTGTTTGTTTACGTTTTGTGATACTCCAGATCGAATGACCAATATTATTCGTGAAATTAGTTAAAACTCCAGATAGTCTTCGACCCTTTGACTGTGAAGTTGTAATTGTTCTCTTCGAAATTTCAATTTCTTGTGAAACTATGGACAGAAGATCAAACGATCATGCAGGAACCGATCAAGAAAATCGGGAGCGGATATGTTTTCTCTGCTGAACAGGATGAACGTTTGCACAATGTTTTATGTAGCGCTTGCAAAATTATCTTATATAGGTCAGTAAAGTGTGGAAGTATCGGGAAAATAGCCCTGCCAGACTATACAGAGTTCAAAATTTTGGAGAAGAATACTCGGGCAAAAACTCAAACGTTTTGCAGTTGTACATTGTGTGAATTGGTAGGAGATCCAGGGCCATATAACTTCATCAAAAAAACCGCCAAGAACAAAAAGAAGAGGAGCAACAAGTGAAGAAAATGTGGTGAAACTTATTCGGTTTTCTAGCCCAGAAAAACACTTCCCGAATTTCCAAGAACATGTAATATGGCCCTGGATCTCGTACCAATTCACACAATGTGCAACTGCACAACGTTTGAGTTTTTGCCCAAGTATTCTTCTCCAAAATTTTGAACTCTGTATAGTCCGGCAGGGCTATTTTCCCGATACTTCCACACTTCACTGACCGATATAGGATAATTTTGCATGCGCTACATAAAACATTGGGAAAACGTTCATCCTGTTCAGCATAATTCANTTAGTCCTACATATAAAATTGATTACTTTTATTTATAAGTACGTGAAAATGATTCTTAAAATGTGGGGTTAGAATAACAGCAAACGCATGTTTTACAAACACTTTTTTTTTAGTTATTATTTTATTTGAGTAAATTTAAATGGTAACAATGAATAAACAAAACATCAAGGATTTTATTTTTGTGCTTACTTTTGTTCCACACGTTTTACTTTCAAAGATTTCAGTACCTAAAAACGCCAGAAATTTCACTATTTCTCGGCCGGGAACATGGCCACCTTAAGTATAAACAGTAACAGACAAATAAAACAAATAAGTCAACTAACATATATACAAGATAAGGATTACATTTGATAGACAAACAATTTTTTATGTATTTCAATAAAACAGCTGCACACCACTTTTGCCTCATTCATTTTGGAACTTCTTCGTCTCTTGTTTTTTCTTTCGTTATTTGGCCTTGTTTCTGAGATATTCAATGAAATCTGTGACAATGCAGCACCAGCCACGTAAATTTCATTTAACGTTATAGCAACCCATGAAAAAAAACTGAAAAAAACTCACAGTGATTTGTATAAACTGACGTTTGTGAAAGTCAGAGTTAAATGTATTATTTCAAAAGCATTTTTAAGTAATGTAATACCACAGACGCCGCTTTTAAATTAATAGAAAATACTAACGCTTGCTTGAAAAATAGAGAAATTCCGTTAGGCATATTTTGTGACCTGTCGAAAGCCTTTGATTGCATTGATCATCAGATATTATTAGATAAACTTAATTACTATGGTATAGTTAACACAGAAATAAATTGGTTTAAAACATATTTAGTTGCAAGACAAATGTGCACTGAAATAATACAGATCGACGATTGAAAAAATCAAAAAAAATTCGCTCAGAGTTTGCGAGAGTTCAAATCGGCGTGCCGCAAGGATCTATTTTAGGACCACTTTTGTTTTTGTTGTACGTTAATGATATTGTTCCTAATTTCCCAGATGCAACATTTTCGTTATTTGCTGACGACACCAGCTTGTTAATACGGGAGACTAACAGAAATAATTTAATTCAAAAAACTCATAATATATTTTATATTAGAAAGCATTTCTGATTGGTTTCTCGCCAACAAGTTGGTTTTAAATTGCAGTAAAACTAACAACATAACATTTCAACTACGCGGAACGACAGACATTATTTTAAAACTAAACGATGATCAAATTCAACCGGTAAATTCAACGAAATTTCTGGGAATTTATATAGACTCTCAACTAAACTGGACCGAGCATATTTCTAATTTAAAAAATAAGTTAAGAAAAGCCATTTATGCAATATTAACCATAAAAAGAAATGTTGATTATTGTACATCAAGAATTGTATATTTTGCTTACTTCCAAAGTTTACTGCAATATGGAGTAGAATTGTGGGGGGGGGTGTAGTGGTTCCATAGATATATTTATGATACTAAAAAAAGCTATTCGAATTTTGTGTGACTTGTCTTGCAGGGAGTCATGCCGAGGTTATTTTAAAAAAATAGGAATATTTACTCTAGCTTACTTATATGTCTACATAGTAGCTATTTTAATTCACAAAAACAAACATTTAATAAACACACCAAATGACTTCCATGATTACCCTGTAAGACGGCAAAATCTCGTATTACCAAAATATAATTATACTACAACGCGTAATGGTGCATTGTATACTGGTATTAAAATTTAGCGTCTTATCTGAAATCATTAAATTACAAGGCATTTAAACGTAAATTGAAAATATTTTTAAAAAATTATGAATTCTATTCTTTAAATGAATATTTTTTAAGTATGAGATAGTAGAGCGGTTTATCACGTCCTACGAAACAAAAAATAGTTTGTACGTACTTAGTTTATGTGTGTGATTAAATTTACTATCAAATGTTTTCGGATTTAAATATGTTTTTTTAAGTATTTTTTTTTGTCCTAATCAGCTGTACATTTATTGGATGTAATTAAGTAAGGACATAATTATAGTAATAATTATTGGGGTTATTGACAACGAAATACTTTCCTTACACCTTTAATTAGGTTTGCTGCTACGTATATAAAATGTAGTAATACTACAAAAATGTAAAATAATTATAATTTGCTGTAACTGAAGGAAATAAATGTTTACTTACTTACTTACTTACTTACTTACTTACTTACTTACTTACTTACTTACTTACTTACTTACTTACTAAGAAAATGGAAAAAAGTTCCTACTTCAACGACCTCTATCTCCGAAACGATGCGATTTAGGAAAAAAGTTTATATCATGAATGAACATTATTTTAACCTGTTGTATCTATTCCTGAAGTTATCCAGATTAACCCTGAATCCTGAATATTCTGTTCTATTTGGGTTCAACAAATTACACTAAAAAGTGGCATTGGTTGGCCTGTTTTTGGTTACTTTTACTCCTTTTTCTAACATTTCAGAAACGTGTGTAGATGAAGTAAAAACGCAATGCGGATAGCGATGTCACCCATTTGCAAGGAAGGTAAAACCCAAGAACAAATTGTCACACCCCAATACCTTCTTTGTTTTTTTCTTGTCTGTTTTCACCTTTATTTTATTTTTTTTCGTCTGTTTTATGGTTTTGTTTTTTGTCTGTGTTTATTTTATTATAATAATTTTCTTAAATTTTTTCATTTAATTATTGGGAGCGGTTATTGGGTGCAGATGGTATGACAATATGTTCTTGGGCTTTATCTCCCTTGAAAATGGAGGATGAAGTAGATGTATAGCCGACAGAATAGTTTATACAGGGTGTAGGAAGTTTGACTGTATGAGATAGATTAATCATGAATGAACAAAAAAGTTGTATATTACAGGGGCGTAGGATTAACAGTGGGGAATTTCACAACAACGTGACAACAGCACTTAACTTAATGTTACACAGCTGATGCACACCACGTGTGCGCGCGGCAGACTTGTCCTACGGAATAACAAAAATGTAAATAACATTATTGTGAAACATTTAGTAAATTTCAAAATAATTGTTTTCCAGTTCTTAAATAAATAAAATAAAATGTATCGATTTTGTAGTACAAAGATAGTGTTGTGGTTAAGTTTTCGCTCGAATTNATTTTGAACTCTGTATAGTCCGGCAGGGCTATTTTCCCGATACTTCCACACTTCACTGACCGATATAGGATAATTTTGCATGCGCTACATTAAACATTGGGAAAACGTTCATCCTGTTCAGCATAATTCACACATTTTTAAGATTCACAAATACACTACCGACTGATTTTGACCATTTGTTTCTTCTTCTGCAGGCAGGGAGAACATATCTGCTCCCGACTTTCTTGATTGGTTCCTGCATGATCCTTTGATCTTCTGTCCATACTTTCACAAGAAATTGAAATTTCGAAGAGAACAATTACAACTTTACAGTCAAAGGGTCGAAGACTATCTAGAGTTTTAACTAATTTCACGAATAATATTAGTCATTCGATCTGGAGTATCACAAAACGTAAACAAACAATCGGAGGTGGGGGTTGGCGATAGTTCAATGACCTCGAAAATCAAACAAGGATGGAAATAAATGACATGATTCTCGCTTGTTGACATACTACCGCAAAACTCACTCGAATGAAAAATAATTTTTTCAAATTTGTTCTATTTTAACCTGTTTCTGAGAATCGTCAATGAGTATCTCCATCTCCGGTCTTAGTAAAAGGGGCAATTTGAAAAATATACTTGTAAATGTTTGTGTGCTAGTGTAAAACTTTTAGGAAAACGTCATTTTTGCCAAATTGGGGAAGTTTGGCAACTAGAAGTGAGCGAAAGGTAAAAAAATCCCGATATCTCAAACAGTGAATTTTTCTTCGTTGAAAAAGGGTGTTTTTTCAAAATCGGCTCTAAGGATTACGGTGAATTTTTTTTCTGGCCTTCTTATGACTCCAGGAATCGAATGCCGAAAGAAAATCGGTGGTGCTAAAACTTCGCATTTAAGTCATGTTCAAGCCCACCATGGATATGAATTTTATCGAATTTTAAATTTATCACAATTTAGAATTAAGCATATAGAAGTTCAAAAAAGTGATAAACATTGTATTTTATGATATTCCATGGCAATATTCCTTAATTAATCGAACTTTTGTACATTAAATTGGAGATTTTGATATATTTTCTCTCGGAAATGGTTGAGTTTAGGACCCATGTCATATAAGGTTTTTTTATTTATTTTAATGTATTCTATCGCTGTTAAAATTAGGGCAGTCAAACTTCTAGCACCCTTTATATGCGTTTAACCCCACATCGGGGCAGATTTTGGTCGGTTTGATGAAGTTTAGGGTGTGGATGACGCGACAGTATGCTCATGGGCTTTACCTTCCTTGCAAATGGGTGACATCGCTGTCCGCACTGTGTTTTTAACAAAAGTAAAAGTGACCAAAAATAGACAAACAAACCATCTGCGGAGGTTTTTATGATGAAAACTTAATTCCAGCGGCCAAAAATAACTCGTATCCGCCGGAAGCTTCAATTTTGACGCGACCACTTTTTATTGTAATTAGTGCGTGGTCCTTTGAGGATACCTTGGAAAATTCTGGCGGTTCGGAAGAATTCATGAAACTTAAATTTAACATTTTTTTCTACTTTCGAAAATGACGCACTCCACGTCGCCGTCGTTTAAATTAGTCCAGGCTGTATCGTCGCTTCNATTAAAGTACCCAAAGATTCACGTCGTCCAAATAATAACACATATTAAGAATTATTTAGGTTCTTACCAAAAAGCAAAATTCAGACTACAACATGTGCTCAAAATGTCCACCACCATTTTCGATGCACGCAGGGCACCTTCGAATCGAATATCCGCGCACTCGCTGGAAAATGCCCGGATTTATCCTTGTTTGATGGGCAGCGGCAAAAATTCGTTCTTGCAAGTCTTCCATTGTCGAATTCCAGATACCAACTGAATTGCGTATTGTTGGTTGTTGGACACCTTAGTACCTCGTGTTAACCGCCGCGCCGTTGTCACATTGCTCGATATGAATTTTACCGAATTTTAAATTTATCGCAATTTAGAAATAAGCAAAAAGAAGTTCAAAAAAGTGATAAACATTGTATTTTATGATATTCCATGCCAATATTCCTTAATTAATTGAACTTTTGTACATCAAATTGGAGATTTTGATATATTTTTCTCGGAAATGGTTGAGTTTAGGACCCATGTCATATAAGGTTTTTTATTTATTTTAATGTATTCTATCGCTGTTAAAATTAAGGCTGTCAAACTTCTAGCACCCTTTATATGCGTTTAACCCCACGTCGGGGCAGATTTTGGCCGGTTTGATGAAGTTTAGGGTGTGAGTGACGCGACAGTATGCTCATGGGCTTTACCTTCCTTGCAAATGGATGACATCGCTATCCACACTGTGTTTTTACTCAACAAAGGGAGTAAAAGTAACCAAAAATAGACAAACAAACCATCTGCGGATTTATTCTAGCGGCCAAAAATAACTCGTATCCGCCGGAAACTTCAATTTTGACGAGACCACTTTTAATTGTAATTAGTGCGTGGTCCTTTGAGGATACCTTGGAAAATTCTGACGGTTCGGAAGAATTCATGAAACTTAAATTTAACATTTTTTTCTACTTTCGAAAATGACGCACTCCACGTCGCTTAAATTAGTCCAGGCTGTATCGTCGCTCCCGCTGGGAACATGATTCTCATTCGAAATTTTTTTATAAACTTACTAAAAAAATGACTCTTGAAACATATCTGCATGCTGCCAGACGTTACTAATGGTCAAGAATTGTGCGATTTTAAACATTTTCAACGTCAATAAACTATATTAAAAATTGCAATTTTTAGTGTGCCAAAATTCTTAAATAATCTTTACACATCCCTTAACAAAAATCCGAAGAGTTACGCCGGCATATTTTATTCTGACGACATGTTTTTTTTATTGTTAATAAGGCGCGCGCGCGCCGCGTTTCTCGGCAATTGTAAAAAAGATAATGTAAACTGTGTACCACTTTGCGGCTCTGATGTAGAGACTTTTGTGCAAATAAACTAATAGAATTTTTAAGTGAAGATTGCAACTAATATTTATACAGATGTCAAGTAACAATTTTGTATTCAATTAATAAAATATAAATAAATGTACTGTAAATAACTAATAAAACATTATATAACTTATAAATAATTGAATTACGTAGTTTTCATTGATTTTCCAAACATGTACCTGACATTACTATTGTTTAGTTTTTCATTACCAATAAGTTTTTGTAATTAATATCCTAACTAAATTATCAAATTGTTTTTCATGACAATGATTAAAAAAATTAAGTTAATTGATTTATTCCAATAAAATATATAACATTTAATTTAAAGTAGCAACAGCAGTTTGGTTTTGAATAATTCGCTTTTTATTAACATTATTTATTAAATAGTTTATTAATATTAAGTTTATTATTATCAAAAAACA
This sequence comes from Anoplophora glabripennis, assembly GCF_000390285.2. Lineage (NCBI taxonomy): Eukaryota > Metazoa > Arthropoda > Insecta > Coleoptera > Cerambycidae > Anoplophora > Anoplophora glabripennis. Next base: position 410,152 of record NW_019416281.1, read on the forward strand.
ACAAAGCTACCGGTCAATATTGAGCGATACAAGCAGATCCTTAGTTGTAGGCGTAGAGTATACAGCGTGATAAAAAAGTTCTGCATAAAATTCATATTTTCATTAAACAATTTTTTTTCGAAAAACAGTGAGACCCGTCGATTTTTATTTGATCCAGGGCACCTTGTTATGTGGAATTTTTTTTCTATAATCCACTTACGGCAGCGATGACATAATTTATTTTTAAATGACAACGCATATTTTTTTCGTTCGAAATTGATGACAGTGATAATTATCTAAACAACGGTGTGAAAATTTCGATGTCTTACATAACAATTTTTTTTAGAAAAATGCACCTTAAGTTCTTATATGTAATAATTGTCTACTTACACTATTAATGGCTCCGAAAAGGACAAAGTTGACAAAATTACATTTCAAACGAGTAAAATTACACTAATGTTTGTGTAAGTCTAGCGAAATTGTTCGAATTGCCCACCCTGTACCATTTGGCATTGTCCTAAGCGTGTGTAAACGCCGTCTACACT
>NW_019416281.1:413528-425469 GCF_000390285.2 Anoplophora glabripennis
CCAAAGAAATGTTTACTTGAAAGGAGTAGATTACCTGAAATATTGAAGACTAAAAATCAGTACCGATTTAACATTCTTTGGTGAAATCGTTTAATTCGAAATGGCAAAACTTAGTGAACGCGAAAGAATTGATATTTTGAGGATGATTGGTTTCGGCGATAAGTTACGAACCCATCAAGAAGCTTGCCAATTATTTAATGCAACGTACCCTGACAGACCACCAATTACGCAATCTACGGTTAGTAGGGTACTGGCAAGGTTTGAGGAAACTGGTAGTGTGAAAGATGCTCCTCGTGCGGGTCGTCCTAGAGTAGATGATGAAACTAGATTGAATATCCTGGTGGAGCTCCAGGACAACCCTCATTCTAGTTAGTACAAGGTCGATTGCATTGAACAATGATATTTCACATGTAACTGTGGTGAACTTTCTCAAAAAAGAGAAATTTCACCCCTATAAGGGTCACTTGAGACATGCATTGACTGAGGACGACCCAGACCGCCGTCTCCACTTTTGTGAAGATTTGACGCATCGATGTAACGGAGACCCCGACTTCCTCAAGAACATTTTTTCTGACGAGGCTACTTTTTATCTTAATGGATCGGTGCATCGATATAACTGCCGGTATTGGTCTCAGGAAAACCCGCACTGGGAGCGGGAGCGACGATACAGCCTGGACTAAATTCATATGCTAATTCGATAACCCCCACATGCCGCCTAATAAAACAAGGCGGAAGATAATTCCGTACAATTCCGCGATTTACGCGTCCATTAATAAAAGTGTAATTAAATATAGCGAACGTCCACGCGCACCCTAATTAGACTGAATACTAATTCGTTCATTAAAATCCTCCTGCAAGGTAACTTTCGTCCTGAGCACGGCCGCACGGGCATGAATTTATAATGCGTTACCCTAATTATTAATTTAATGAATTTTTTCCAGATTCCGATTACCAGTTGGGTTCAGCTGTGCAAACTCCGGGCCTGAATAATTCCGTAGCCGTTGCCGCCGAATACGACACGCCGTCCCCGCAGCAGCAGCAGCAGAATGCCGGCGGACCCCTAGCAGACGCTTACATGGCACGAGATCGAGGTTTCCCACCGCAACACGTAAGTTCATTGCCGTACACCGTAGGAATGGGCCGATAAATTATTAACGGTTAAATTAAGATCTGAACAATCCCCTAACTAGAGTGGTACGGGGGGAGGGGGGCGGGTAACGTTCGTTGGATGGAGCTTGACATTTACGTGTGAAGTCCGTAGCGTCACTAAGAAATTTAGTCACTATATTTGGAGGTAAAGGTGACACGATGATCAGGAAGGNGGTACGGGGGGAGGGGGGCGGGTAACGTTCGTTGGATGGAGCTTGACATTTACGTGTGAAGTCCGTAGCGTCACTAAGAAATTTAGTCACTATATTTGGAGGTAAAGGTGACACGATGATCAGGAAGGGAGAAAAAGTTCGATGAAAATGTCCGCCAAAACGGCTATCGCAGAAAGTTTCTGTATCATCTGGACATTCAAAATTCGCAAAGCTTAAATTCCTATCAGATCCTTCTTGCGAATTATGGGCATTTGTGACAACGTGTCCCAAAATTATGGAAACAGCACAATAACTTTCGAAAAATGCATTTTGAGGGAAAATGATTCTGACAAAAGATTTAGGATTTTTCCCTGGCTATTCAATGGCGACCCTAGGTTTGTCCTTGACCTTGACCTTCAAGGTTATTTCAAGGTCAAGTTAATTTTTTCAAATGGGATGCCCTACTTTTGACTCCGGAAATGAAAAGAGCGAAAAATTTTACGTTCCGATATGTTCTTGACCATTTTCCGAATTTAACCTCTGATGGTCATTAAAGGCCAAATCAAGGTCACGCATGGTTTGGCGCGCTGTCTTGAAAACAACGGGTTGCAAAAAAAATGACCATAACTAACGTTGTAGTATTTTTCCCCTGCTATCTGATGGTGACCCTTGATTTGACCGTGACCTTCACCTTGAAAAACCGCACTATATCAATTTTGGCAAAAATCGATTGATTTTTGAAATCGCGTCCGCCATCTTGGATCCGCCATCTTGGACTAAAATTTGTCAAAAATAGATTTCAGATTCGTAGTCAGCGACCCCAAAAACCCCCCTATACCAAATTTGGCGTAGATCGGTTAATTTTCTGGAATCGCGTCCGCCATCTTGGATCCGCCATATTGGAAAATGGTCAAGGACATATCTGAACGTAAAATTTTCCACTCTTTTCATTTCTGAGGTCAAAGTAGGGCATCCCATTTCAAAAAATTAACTTGACCTTGAAATAACCTTGAAAGTCAAGGTCAAGGTCAAATCTAGGGTCACCATTGAATAGCCAGGGAAAAATCCTAAATCTTTTGTCTGAATCATTATTCCTCAAAATGCATTTTTTGAAAGTTATTGTGCTGTTTCCATACTTTTGGGACACGTTGTATACAACTTGTTGTATACAAATTTTGAGCTTTGCGAATTTTGAATGTCCAGATGATACAGAAACTCTCTGCGTTAGCCGTTTTGGCGGACATTTTCATCGAACTTTTTCTCCCTTCCTGATCACCGTGGTGAGTTCTTGACAAAAAGGCTACCTTTGACCTTTAGAAACGCGCATCGTAAATGTATTTTCTCAAATTGTTATCAAATCTCATAACCTTAAGGCGAGGTAAATAAAAAGCAAATTTTATTAAAAAGAAAATTTCCACACCTACTGCTGTGAAGGAAGCNAAAAAAAAATTTTTACACATAACAAGGTGCCCTAGATCAAATAAAAATCGACGGGTCTCACCGTTTTTCGAAAAAAAATTGTTTAACGAAAATATGAATTTTATGCAGAACTTTTCTACCACGCTGTATACTTCGAGTGAGTGCGAGAGAGACGCAGTATACGGAGGTGGCCAACAGCGGCCGGGAAACGCGGTGCGCGCGCCTTATTTTCAATAAAAAAAACAAATCTTCAGAATAAAATATGCCGGCGTAACTCTTCGGATTTTTGTTAAGTTAATATAGTTTATTGACGCTGAAAATGGTTAAAATCGCGTTTTTTCGAACAAAAAATCGTTAATATCTCGAAAACGGTAGATTTTAGAGAAAAGTTGCATAGGAACTTTTTGTTCAGGAACCCCAAAAAGCCTTAAAAAGTCGCAAATTACGAATCCGTTTAAAAAAATAGTTTAAACAATTTTTGACCATTAGTAACGTCTGGCAACATGCGGATATGTTTCAAGGGTCATTCTTTTAGTAAGATTATAAAAAAAATTGAATGAGAATCATATTTCTAGCGGGAGCGACGATACAGCCTGGACTAAATTCATATGCTAATTCGATAACCCCCACATGCCGCCTAATAAAACAAGGCGGAAGATAATTCCGTACAATTCCGCGATTTACGCGTCCATTAATAAAAGTGTAATTAAATATAGCGAACGTCCACGCGCACCATAATTAGACTGAATACTAATTCGTTCATTAAAATCCTCCTGCAAGGTAACTTTCGTCCTGAGCACGGCCGCACGGGCATGAATTTATAATGCGTTACCCTAATTATTAATTTAATGAATTTTTTCCAGATTCCGATTACCAGTTGGGTTCAGCTGTGCAAACTCCGGGCCTGAATAATTCCGTAGCCGTTGCCGCCGAATACGACACGCCGTCCCCGCAGCAGCAGCAGCAGAATGCCGGCGGACCCCTAGCAGACGCTTACATGGCACGAGATCGAGGTTTCCCACCGCAACACGTAAGTTCATTGCCGTACACCGTAGAAATGGGCCGATAAATTATTAACGGTTAAATTAAGATCTGAACAATCCCCTAACTAGAGTGGTACGGGGGGAGGGGGGCGGGTAACGTTCGTTGGATGGAGCTTGACATTTACGTGTGAAGTCAGTAGCGTTACCAAGAAATTTAGTTATTTTATTTGGAGGTAAAGGTGAGTTCTTGACAAAAAGGCTACCTTTGACCTTTAGAAACGCGCATCGTAAATGTATTTTCTCAAATTGTTATCAAATCTCATAACCTTAAGGCGAGGTAAATAAAAAGCAAATTTTATTAAAAAGAAAATTTCCACACCTACTACTGTGAAGGAAGCTCTTTGGCGTATTGCTTTTATTGGATGACTGTTCGCCACGAGCTCTATTATCTCACATAAACAAAAATTTTATTCTTTTAAATAAGGTAAACCATAAAATCGTACCTAACAGGTAATCTAATATAGAACTCAATCCGTAATTAATAAATAATGATTAATGAAATAAACAAAAATAAGTAGATAATCCGTTTACTCTTCTGACTTTTACAGCATATGACATACTTGAAATCTTGTGGCTAATCTTCGCGTACTGGTACCAGGATTCTCTTTCACAGCGTTTAAAATCTCTGGTTCTAGATTTTTCACTCTCTGAATTTGTCCCTGTCCAACATTAGCATATTGGCGTCCAAAGTTCCCGTATTTTCTTAAATGTTGAACCAATCTTACAAACATTTTCTCATTCGGTACTTATAAGTCGGGATAGCCAATCTGATATCGTTTTCTTGCAACAACATCGTTTGCTACTGACAAATAGTAGACTCTTACTATATCAACACATTCTTGATTCGTATACTTACTTTTTCATATCAAACAAAAACTTGAAAGCACAAAGATACACTGTACCGTCACCAAACACTGAAATAATTTACTTCGTAAGGTTTAAAATACACAAAGCCACTTCACAAACTAAAATAAAAATGTAACAGAATGAAGCTGTGACGACGTATTCGACCATACCAGTTTGTTTTTCACCCGTTTGCTATCTCGTCGTATCATAACAGATGTAAAGTCAATTGGCAGTAGTGACTTTTCAGAGGTGGCAATATTTTAAAAGACAGCGGAGCCTCCTTTGCATTTATACTGTTCACAATTTAATTTTGATGGTGATTTGTTTATTTTGGATTAATTTAATATGTTTAACACCGATTGTCTGCAGAAGTGGTTAGAAAAAAAATTGAAAAAATGGAAACGTACTGCATCTTGTTTATAAATGTATAACTTTTCAATATTACCTCTTTTATAGTCTTTCCGAAGTCAGTTGAACATGTATAAAAACGCCTAGCAATAAAATTTAATTAATTATGTGCTTAAACAATTTTATTATATTGATGGTCAATTTCGGTTTGTTCCGTTTCAAAAGTTCTCCAAAACGCCATGTTGCAGTAATATTAGTAAACAAAATATTCCTTTTATTTCTCATTTTCGCAATTGTAATATGAATGATTAATAGAAGGTGCCTATAATTAATTAAAATTACCTGAATCACACCAAATTCCGCATTGCTGCAATGCACTGCTAGGTCATTTGTGGACAACGCAAATTAAATAGAGACAGTGCTTAAAATGTAGTACACACATATACATAGTTTGTAAAAACTTGATCCGATTTAAAAAAGAATGTTTAATATTTATCAGATTAATATTTTTTTTATTTTGTACGTTTTTTAAAAGGACAAGATAATTATATAACGTATCCACATATCAATATTAGTTACTATTTTATAAATTATGTAAAAAAATAAATAAAATATTTTTTTTAATGTTCGGCGTTTCGTCCACAGTAATATAAAAAGGATAAGCTGTCTTTAAAATGACACTTCACTTAGTTTTACAAAAGCAATCGCTCTACAATATTTGTTTTAAAATGGTAACGACTGGACTGACAACGCTGATAATGCACTGATACAACTTACCACGCTAAACAAGAATTAAAGCGTTATTTTTATTAAATTGCTTATTAAAAAATCGCACAATGTAAAAAACAGACAAATAAAAAATCTCTGCTGGTAGAAACCACACATATAGGAATACTACGCACCAAACAAGGTAATATAAAAATACCCAGTACGGCAGCTGTAACAGTGTTATTTTATGTATTTGATAGATGCAACAACAACATTTTATCTCTGCTCCATCACAGATAACGCATACCTTTCTTTATTAACGAAATAAATGACCAATTATTGTTTACATTATATACAAAAAGTTACCACTGTAAATCAGCTAAATTAATTTTTTTTCTCCTATTTCCCTTAATTTTAAACGAGGAAAGCTTGTTGGTAGACCACCTTTATCTGTTTTTAAGCACTTAAGCTCCTATTTTGTGACGATGGATGTAACTTTTAATAGATAGTTCTGTTTGACTTTGCCTCGGTAGAAAACCGCTTCGTTAAAATCAATATCTAATACCAGTTCGTGTTGTTCAATTTTTCTCAGTAGTTTTACGAAAAGTTTTAGTTGCTCCAGTTTAAATCTATGTAGACTTTAGTTTTTGTTCCTGCGTTCATGCACAACTATATACAGAATGTATCATGAAGAGGGCCCAGTAGGATTATCTCAAAAAGTAGTCAGAATTGAAATCTGAAAATTTGTATTACAGGGATTTATCAGTAAAATCTATTCAATGAATACAGTGTCAACTTACTCGCACTTCCGGTTATGCCAGAAGTCATCATCAGCTTTGTGATTTCAAATGGAACACAAAAAAATCTATGTGTGTGTGTGAGTATGATGGGTTTATTTAAAGTATTTAAAGCATCGCTTTTTTTAATTTAATATAGGTACTGAATTATTGTACTTTTGGCGGCACAATATATTAAAAAAATTCGAAAAATGTTATATTTTTCTTCCTATTTAATTATCTATCGTTTCAAGAGTTGATTTTAGGCGAAAATGGAAGAGGAAAATGTTTGTAATTAAATTTTTTACAAAACATGACTAGTTACAAATCGAATGAATCATTATTATTATGGTAAAAATCGAAAAAATCGCAAAAATGAGGTTAAAAAACAATACCTTTTAGGGAATTTCATTGGGGTATTTAAATTTGGTATAGAACCATTATACCTGTCTCAAGAAAACTTCATGTTATGTAGAATCATCACACCAAATTTCATCAAAATCAGTTCTATAGATTTTGCATAATAATTTTGCAATCCAAATTTTGAAAAAAAATGAAAATTTTCAAAATTTTGCACAGCAAAAACCAAGACCCTTAGATACCTGAAAATTTAATCATGTATAGAAGGGCTCTCAAGCTTTCAAACATTTTTTGAAAAATTCGAATCCGTCAATTAGAAGAGGTCTGGCGCTTGTTTAAACATTGGTCGATTTTTTGTACTTATAAACAATTAGAATAACTTTGTAAATATTCAATCAAATCAAATTTTTTAAAGCAGGTTTTAAAAGTTCTTGAAAAGACGCTTTAGAAATAGCAGACTTCTGGTATACCCGGAAGTGTGAGAAAGTTGCCACTATTTTCATTGAGTAAATCTTTTTGATAAACCTCTGTATACAAATTTTCAGATTTCAATTTTGATTACTTTTTGAGATAATCCTACTGGGCCCTCTTCGTGATACACCCTGTATAGGGTGTCAGAAATAAGTGTCAAAATTTTAGGTGAACATTTGTGTAAGTACAATAACTCCCTTGTTAGTCATGATACAGTAAAAAGTTTATACGTTTTACAGAATCAAGAAACCTGAACTACAAAATTAATTTGAAACATACAGGGCGATGAGTAAAAACGGGACACACCAAATATTAAATTTTTTTAAATGGAACACCCTTAAAAACTAAAAGTTTTAAGTGTAGAGTATGCTTAATAAAAGTTGAAGTGGACCTATATGTGAATAATATAGAACAATAAAATACAGGGCTTTTCATTTGAACAATTTTAGAAAATCAAGTTTGAACTTTCTAAAAATGATCGTATTATAAAATATGCCCTGTACAAAATATCCATATTAGCTAATATAGGAGCCTTTCTCTAACATTTGCCTATAACTCTGTTCAATACCTTTGCTCTAAGTGTTAGTAGTTGAAAATTAATACAACTCCTTTTCCAAAATTCGAAGAATTTTCTATATAACTTGGCAACCCCGCACAAAAGTGTTAAACTGTTTATATTGCCATATATAGAATTTTCTCAGAAATCCGTATGTTTGAAAATATACAGGATGTTCCATTTAAAAAATGTAATATTTGGCGTGTCCCGTTTTTACTCATTGCCCTGTACGTTTCAAATTCATTTTGTAGTTTAGGTTTCTTGATTATGTACAACTTTTATAAAAAAAATTCTGTATTATTAGTAAAAAGAGAGTTATTTTACTTTTTCACACTTATGGCCCACCCTGTATATACAAAGATATTACACAAAATACACTTATTTCTGACACCCTATATATAGATGATCATCAATCATCAATAGCTTCTACTCAATACGTTACACTCAATTTTTAAATATCCCCATAAAAAGACGACAGAGTTTAAGTCTGGAGACCGCGGAGGCTATGCTGCTAATGCATTTTATTTCTTGTAAGCTTGATGTAAGTAAAGCCATGGTAATAAGAACACTGTAAAAACCACAGTAATAATAAAAAAAAGGATTTGTGAAATTAAATCAGCCGGAACTACCTGGAGTGGTACGAGGAAAGACATTCCATAAACATTCCACATTATCCAACTACACAGTACCTACTTTTGAATATAACAAGCACACTTCGAAACCGGTAAATATTTTATTATAACTTTTTTTGTGAAATCGGTTCTGTTTTTAATAATACACATTTTTTTGGATTGATTGTGAGTCACCCCGTATTTGTTAACTGTCAGCAAGTCAACTGAAAACACATTGATTTTTACCATCAATAACTACATTAACTAAATGAGACATGTCAGTCATAGACATCCGCATTCGTTAATTAAAGCACGTGTATTTGTATTTTTGAAATACACATATTTACTCTTACATGTAGAAAGCTGTCAATGAATTAATAATTACACAAAGTAAAGAGCAACGTTTATATAACAGCACATGTTTGTTGTGAGTAACTGACAGTCACTGAAATGTTATCAATATCTAACAGGAATTTATTTATTACTTTTATTACCGTCCATTTTTTCATTGTGAACTACCACTTTCCCAATACAGACTCTAATGACATTTATTTGTGTGTTACACAAATTTAATCTCCCACAAAACACGCTAATGTAATTTCCAAACCGAGTTTGAGTTTCCCATGTACCTACCCCTACACATTTGATTATTAAGATTCCTGTCAACTTTCCATAAAATCTTGTTCTCAAGTAGTTCGCTACGACCCTTTACATAATTTACATGTTTGTTTTCATTTGCTCCAACTAATAAATAAACTTTCCCGTAAGCCAAATTAATTCACTCTACCTGTGTCGGGGCGATGTTTGTATACCCTTAACACGAGTACCTCCTACCCCCTACGTAATTTGCAAGACAAAACAATAATTTTAGGCGAACTGGAATTGTGAAACGAGTGAGCCATGCATGCATAAGTGCGAAAGACAAGGTAAAATCAGTGGGTATAATATTAATAAAATAGTCGTTATACTATGTATATTATAACCCTGTGTACATTATAAATGCACAAATATTATCAGTCATAATAAAACCGCAGTAATGCGTTCATATACAGGGTGTCCCAAAAAGACAAATTCCCCTATAATTTATCAGATCTGAGTTCTAAAAAAAAATCAGATAAAAGTTATAGGATATCAAGAAGTACTGGTGATCCTGGATTTTAACTTGAGCTTAAGTTTCAAAGTTAAACCAAGTAGTACAGTCATTGAAGCTTTTCACCTCCGAATTCTTTAAAACTGAACCGATCGACTTGAAATTTGGCAGATAGTTAGAGAAAAGGTCAATGAACATTAGTGACATAGCGCCGATTGACGCTTCCACCCTGTTGGGGGTTGACACCCCTTCTCGGGGGTGGAAATTTTTTTTCAAAAATAACACTGGAAATCGATAGAGAATCAAATTTTGAGCAAAAAATATTCGAAGAATTTTTTCGAGAAATCAATAGTTTTTTAGTTATTCACGATTGAAAACTTGGAATTTTGAGTGAAAAAAAAAACTCTTTCAAAGTATTTTTTGCGAATAACTCAAAAACTACGCATTTTATTAAAAAAAGTGTAATGAACAAAAATGTAGCTTATAAATAAACAAAGAAAATCGTTTTTTAAAAAGTGTTGTACGTCCTATACAAAGCGAAATATGGTTAGTGGAAGGGGACTTGTTTTGGGGGGAATACTCGAATCGATGTATTCAACGTCAAATAACGGAAAAAGGATTAATTTTACGTGTATAACGCTCCTGGAGTTTTTTGTAGTACTCAAAAAGACCTTCAAAATGAGCACTTATAAAAGTTAATTAGAGCAAAATTGAAGGAGTTATCGTCAAAAACAGATGGGTTGCTCATATTTTTTAAGGAAAAATGAGCAGTAAACGCTGTACCATTTCCATCAGAATTAAAATTAATCGTAGACCCTTTACAATTAGTTTTGTTTTAGTGTTTTTCATACGATCCTGAAGTTAGACCGGTTTAGAATGCGTATTTTTTTAATAATGTACGGTAAAAGTTGAAAACGTATTTTTCATTATTCAAAAAAAATTGCCTTATTTATATAATAACTCTGAAACTATGAAAGATACGTAAAAAATGATAGACAACAAAAATGTAGCTTTTTTTTCAACAAATATTTTGCTTTTTTTTTTCCTATAGCATAAAAAATAAAGGAGATATCGCCGCTTGAAGTATCCATTTTAGTGAAAAAACGACCTGTCTCGAGCCCTTCGATCCTTTCCCTTTAAAAAACGAAGGACTTAAAAGGTTTTATATGCAAACGATCTTACAGCTCTTGAAATTATCTTTAAAATGCTTTTTTGTAGGATACTATAGCTTCAAAATTAACCGAGTTATGGTAAAAAAACCAATGACATTTTTTCGGAGCAAAATAGGCTTTCTCATTTTTATATATTATATATTATATTATACAAATAAAATAAGTAAAAAAATTTAGTGTGATTATTTATATGCAGCGTAGCAATTTTTTTTATGATTGATTATATTTAAAAATCGATTATAATAAAAATATTTTACATTAATATTGGTAAAAGGGTAGTTTATAAGAGTTGAAAATGGCAAAAGTAAAATATTCTTTCATAAACAATATAAGGGAATTTTTATTTTAAATTGTAAAGATTTAAAACGTAATTTTTTATCATTTTTTTAGCACATGGGTGATTTATAAGGGTTGAAAAGTGTTATGAGATACAAATTCTTTCATAAGCAAAGAGGGAATTTTTATTTTAAATAATTGCACCGTTAAACCATTCCAAGCTTTTAAAAAGCAATGTTTTATTATTTTTGACAATACAAGGGAGGTTTAAGTTGTTGAAAGGGAAACATTATTTTATTAGCTATAAGGTAGCTTTTATTTGAAATAATTGCACGATTTAATCATAACAAATCTTTAAAAAGTAATTTTTATCATTATTTTTTGCATAGGGGTAGTTTTTGAGGGTTAAGTAAAGGGTCGAAAAGATCAAAGTATATCATAAAACCTGTTCGAGAACATGGAACATTATTTAATCTTTGTGCTTGAACAAGATTTTTATCAATAAAATGCTTAAAACTTAATTTTTTTTTTTTCAAGTAGGGGTAGTTTTTACCCCTAAAAAACAAAAAGAGTCAATCGGGCTTATGTTACTTTTGAACTTGAGCCTAAAATGAGCCTTATTCTAAAATTTCATGCGAATCCATGCAGTTTCAAGGACTTCGGAGATTACAGCTGATTTTCAGCTTCAATGACTGTACTAAAGATCAATTTGAAAATATTAAATGAGATTATGCCAAACCGTACTTATCTTATCAACTTCGACGTCACCTGTTACATAGGTGTTGTATAACAATGAAAAAGTAATATTAACGGTCGATAGAAGGAAGCACAAAAAACAGGCACTTAGGTAGGAAATTCTGGAAGGAAGCCTAAATAGTCGAAGATAAGTAGTTGAAGTGAGAACAGTGTGCAGATAGGTAGCAAGACGATCGGCGGGCAGTGTGACAAAGTAGTGTAAAATTAA
>NW_019416281.1:425735-446296 GCF_000390285.2 Anoplophora glabripennis
TTTTATTTTAAATTATTGCACAATTATAGCATTCCAAGATTTAAAATGTATTTTTTTATCATATTTTTAGCACAGGGGTGATTTATAAGGGTTGAAAAGTGTTATGAGATACAAATTCTTTCATAAGCAATGAGGGAATTTTTATTTTAAATAATTGCACCGTTAAAGCATTCCAAGCTTTTAAAAAGTAATTTTTTATCATTTTTGTCAATACAGGGGTGGTTTTTAGGGGTTGAAAGGGAAAAATTCTTTTATTAGCTGTAAGGTAATTTTTATTTTAAATAATTGCACAATTTAATCATGCCAAATCTTTAAAAAGTAATTTTTTATCATTATTTTTTGCATAGGGATAGTTTTCAATGGTTAAATAAAGGATCCAAAAGATCAAATATACCATAAAACATGTTCGAGAACATGGAACATTATTTAATCTTTGTGCTTGGATAAGATTTTTATCAATAAAATGCTTAAAACTTAATTTTTTAAATTTTTTTCACGTAGGGGTAGTTTTTACCCCTAAAAAACAAAAAGCGTCAATCGGGATTATGTTACTTTTGAACTTGAGCCTAAGATGAGCCATATTCTAAAATTTCATGCAAATCCATGCAGTTTCAAGGAATTCGGAGGTTACAGCTGATTTTCAGCTTCAATGACTGTACTAAAGATCAATTTGAAAATATTAAATGAGATATCCAAATTCTATTTTAACAGAGCATAAAATTTTGGTGGCTGACTTGGATTTGACGTTCCCCTCATGTTGCAATATCAAACTAAAATCAACTTCATGTCAAATAAATTACGCTAATTTTAAGACGTCAAATTTTATGTCGGAATCTGAGATCAAAAATTTTTTCTGCCTTATTCTTGCCAGTCATTTGAATGTCATCAGCATATTGTTATCCTACAACTTGTACTTGAAATTTTTTTTTTTTTTTAAAAGACCGAATCCTGAAAAGTTATCGGGATGTGAAAATCGTTTTGAGACACCCTCTATGTACCCATAATTGTAAAGTAACATGTCACATGATGTATAGTCTTTCCGAAGTCAGTTGAACATGTATAAAAACACCTAGCAATAAAATTTAATGAGTTTCGTAGACGTCCCTGAAAACGTTTTCTGGTAAAGGTAAAAAATTATAATAATTTGAATATAATATTTAGAAAATTACCTGGATCACACCAAATTCCGCATTGTTGCACTGCACTGCTAGGCCATTTGTTGACAACTGAATTTATGACCATGTCGCCCAGTGCGGCTGTGTTTGTGCCGCGTTTGCCCGCGCACTCATTCTTCAACTGGGCGACCAGATATGTATATGGGTATGGCTAAATAAATACGTATGGGAACAAGTTTTTCAAATATTTCAATGCCGAGTTGTTGCGTCAGCGACCGAACATGGTACATACTGCCAACCTCTTGGTTCTTCAATTGAGATCGGAAAGACTATACGTCATAAACATGTGCGTTGTATGCATGTTAGAATATATTTTGTTATTGCATTTAAAACAGGTACTTATGTCCTAAATGTTTTTATAGTAGTTGCTTTTTTATTTATTAAGTGTTCCTAACTGCTCCTTTTTATTTTAGGGACGTTATACGCCATTCCCAGATATTTTTTAGTTGTAAGTTTTGCAAAATATACGCACCCAGCTTAGCTAATGCACCCTATTTGAGCTTCAAATATTACTAATGATAAAGTACCTATCAAAAGGTATAAATCAATCATATTTATTAAATAAACCCATTTAGAGTAGCTTTCATTAATTTTTTCAAATTTTTGTTCAACCCCTCAAGAAATTACAAGCTTTTTAATATTTTGGGTAAACATTTTTCAAATATCTGTAACTTGGTAAAAACTAAAGATATCATATCACTTTATTTCATTTTGTTCATTTTGAGATGTAGTTTTATAAAAAAATATATAAAAATAATATATTTTTAGTTTTTTAAGTTTATTTTTAACCAAAAAATTGCTTTTTGAAACAGTGGCGTTTTTTTTTTTCAAAAAATTCTCAAAAAAATCGTTGGAAAAATTCATGAAAGCTATTGCCCGTATTTGCTTGCCTTATTCCGGCTGTACATTCTTGTTACACTACTGAAAGGGCACGAAAATTATTCCATATTTTTCTATAATTTTGTGCATAGAAATTTTGTCTTCAGGTACCAACTAATCGATCTTATGTGCATAAAACGTGCCACAGTATTTTGCATTCGCTCCTGCTCCTGCATGTACAGGAGCCCTGTTCAATATTCATAGTGTTAGAGGTATGCAACCGAATAATTTGCATAATATACGCAGTGAATGGGATATTCTAGGTGACGTGGCATTTTCTGTTTTTATTCAGTTTATGTTAAATGCAAAGCGATGTAATGTTAACAAAATCATTAGTATAAAAGAACTAAAGAGAAAATTAGTTTTGGTGGTTGTAAAATAGACACAAAATAAATTTATAAATATATTTTTACACATTTATCAAACTAATTATAAATATTGTAAGTATACACGTTTCTTTATTGCACCCTAACTATTATATGATTGGTGTTAAATTTGACAGACTGAAAGAAAAGGACAGGGATGATCTAATGACAGCAGTTATACAGGATGTTCTGTAACGAACGGATCATACTGTAATGGGAGGTTACTAGAGTCAAAATAGTTCGTTCTAACTCGACTTACTTTAGTGCAAAAATTAATAATTACAAACAAACAGAGGGTCAAAGTTGAAGAAAAATCATTTTATCGTATATCGTGATGCGGAATTCAAATTTGATTAGCATTTTGACATATTCTATAGGTGGTCCTACGTTTCTCAACTTTTTTGGTCCTCGTAGTATGCGATTTCTGATATCAAACAATGGTCTTCATACTTTTCTAGGAATAAAAGATATTCTTAGTTAACAACGCTAGAAGCATATGTTTTCGAGAAAAAAGGTTTTTCTCTCGAAAACGAATTTATTAATTAAAAACATATTTTTGTCATTAAATTAATTAATAATTGTATTAAAATAATTACATAAAAAAAACTATTTTAAAAAATTAACTACTAGCAAATCAGAACATACATACAATCAAAATTTTGAACAAAGAAAATATTGTCATGTGTAGATGCATAGGATTTTTTTTTCTGGTACCAATTGTTTAGTGTTTATTTTGAGTAAATGTTCAAAAAGACCACCACCACCATTTTTTTGAATAAATAAATTTCTTATAACGTTCAAAACGTTGGGATGCAAGTTTCTAACTGCATCTACAGTCCTTTGCCACAACTACCTCCAAAAGTAAAGTCCATTGGAGTTAAATCCGGAATACGAGATGTCCATGGATTGTCGGTTGGGAGAAACAGTATTCAGGTGATTCCGAACTTCTATCGGATAATGAGGTGGGGCTCCATCGTGTAAATATCGCATGTCATGACGATATTTAGTGGTCATCTTTCAAGAACTGGAATAAATCGTTACGAAGAAAGTTAAAATATATTTTCTGAGTCTCTCATGATGTTCAATACGGCCGATTAAATGGTCGTCAACTATTCTAAACCAATTGTTCATTTTAAACTCATGTTGAGAGTGCTGAAGCCAATTTTCATTGGAATTCTCATCTGATCAACGGTGAGAATTTTTAATATTAGATTAGATTATCCGTAGCCTCATCTGTGAACAAGATTTTTGAAGCAAAATCTGGATTTTGGCATTTCACAAAAATGTGCTGTTGGTAAAAAGTCACGTTCTAAAAAATTTTGTAAACGGATAAAGCTGTTGTTCATAGAACCAACTTCAACATTTCATGCTATTTGGAGAATACTAATATTTGAGTTTTCAGCAAACTATAGTGGTCGACCATTTCGATTACGACGGTTAGAGCTACCCGTTTCTCTCAATTTTTGGAACAACCTTGAAAATTAATAGCTCTCAATTCAGCATCACCATATACTTCCGTAAATGATACTTGGTCAAATTATTTTCTTTGACCCCTTGTATATTTATTATTAACTTTTGCACTAAAGTAAGTCGGTTCAGATTATTAGATTAGTTAGACAGTTATTTTGACCACAGGAGCCTCTAATGACCCATTTATTATTTATATTGTTGATAAAATGCTGTCCTTTTCAGATAATTTTATTTATTTGAATCGAGTTTGGATTGGGTTTTTGAAAAAGTGTCACAAAAATTTGTTAGAGCCCTTCGCCATTTTAACTCTCATAGGTTTCTGTATATTGCCACAAAAAAATTAAGTTGCAGCTGTGGATTAACAAACTTCACGCTGGTACTAATCTGCAAATTCAACACTCTTTACTAAAAAGCAATTTAATTAAATTGGAAGAGCGAACGCAACTGAATTCTATGGATTCAGTAAAAGTTAATTCTACTCACATAAATAAACATGTAGAGGTTTTTTCGTGTAAAGAATAAAATTTCTTAGTATATCTGAGAAAGTCGCGCAGTCTAACGACAGTGCAATTGCTCTCATCAAATCGATGATTCCTGCCTATAAAACTTGATATAAATTACACAAAATTACAGACATATGTCACTTCAAAAGTCACGCTGAACTAGAAACAGTGTACCTGTAAGAAAAACAGTTATAGCGTAGACCGAGATCATTGTTATATTACGCGTGGTATCTCCAACATTTAATATCCTACTATAGTCTCTTATTTAATGTATAAATTTTGTTACATATAGCAAGTACGATGTGTGTTTAACATTTATTCTGTATCAACATTATAATAGGTAATAATTAAAGTATCTTGGGTAACATGGCGAGTAGATAGTGTACTTCGCGAGAGCCACTGGTTCGAGAAATACGCATCAATCGAGGATCTAAATTATCCTATAACACCCGTGGTGCCTTCAGTGTTTACCGTTCTACTAATCTGTTATTTAATTCGATTTTTTTTACATAAAGTTGCCTTTATTTGACATTTAGAATGTATTGACACTATGGTAATTAAAATATCCTAGGTATTATATGGATAATATTGTTCGAGACTGTTATTTAAATCGAATATATTTTTACATATAGCTGTTATGACATTTATTTCACATTTAATCTGTATTGACATTAATAAACTTGTTTTATTTCCAGGGCAATGCGTTTTTAATTTGTTCAGGACGTTATGGATATTTCGTAATGCCTAGAGCGTTATTTCTCATTTAATGTATTTCAAAATACGGTGATTGTTACAAAATAATAGAATAGCGGGATATTAATAATTAGTTTAAACGCTTAGAGCTTTTATTTCTGCTTTGTGCAACTTAACCACAATAACAACTATTCCAGAGATATAATGCGATAAAATAGGGCAAGGGCAGACAATATGGAAAGGTTAACTACAGGTGCATATTAAAATGCACCCATGGAGTATTTTTATAGCAATTTTATTACAAAATGTAACGTCTGGCAGTCTTCCTAGACGTTTAGAGAAAAACGCTTCAATAAGCTCTAAGCGACATGGTACATTTATAAAAATAGAAATACTGTTATATTTTTAACACAATGATTAAAAGATTGAATACATTTTTTTTCGATCTTCTGTCTTTGTTAGGCCTTTGGAATACGTGGTTAAAATTAATGACATTTTGACTGAATCACCCTGTATAGATTACCATTTAAAAAATCAAAGGTGACCTTCGGATATACTTGAAGGGCTCTAGGATTTCTGTGAAAATAATAGTACAATATCGTCACCCGATTTTTTTATGCGACAAATAGTTTTCAAGATATTAAGGAGGTATATCGGGGTCGCAGGGAAGTGAGGATCGCAGGGGGGACTAAAACCCGCTACGAACTTGAAAAAATTAGATTCTATTGAAATTATTTGCGATAAACATTATCTATACAGGGTGTCTCATAATTAGCCGTCAACCCTGAACAGGCCGATTCTATGATCAAAACTAAGTAAAAAAGTTCATATGAACATGAGTCCGGAAATGCTTCCTAAGGGCACAGGGACCCATTGAAGAGGGAGGAATGGAAATCATTTTTTTGCAATATCTCTCAATCGCGTTGTGATAAATGAATGAAATTTGGTATACACAGCTAAATTTTGATGAGCAATTTGATGGACTAATCCATTTATTTCCACAAGGTCCATTGGGGTGGGTACGGGGGGGCCCTTGGTACTTTGCGTGTGTAACTTTTTCATCTTTGACTTTTTAACAAATTGGACAGCAAATTCCGTTTTCCCGAACTGTTTTACGTTAAAAAGGTACTCTTGTTTCAAATCGTTATCTTTAACGGTTTCTGAGAAAATCGCTCTTGAATTAATCCCACTTTGGTCAATTTCATAGTAATTTAAACAAAAAATAATAATAATAATTTTCCTTTCCTCTCTTTTCCATTTAAAGGATTAATTTTTATTTAATTTAATTTTTTATTATTATTTTTTTATTAAAATTAGATTAAATTTAAACAAAAAAATTTTTTTTTGTTTAAATTACTATGAAATTGACCAAAGTGGGATTAATTCAAGAGCGATTTTCTCAGAAACCGTTAAAGATAACGATTTGAAACAAGAGTACCTTTTTAACGTAAAACAGTTCGGGAAAACGGAATTTGCTGTCCAATTTGTTAAAAAGTCAAAGATGAAAAAGTTACACACGCAAAGTACCAAGGGCCCCCCCGTACCCACCCCAATGGACCTTGTGGAAATAAATGGATTAGTCCATCAAATTGCTCATCAAAATTTAGCTGTGTATACCAAATTTCATTCATTTATCACAACGCGATTGAGAGATATTGCAAAAAAATGATTTCCATTCCTCCCTCTTCAATGGGTCCCTGTGCCCTTAGGAAGCATTTCAGGACCCATGTTCATATGAACTTTTTTACTTAGTTTTGATCATAGAATCGGCCTGTTCAGTGTTGGCAGCTAATTATGAGACACCCTGTATAGCAAAGAAATCTACTCAATATGCACAAAACATACATATTGAAAATTAACAACATAAAAATATCTTATTTAAGTAGTTTTAAATTATATTTAATGAACGCATAAACACTATGTAGATGTTGCAACAGCGCTAATAATCGAGTGCAGCTGTACACACTGCGAACCTACAGACCTCGGACATCGGAGATATGGCGCGTCAAATTCGGGTAAAGATGCGTACGCGTTCAAAAATGTGTGTAAACTTTGTATCCTTTATTTAAAATCCGTAAATCATGTGAACTGTTAAAACAACGAAAATTATATTAATTTAGTTCTAAAGAAATGAAATGACACTCGCGCCCATCTCTCGTCCAAGTCAAAGAAAATGTTGGATGCAATTTTGAAGGTTCTGTGATAGAAATTACATTATTACTCACTGTTCGTGTTTTTTATCTCTATTTTAGTAATGTTACAAAAGTGTTGCAACTATAACTCATTTTTTAGATATAAAGTTTGCTTAGAAATATTTATGTTCCTTTGTTATTCTGTACAAATGCTTTTATCTCAAGTATTACTAATTATATTAACCCTAAATATTGCTGGGTACGGATTACGATGTTTTTATAAACCATTAAATATATTAAAAGGATTTATCAACTGTATTTTTAATTCCAATAAATATATCACATCTTCTTAGCCTTTTTTAATTAATTTAGTTTTTTAAAAACATTACAAAAAATAATCTGTTGTGGATAATTTATTTTTGATAACAATGTACA
Source organism: Anoplophora glabripennis (assembly GCF_000390285.2). Lineage (NCBI taxonomy): Eukaryota > Metazoa > Arthropoda > Insecta > Coleoptera > Cerambycidae > Anoplophora > Anoplophora glabripennis. The sequence continues at coordinate 433,388 of NW_019416281.1, forward strand.
TGGGATTTAGGAGAAATGTATATGTTTGAAATCAATTTCGTTTTTATCAAGTCTTTCAAATGTATCCCCTCCTAGCTGTCAGCTGATTGCGACGTTGCCACATTAATCTTCAAGTCAGAAATTGGTTTCTGTTTTTAATTAATACAGCTGTACTATGTCAAAACTTACATTAGTTTTACATCAAAAATAAGATAATACTGTGTACAATCATCTATGGAAAAGTTTTGTTTCACAATTTCTAGTTATGGGCAAAAAAAGAGCCGCACCATCCATCTTCGCCATATAAACCTATGTTAAAATGAACAACTTTCAACAACAATATCTCAAAATCTAGATTAAAAAATTTTTTTTTTAAATATGACGCACAAAGGGAGCACTGGGTAATACCCTATATAAATTTCAAGTACATTTGTGTATTTTGTAAACCCAATATACCTCCTTAAGTCGTTTCCTTTCAAATGGGACCCCTGGTATGGTTCTGACCAATAAAATTTACTCAAATGAAAAATGTTTTACTAAGTAATATGTTATTTTAAAACTAAATTAACGACTTTACCGCTTTTACATGTGATTTTTCTCTCGCTGTACGATACAGACTACAATAAACGACGACTCTTTTATTTATAAATTTTGCAAAGAGATTCTATCTTAACCCGCCCTTCTCCTAAAACCGCTGTTAAATTTAACCATAAACCGGTAACGAAACCATTGGTGTTGCAGGCCGTCGTCAGCGAGGTCACCTACGCCGAGCTGTCCCTGACACGACCAAACTCCCTGGAGCCTGTTAAAAATGGCGGCAACCAGTACGGCACCCTACGCAGTAGGGAGGACCCAACTATCTACGCTCAAATAGATCATAATAGAAGGCCACCACCGGTCCCAGCCAAAACGTCCCCCATGGTCTCGCCAGTGTCATCTATTTTTCCGGCTGCCAAGCAGGGATTGTACCACAGAGAGGTAGTCACCGTTCGAACGCCCTTAATGGGCTGCCAACAAGAAAGCTGTGTATAAAGCGCCGTGGGATTTTTGTAAATAGTGTGCATGGACTTGAGGTTCGGTGTGTAAAGGTGTCCCTGTAGTATTTGCCGGCCTTTATTGCGGAGCAGTGGTGGTAGTGGCGATGGCCTGTCGCCTAATCTATAGCCATCGATCTTAATTATGTCGGCTGGGTCGCTGCTCGTGACAGCATAGGCAGGAATTTATACGAGGTGTTTCGGAAATGACCGGATAAACTTCTGTGACAGATGTTGCTTAAGGAAATTAAAAGAAAAATTATTATGGAAACTAACCTTAAGATGTGTTGATTCCGAGACACAAGTTTTCTTGCCGAAGACAATATAACATGGGTATTAACATAACTTTCTACCCCCCTTATTCTTTTTTTGCCTTTCTGTCTATGAAGGAATAGTAAATTGCGATCTCATAGAAATGTAAAAAAATAGTTGAATGTTGCGTTCTCGAAGTAAAAACCAAACTTTTGATTTATCAAATAGAATACTCTGTATATTTGTCTTGTTACTTTGTTTGTTTTGACTCCTGTTACTTTTTTATTACAACGATATACAGGGTGTCGGGTACATACAAGTCGATTTAGCTAAATTTACCTCAGTTTAAAGTTGCTCCGTTTTGAAATCCTTTATTTTTATAAATTTAAAAGTCCTGAATTCGACGACCTTCATTACAAACAGGGTGTCGCTGAAAAGGATGGACAACGCTTGACCACAGGTTCCTTGGATGAAAATATGACTATTTAGCCAAACTTACCTATATACAAAAGTGCACGCCTACTGAGATATAGCCTTCTAAATATAGAATAGATAACCTATTTTTTTCAAATAATTTGAAAACTAATTTTCTTAGACACTTCAAATTTGGTACACTTATTTTTTTATATAAGGGCAAGGTAAATATAGAATTTGGAGAGAATACATATACAGGATGTTCTATTTCTAGTGCCTGTGCGCCACTGGCTATCCCGTAACTTTTTTGTATGTACGGCAATGACGACAGAATTTATATTTTTAAAAATAAGCACTATTTTAGAAGATTTTTTGCCTCTTACAAAATTTCGATATAGTTTATGGATTTCGAGTAAAATTGGCATTTTTTACACATTAAATAATATAAAATCAGTTTAAGATAAATAGAACATTCTAGTACGAGGTGCCATATAACAGAGAAACAAATTCATAATAATAATTAAAAGGTTATGTGTCAAGCTAGCGGTGATTTAATTTTAGCATACTTTGTTTTTTATTGCAATTTATACTTTTGCTGAAAAAACTGATATGTTAGTAGTTTTGGGGTATTGTGAAGAAAATTGTTGTGCTACTGTTCGAATATACGCCAATGACGACAGAATTTATATTTTTAAAAATAAGCACTATTTTAGAAGATTTTTTTGCTCTTACAAAATTTCGCTATAGTTTATGGATTTCGAGTAAAATTCACATTTTTATACATTAAATATAGGCAAATATTCCGATTTATAAAAAATAATTTATAACTGCAGCCTCAAAGCAGGGAATAATAATGAAAAAACGTCACATTAAAAAAAATAACTACACATTTTTGGTATTAGTATTACCAATCAATAAAATAAAAATCAACAGTAATATTTAAATAAACAATATCAACTAATAATGTAAGAAAGTCAACATTAACATTTTAAATAAACTAATATTTGTAATCACATTAAAATAATATCACAGTAAATGCTCAGTTACTTTCTTGTTCTTAAACGCAAACATTAGTTCTTTGAAAATTAGAAATTATCCAATAATTGTGCATTACCCCTCTCATAACATTAATTTCATTTTGTATTCTTTCCCATATTCGTTTTCTGTATTTACTGAAAAGTTATTTTAAACTGTGGTCCTCAACGCTACCCAAATGAAATAATTACATGGGTTTAGGTCCGGGGATCGAGGTGGCCATTTTAAAGGGGCATTATTTCCTCTACATATCCACCTGTTAGACCTTTAATAACCTGTAATACCTACCTGTACCCTGTAATACCTGTAACCTGTAATAACTGGCCTTTTAATACTCTATTAAAGGAACTTTTTGATAGCCAACCTCTGCCGCTAAACGTATTTTATTTACTTGAGGAATTTCTTCGGCCCTTTCCAAAATTTGTTCCTCCAGCTAAATAATTCCGGCCGTACATTATCCACGATTTAATATTACAGGTAAAAAACGTCCTGTTTCCCGAAGGCGTCTCTGGCATTAGTAAATGTTTTATGATTTGGAGTTCTTCGATTAGGAAATCTTTCAGCATATATTCGAACAGTAGCACAACAATTTTCTTCACAATACCGCAATACTACTAACATATCAGTTTGTTCAGCAAAAGTATACATTACAATAAAAAACAAAGTAAGCTAAAATTAAATCACAGTTAGCTTGACACATAACCTTTTAATTATTATTATGAATTTGTTTCTCTGTTATATGGCACCTCGTACTAGAATGTTCTATTTATCTTAAACTGATTTTATATTATTTAATGTGTAAAAAATGCCAATTTTACTCGAAATCCATAAACAACATCAAAATTTTGTAAGAGGCAAAAAATCTTCTAAAATAGTGCTTATTTTTAAAAATATAAATTCTGTTGTCATTGGCGGACATACAAAAAAGTTACGGGAGAGCCAGCGGCGCACAGGCACTAGAAATAGAACATCCTGTATATGTATTCTCACCAATTTCTATATTTACATTGCCCTTATATAAAAAAATATGTGTACCAAATTTGAAGTTTTTAAGAAAAACGGTTTTCAAATTATTTGAAAAAAAACTAGGTTTTCTGTTCTATATTTAGAAGGCTATATCTCAGTAGGCGTGCACTTTTGTATATAGGTAAGTTAGGCTAAATAGTCTTGTTTTCATCCAAGGAACCTGTGGTCAAGCGTTGTCCATCCTTTTCAGGGACACCCTGTATATTGTAACTGACTATTTGACATAAATTGAAAATCATGAAAAGCCACCTAAATTATTCAATAAGTTGCTGAACCAATATAACTTGATCAATTTGTTGACGAAATTATTGGGACAAAAAATCGCAAATGTAAAAGGTTTAACACTTTTTTTGTCCATATTTCTCTGATTTATTAATAGCTCTATCAAACATTACATGACTATATTCTTCTGTACATGTATGTAAAACACGTAGTCATCTATTAAAAAATGAATGAAATGAACCTTTGAAATGCAACATTCAAATGTTGTTCCAAGTACCGCCTTGATTTTAAAATGATGGTGTTTATCATTTTTTTGCAAATGTAAAAATAAAAATAAAAACTTGGATGTTACGTAAGTATCTCGAAAATATCTGTCACAGAGGTTTCGAACCTCATTTTTGTAACATCTTGTATAATAACAACAAAATAATTTGTCATACATCCTACGTGTTCCATTTTAATTGATACATGTGAATATCTCGTTAGTGAAGCCTAGGATCAAAAAATGGCCTAAGTGAAAGTTTTCTGTTCATTAGGGAAAACAGTTGCTGACCTTGAATTTGACATTAACCTTGAATTCCATAATTGAAAGTCTACTTCATAATTGAATAAATGGTATCCTCTTTTCTTACCTTGGAAATGGATTCGGCAAAAAAAATTACAGCCGGATGTGATCTCAACCTTGACCTTGGTGTCAATGTCAAGGTCACAACGTGTTCAAGGTCACAGCGTATTCATATGACAAGCAACCTCGGAGATTTCTCAATATGCAATTAAATTAACAATAGATTAATGAAACGCATAGGTATTGTCAGGAGCAAATAATGTGGAAAAAGGGTACGGGGGGGGGGACGAAAAAAGTGTTTCGTTACTCAACAAAGACATAACTCTGCTTGACAATTGAAAAAGACATATTTGAGTACATTACAAAGTAGGTGACAGAGTTATGGTGGAAAATTGAAAATAAATGTAAAAAATATTATTTGTGGACCATTGAATCACGAGGTCATTTCATTAATAATCCAGGGTTAACTCTTGATTTGATCTTCAAATGAACTTTTAATTTGACCACTTATTACTTTCCAATGTACTCAGATGTAGAATTTATCGCATTTTCAGGTTCCAGCCCCAGGAATACAGGTGCCGATATAAAAAGAACCAAAGTCGTCCTTCAAATGACCTTCAAGATTAAATCCTAGATCCACGGTTCCGAAAATCCTTAAAACCTTTGTAAAGGTCATCAAGGTCGATTTCTGTACTCGACCTTCAAATGACTTTGAATGTCAATGTCAAGGTCGTATCCAAGGTCATGATTTGAGTACCTTGGTGAAAATCTTATCGACATTGGGGGTTACATATTATGCCGAGGTTCTTTAGGGTGACGAATAATTTCAACTCGCTGTGACCTTGACCTTGACAGCAAGGTCAAAGTTGAGACCACACCCTGATGTAAAATTTTCTGCCAGATCCATTTCCAGGGTAAAAGATAGATGGTCCCATTTAAAATTATGAAGTTGACCTTCAATTGGCCTTCAGGTTCACAGTTAACGTCAAATTCAAGGGCAAAAAATGGGCCACGTGGTATATTGCCTAATTTTACTATTTTAATGTTATAATGAATGTATTATCAATGCATTTTTTTCCATTGCCAAGAAATGCGTCAACAATTTCAATTAAGAATCTATTTTTAACTTTCTTAAAGGTACAAGAAAAATTTTTAATTGACCCAGTTTTAATTGGCATATATTTATTTATTTCAATGTACGCCAATATCTTCCCTTCTCTGCTGTCTTGATTTCCTATGCGTATTGACAAGAAAATACATATCCAATTAAATATCATAAACCTATATACGAGTAGTCCATTCGAATTTCCATTTGGTGTATTGGTGTTTCAATAATTAATGATACACACATGAAATTTGAACCGATTTTGAACGATTTATATATCGTCATTTCCATGATCTTGATCGTGATGGTAGTGGTGACTTAAGACCAGCTTCATCTGCACAAAATATCGTGAATTAAGTCAGAAATGATATGAAAATGATACAAAACTGCAAGTATTAACACACAAACTTTTTATACTTACATGTATTAGGAAAATCACCTTTTTAACTTTTATTTCATTACAAATTTTCTTGTGGATCAAGAGGATATAACTTTTTTCAGTATCATAAAGTCAACTTGTTGAATTTGTGATATTATTCTTTGGATATAGTTCATTGATTTCTGACCAATATACAACAATATTTTTCCAAACGATTTATCACTATAGGCCACTTGACTACTGCTCTGCGTTTTGGCGATCCTACATGTCCTTATTTAGTCAGAAATAAAATGTGTACATTTTATATTAAAGAGAGGTCTAGGGCCCAAATTACTTTGTTACTTCTTTGTTCTAGTTTATAAAACATGTTTCATTTTAATTAGGAGAACACACTTTATGAACAAATCCTTTATTGATCTAGAAAATAACTGAATTCAATACACTACAAATTGTAGCTCAAATCAAGTCTACAACGAGAAATGTAAACCTACATTATTTTTTCCATTTTTGAAGAAAGAAATTAATAGCGAAATTCGTTAAATGCTCTCCCGAGATATTATTTGATGTACAGAAGATTTTTATACTCAGTATATGTGATACGTAAATTAATTAATAATAAATAATAAATGTGTACATATACACCTAAATTATAAAGATCTAACACAAAATTTTATCTACAATTATAGGTGAATCTACTGACAATATGCTTCGAAAGTACTAATCAACTCTTACTGACATATCCCTAGGTATGAACATATCCGAAACGATACTAATACATATTTAATATAACAAATCATATTGTTGACTTCTTCCACTGGTTGGTTTGGTTTGTAAATACATTTTCCTGTTACTTCTAAACGGCATGAACGTTCGTCATTGTTTTCTAGTCAAATTAAACGAGTTTACCAAATTTTAAAATGTAAATGTTAATTATTAAGGTTTTGTAATGCAAAGTGAAAATTTTTATATATAGACTGATTGATGATGGGGAATTAAATGAATTTAGATACGGTTAAGCGCGTAGGAGGCATGCCTGGTAGCACAAATTTGTATAAAATGTAAATACACAATTTTGATTATTGTTATCTTCATGAGTGTGATCATATATTTCCAAGACGATGAAAAGTATAATATCACTGAAATTACTCTATAAAATATATATTGAGTCGTTTAATGTTTAAAATTTACTACTACAATGTCTCCGTAAGATGATAATGTAACTATTGTAAACATGAATATCTTCATAATAAAGTGTTTATGCTATGTAAATCATCAATTCTTTTTCTCCCGTCCCAAACTAAAGAAATTGGATGTCAATTTTACACTCACGTAAGAGATCCACATAAATACAGGGTGTTCCTAAATAAGTGTCGCAACAGAAAACTGTAAATTCCTCTTGAAAAAAGAATCATTCTTTTCCTCTTCCATTTTTCTCTCCGGATTTTCGTTTTCAAGATACACGGTGTCAAAATTTTCATTTTTTAAAAAATTTTTCCCAATATCTTAGGAACCGTTTGAACTACAGGACTGAATTTTTGTACACGCATTACCACTATTAATAGCTACTTTTTCGCACTTTTCTCGAATTCATTGAACGTGCCAGTGGTGGAGATTTTAAGGTATCGTCAGGGTTTCCCCCCACTAACTTTTACGCCACTGGAAAAATTGACATGTGACAGCAAATTCTGAAGCGCCAATGAATTTTACACAAAAAGAGTTCTCTTGTTTCATTGCTCTAAAGTCTACCGTTTTCAACAAGAATGACTTTTTATGAAGAAAAACAAACATTTTGCTAACGTTTCGAAAATCTTTTGTGATTCAAAAGATAGGTAGTAATAATTAACAATTTTAACGAAATTTAACAACATTTGCTGCAAGTAGCTATTAATACTGGTAACATATGTACAAAAGCTCAGTCCTGTAGTTCAAACAGTTCCTAATATATTGGCAAAAATCTGAAAAAAAATTTTGACGCCGTGTATCTCGAAAACGAAAGCTCGGAAAGAAAAATGGAAGAGGAAAAATATGTTTCTCTTTTCAAGGGGAATTTACAGTTTTCCGTTGCGACACTTATTTAGGAGCACCCTGTATATTGCTATATTGCTGCGGTTACTAGAACTTTCAGTTAAATGTAATTTTGATGCCATTAAAGGTAAGTGAATAGACGTAATGCTGTGGTAATTTAATATTTCAACAGTAGAAAATATTTTATCTGTAGGTACCTAATATCAAATTGTAGGCCAAGAAATAAAGGTGAAAAATCATCGAGAAATCGTGAAAATTACTGGGCGTGATTTTATTGTTGAAAAGTCTTGGGAATGATAATACAAGAGGCGTCTCATCAAATGGGTCATGAAAAAAGTATAGCGTCATTGTTTTTTATCAACAAATAGGTCAAAAATTCGACATTTTTCGTTCTACACGTTATTGTAAAAAAACTTTATTAATCTTGGCGAAAAATGTTCAACAGACGATTTGATATAGAGGAACTCATCTTTAAAGTAAGACTTTATAAGTTAAAATTGCTTTATAAACAAAAAATTCATTGCAGAAAAACGGAAAATGTGCTTTTTCTTTAATTATTAATAACTTTTTAAATAATTAATAAAATCTTACCAAGCTTTCCCAAAATGTGAGTTTTTATATCCTTAAGAGATATGTGCAAAAGGTGGGCTCGATCGGTCAAATAGTTTTTGCAAAATTCCATTTACTTATCCCATTTTTGCAAAAGAGGCCCATTTTCAAATGACTATTCCGGGGGCAGGGTTATGACTAAAACATTCTTTTTGAGCTCATTTTCTTCGAAGGGACAACAAGTATCCTCTAGTTAAAAATATATATTTTTTCAAATTTAGTTGTATATAATTGTTACCAAATAAAAGGCACTTTTTTCCCCATTAAACAAATCCGCGATTTTTAACATTTGAAAGAACATTGACCTGAAATTTTAACATTTTGTAAATGTAAACTTTATGACCTGTTAATTTTAATTGAATTTGCCCAGTAGCCCTTTAGGGAGTGGTGGTGGGGGGATATTCCTCTCAACCAGGAAAAAACTGACAATGTCAAATTTGTAATATCTCAGCTTCTATGTAACGTAAAACCTTTTTTTAATCTGGGGTAGCTCGACGAAAAAATTACTTCTGGATTATTTCTACCCTTGTAAAACCAAAAATTTTTTTTTCCTTTTTTAATTTGAAATGTTTTAGACAATAACTCTCAATAAAAAAATGTCAAAATATAATTTAACCCCCTCAACCCCCAAATTTAAGTTGAAATTTGTATCTAATGAACTGTAAAAAAAATTCTACTGTCAGTATTTTTATACTAATTATAAATAAAAATAATTTTACAAAATAATTAATCCTTTAATCAATATAGAAAATCCATAATTATATAAAAGTATGAAAAAATAAAAAAATAAAAATATTGATTTTTTTGGGGGTTGAGGGGGTTAAATTAATTTTGAATGGTTAAAATAATTTTGACAACATTTTTTATTGAGAACTATTGTCTAAAACATTTCAAATAAAAAAAAAAGATTAAAAAAATTCATTTTAGGAGGATCCAGAAGTAATTTTTTCGGCGAGTTACCCCAAATTAAAAAAAAAAGGTTATACGTTACATAGAAGCTGAGATATTACAAATTTGACATTGTCAGTTTTTTCTTGGTAGAGAGGAAGATCCCCCCACCAACACCCCCTGAATGGCTAGTGCTGCGTAGCTTTACTTTGACGGGCTCTGGATTGATCAATTATGGGCAAATTCAATTAAAATTAACAGGGCATAAAGTTTAAACCTACAAAATGTTAAAATTTCAGGTCTTAATGTTTATAACAAATTGCCCTTATAAAAAAAAATTGCTAACTCCGGACCTATTGGTCGTAGAAACTTGTTTTTTTTTCACTTTGTAGGTTTTTTACGAGCTTTTGGAATGGTGTATATAACTTCTTTCAAAAGTTAAAAACCGTGGAGTTATTTTATTTGTTTATTAGGGAAAAAGTGCTTTTTATTTGTTCAAATTATATACAACTAAACTTGAAAAAACTAACTAGAGTATACTTGGTGTTCCTTCAAAGAAAATGAACCCAAAAAGAATGTTTTGGTCATAACCCTGCCCCCGGAATAGTCATTTGAAAATGGGCATTCCTTGCAAAAATGGGAAAAATAGATGGAATTTTGCAAAAACTATTTGTCCGAGCTAGCCCATCTTTTGCACATCTCTTAATTATATAAAAACTCACATTTTGGGAAAGTTTGGTAAGATTTTATTAATTATTTACAATGTTATTAACAATGAAAGAAAAAGCACTTTTTCCGTTTAATTTTGCAATAAATTTTTTGTTTATAAAGCAATTTTAACTTATAGTCTCATTTTAACGATGAGCATGACCCATTTGATGAGACGCTTTTTGTATTATCATTCCCAAGACTTTACAACAATAAAATCACGCCCAGTAATTAATAAATTTAAAAATGTTTCCTTCCCTGGTCTATTAATGCATTTCAGTAAGCTAGCTAATGCACTGTAATAATTTTTTTTTGCCAAAAACAGATTTCTTTTCAAAATATCTAAATCTTCCAATATTAATCTTCTAGTAATTTTCAATTAGAAAATTAAGTATTCTTTCATATCCATTCACCAAAAAAGTAAAAGAAACTGCAACTTTAATATATTTTATGTATCCGAGCGAGATATTTCAGCTATCTGATTTATTTAATACTACGGTATTACTATCTTTTCATCTGAACTGAATCATTGAGTAAAGAAAATGCAGAGAAAACTCTAATTAGGTTCTCGGTTCAAATACCCGTTGCTCCATATCGTAGAATCGTAACCCAAAACAGACGCTTGTAACATTTCCGTGCTTTAATATTTCTTTTCTCGTTTAATTTCAATTTAATATCTAATTATGTCGAACAAAGTAGAAACAAAGGGATGTATATTACACCTCTAAACGTAGAGATAATAAATGAAATGAGACTTCAGTTTTAATTTACTTTAAAAAAAAATATGTTACTTCCAAGAAAATAAAAAATACATGAAAACGTCGAATACACAAGGACAATTACTGTAATAGGTGCTTTAGAAATGAAGAAAAAATTTTAAATTTATGCAAAAAAAATTAAACAGAAATGGAGAAACTTTTTATGATCTAACCTTTTTATTATTCTTTCTTAACGTACCTAGTATCTGAAACAAGGCTTATGTTTAATGGATAAAGGAAGTAATATGTACCTGACATTAATATACACTGAATGATTTATGTTCCGTTTTATTTTTAATGAGGTGCACCAAAGTCGTCAAATATAATTGAAAGTTTTTTATGGGACATAATCTTATTTTTTACTTTTTTGCATAGTTTGTAAGATGCGGATCGTAAAATGTTTCATTTAATATGGTCTTGTTTACAGTTTACAGTGTTCTAGAACAAAAAAGTTTTTTGCACACTTCAGGAAATTTGACACATTTACTGAGTTCGTTGAGACATTTGTAAGCGACTTTTACAAATTAGCTGTCGACAGGCGGTAAGTAATCTAATAAATGTAGAATTTTAAGAATCCTTTAAAGCCAAAATTAAAATTACAATTTGAACAATTATTATTATTTATTGGAATTATAGAATTCGGGTTTAAAACAACGTTAATCTGATGACGCTATAATTGCTGCACATTTTATAATAACACTGAGCTGCGATACCACTTTCTATCACCGTAAAATTTCCTCGAGAATTTTCTTGTAAAATCTTGTTTGAAAATTGGTTTTTATTTTTGATAGAGTCTTCGATATATCCCTCAGCTACAGAGGACGAACGCCACCCACCGTGCCTTTTTAGGCCTAAAATATACAGGGTGTTCTGAAAATCCGTCAGGAAACTCCAGGGGGTGATTCTACAAATTAAAATAATAGCAGTATGCAATAAAAAAAATTCGAATTAGCAACTGTTTGCAAGTTACAGCTTGTCAAAGTTTATTTTTTTATTATTTTATTTAATTCAAGATCGATTAATCTCTCATTTGGCACACCCACTGAGTAGATGAAGCTCTTTTGGAACAGTCAGAGAAAACTGTCAAACTAGAGGGCACTTTACCTGGAACTCAAAATTTGTTTTCATAACATCACTTAAATTTAAACAATATTGAAATGAGAAACAATATCAGAAAAAAATATATACTCTTTATTCAAGCCGATAAATGTATCCATTTAGCAGGAAATCGTTGTTAAAATGTTATTAAACATCAAATTTTTAATAATTCTTTCTGCAATTAATCAAGTTGCCATGCTGTAATACCTTCTCTTGTAAAACCAGCGTCGTTAGTAAATAAAATAGTATTACTAAATTCATTATCCTCATCTTATTTTTTCACAATGCTATTACCTACAAGGCCAAAAAAATTATTATGGTGAAAAATCAAACTTATACCGACTTTAGACAATTTTTGTTACAATTCGTAATACCAAAATTACTAATGACATTTATTTAAAGCATGGTAACTTGATTAATTACAGAAAGATTTATAAAAAATTTGATGCCTCTTCTCCCAATCCAATTCCGTAGAAAACGTTGGTCCAAATACTGACGGACAATTAACGCATAATGCGGAGGAGCACCGTCCTGTTGAAAAATCAAATGATCTTCATCATACTCTGAAACATTTCCAATAGTATCAGTCAAGGCAGGGTCAATAGCGTCTTCCAGTAATTGCAAACACATTTGGTCTACCAGGTAGAATAAAAGGACCCACCAGCTGGTCACCGAAAATTCCAGCCCATACATTTAATTTTTCCGGTTGCTGTGTATGCACCTCGTGAAAAACTCTTGGGTTTGAATCGGACCAATAGCGGCAATTGTGACGATTTACCGTCCCGTTCAAGAAAAAACTGCATTCATCAGAA
>NW_019416281.1:448437-463432 GCF_000390285.2 Anoplophora glabripennis
GCTACAAATTATTGCGTAGTTGCCAAGTCTTCAAACATGACAAATATGAAAAATGAAAAATAGTTTAATATGTATACAGAATTTAACAATATTGTATGCCTAACTTAATAATACTATCCTATAATAATAATTTTCACAATTGTGATGAAAATTGCGATAAAAATATTAAGTACATTTCCAGTATAATTATACAGCTGACAACAATGATACAATTAGACTGTGAATAGACCAGGCTTAATCTATAAATGTAAATAAATAAGTCCCCTTTATTTAAATGTCCTTGATTATAAACGTACCTTAATCTTCAATGTCATTTATTTTCATATTTGATATAGTTATTCCTTTCTGCACGTTTCTGCTGTTCCAAATATAATTCCTACTTTTATATTTAAATAGACTTCACCAGAAAAAATATTTAAAGGCTGCAAATTATCAAATATTCACACGGAACACGTGAATCACAAATTTTAACCACTTTACCCTAAATCTAAATAGTAATCATAAAAACAACAGTATTTTTTTTGTAATTCTCACAGTAATTGCACAATTTTTAATTAAATAATACCAGGATTATTAACCCTAGATATAAATATACCGCACCGAAATTCAAATAACTAACATACCCCATTTAGAAGAAGCATCTAAGCCGCATGTTTTGCAAAAACAGCTTTCTATTCCCAATTTTCGACTTAGTACTTATCGTAAATCTCTGGAAGGAGAGCCGAGTAGCCTCGCAGACATGCTACAACATAAATACTTGGAAGCGTTTTATTTAGATCGCAGTTTGATTAAATTCTATTGGCACGTCTTCGATTGTCAAAATGTTAGCGATATTGGCTATTGGGAGACGTTCTTTCTGCCAGAAACACGCTGCCATTACTAACAGTTCCGGCGTTTATTCAATCCCCATGTTGCCTATCTGTTATAGTGGATCTGACAATTGCATTGCATGTCTACTTAATGCTTTCCGGTGCTAGATGTTCTTCTTCAAGTCGTGCTTTATTAAATTTATTTCGATGTGCATGCGAAGGCACACTCGCGTATAAGTGCAGAAATTCGGGCTGAAGGAAAGAGTAGGGTAATTTTGTAATCGCGGACAGAGTTGTAAAAAATTTAACGTAACATTGACTTTGTGAAAAATTTGATGGAATAATTTTACTCGATAATAAAACAAGAACAGGACTTGTTCCTGAAACAGTTCCTAAGGGTTCTACGGTCCTTCAAAGAATAGTTGAAGATACAAGATAGACCCTCATGCAAGATTTGAAACAATAATTGGGAGGAGTTTGAGAGATACAGATTTAGATAGACCAGTTCTATTGTTATCACAGTATCATGAACAAAAAACATTGGAATGAATGTAAAACCGTTGGTCCCTTGTCTAAGCAATGACAGACAAGTAAAAGACAAACTGGAGATTCGGCAAAATTTCCAGATTAGGGATTATTTCAAAAAGGAAAAAAAAATCATTATTTCAACACATTCAGACACGCAAGAAGCAGACAACCAGTCTCTTATTGGGGGAATCTTTCATCAGAATTTGGTGTAGAAAATTTTATAAATATCTCTAATAAATTTTTACAGTCATCTTTAGCATCTTTGAGAGACATTGATGGACCCATGTAAATACCTATCCACATTATAGATCCGCTACAGGGGGATTCAGATCAACAGATTCGATTACCGCAGCTCCTATTATGGCGTTAATACATTTTGGAATATAATTTTACAATTTAAACGAGTATGTCGTTTTAATTGTAAAATCATGATGACTTAATATTTATATTTTGTGCGACAGTTGCAGTTTTATTGGTGTTTTAAAGGTTGATTTCTAATGACTAGAATCAAATGTCAATCACTATAGGTACATTTTTTTTAATCACTAGCGAAATAAAGTAATTCTAATTTAACTATGATTTAGTGTTTATATTACAATGAAAAGTTGCTTTATAAAATTGGATTCCGCTACCAAATCTAACAAAAGGGGCTCATTACATTCATGAGATATCATTCTATAAATATTTGCTTCTGTAATAATAGAACAAGCAATAGGAGGTATCGCCAGCAGTTGTTGTTAAAAAGTTTCTTCCTAATCTTGATTTTTTGTTGAAGAAATCTTCGACATACCCTTCAGCTACTTTGTCGCTTTTCCAGCATCCAAAACGCTTCAATGTAGTGGTATCTGCATCACAGTCTACTAAGGAAGTAGCTGCTGATCTACAAAATGAGGGATATTTTGCAGTTGCTGTTCTGTTATATTGTTAACTTCTCGAAAGTATTTTTCAGATACGCAAACAAAAAATAACACAGCTACACAAAAAAAAGTTGTCTGTACATTTCATACGACATATGTTATCCGTAGTATTTTTGCCTCCTGATCCTAACCTCAAAAAATAGGTCAAAAATAGCAAAAATTCACGAAAAAGCGCTAGCGCAAAAATACAAATTTTTTTTTCTATATTCAAATGTTCATTTATATGATTAAGACCCCGCCGAACATGAATCCGCTTTCAGAATTGATGGTTCTTTTTTTTAACCTCAAAAAACGGGTCAATTTACGGTCAGATATCACGAATTTTCAAAAAATAACAGATTCGCGCCAATTTTGGTATACGGGGGTTTTCTGGGTCGCTGATCACGGATCCGAGGTCAATTTTGCAATTCAAGATGGCGGATCCAAGATGGCCGACCAAATTTTCATAAAATAAAACATTTGCTCCAAATTTGGCGATCTGATCATGATTCCGAGATCAGATTCACAAAATTCGTTTTTAAAAATTGAATCAGCTACATATGTACTTTATTACCTTAGATTTGGCAGAAATCCCGTGAATAGATCGTTTATAGAAAAAAGAACAAGATGTAGCCGAAAGAAAAAGGTTAAAACATGATTGGGTACTCAGGTTATAAAGTAAACAGAAATATTACAAAATGAATAAATAAATTTCGCAATTCTAACCTCAAATTTGTGATCAGTAGAGTTCGTCGGATGATCATAACCATCGCGTCAGCCTTTCGCTACAGCACATCGTACGAAACCGGTAATAACGACAATTATTGGCTTCGCGTTTGTTTCGTGTATACGTTTTTTATTTTCTAATAATGTTTAACGCGGCAAGGGGTAAAAAACGACCTTTCACTGATAAAGTACGAAAATTTATTTATTTTTATTTATACCTACCTGTATATTTATTTGTTTACGATGAGCACGCCTATGACTAGCCGACGAAAACCCCGAACTCTAATGATCAGCGACCCCGAAAACCCCCGTATACGAAATTTGGCGCGAATCAGTTATTTTTTGAAAATTAGTCCTTAATTAACCCGTTTTTTTGAGGTTAGAAAAAGTGTCATCAATTTTGATACATTTGAATACAGAAAATAATTTATTTGTATTTTTCCTAGCACTTTTTCGTGAATTTTTGCTATTTTTGACCTGTTTTTTGAGGTTAGGAAATTCCTTGATGTGATATCTCAATTCTGATACCGGATTCGTGATCAGGAGGCAAAAATATTACGGATAACATAATTATGTCGCACGAAAAGACCACTTTTTTTGTGTGGCTATGTAAACTAAAGGAGTGAGATCCGGTGATCTCGCTGGCCATAACCCTTGACTAATCAGTTGATTAAAATTCTTCTAAAAATTGAATTGTTGATCTTGCAGTATGTGCGGTTGCCCCATCTTGTTGAAACTAACCTTTTGTAACTCAGCGTCATGTAACTGTGGGTTCGATAAGGGTGCAATATTTTTCAGCATTTATAGAATCGTAGAAAAATATACTGATCATTTGTTTTTTACAATTTATTGTTTGTTAGTTAATATGTGGTGTGAATTATAACAATATTTTAAAAGAATATTTTGTCTCAGTGTGACTTAAATAAAATAATACATTTTCCTGTTACATCATCCATTGCATATTGAAGTCGACATATCTCGAAAATAAGTAAATATTGAGAAAAACTTTATATTACAGAAATTACTCAAAATTTAAAGATCTTTTATGGAGGAACCGCATTTCCACGTTCCAGGAATCAAAAAATTTTGTAGTATCGCCACGCCATCTATCCATAATGATTTGAACTAACAATTATAACTGCAATAGACTCTTTTAGTTTGATGTCACATACCGAGGGTGTCCTGACAATATGACCTATTAAACTGTGCCATTAAACATAATATAACTATATATCAAAAGTTTCTTGAACGGGGTCACACTCAAATGGAGTGTGACTCTGTTCACGCGTGTATAGAGAAAAAACTTAAAAACAAAGAAATATACTTACCCAGTGACTATCTGCGACATACAAAAGAAGCTAGACAGAACCCAGGACCTTATGAAGTTAAAGAATTGACATGGAATTTTTTCAAAGATTTTGGCAAGTCCGAATCTCTACGATACAGCACTATACGACCTGGAAAAAGATTAAGGGATCCCAAAGTTACAGACTTAAGAGCACTATGCTACAATGAAGATGGAGACCACGTAATTAAATATTTGTTGGATTTCGACGACGAATGGAAAGCAATTCCATCAAAAGCCCAAATATTAGATCCGATTTTTGAATATCCAAAATTATATAAAAAGAGGCCGGGTATTTTACAAAGTAAATTTAACCACCTTCAACAATTAAAAAGTGTAACTCCCAAAGATTGTCACTACTATTACGACAGCCTTCCAAAAAAATAAAGACAACGGCAGATAACCCTAGTCTAAAGGCTAATTAATAATGTTTAAGGTATTTTAATATTATATATATATTTGTTTCATTTATATTTTTATAATAAAATAGAGTATTTATTTAGTTAAAGTGTCATAATTCATTTTGTTTCCATCTAGCCAATATCTCCTATCTGTAGAAAGATAATACTCAATACAACCTATCCCAACGCCAATAAGTTCAATCGTAAATATTACAAAAAGCAACAAGATCTATCGTTGCTATTTTCCTAAATAATGTGTTTTTTTATTAATTTGTATTGTTTTCATAACTAAAACAATATTTTATAACCAAGTTTGTAATATGTTGTTTATTCTAATTCATTTGACTTTGAAAATAACTCTTTTGTGTTTCCTGTAAAATAGCCATATTAAAGATAGGACATGTTGTCAGGACACCCTCGATATTTAGGCAACCCGCAACAAATTATCATAAATAAAATTGTACAGATCGAATCTGACCCTTATGTGCTATTTACATAGATGCTATAAAAATGAACAACTTCAAATTAATTTATTTTTACAAGGATTTGGAAGTATTTAAGAACAACCAACACGTGTTTCGTAAAATAGATACACTAATGTGCTTAAAACTTACCTTACAAAAAAACGATATAAAAGAATATTCCTAAAAAATAAAGTAAAAATTTTACATTCGCCATGTTATTCCTGATGATAATGCTCGGAAAGAATAGCCTCATACACAAGTGAGCTCTTGTTGATATGTTATCGCTGTCATCATTAGCTTATTTTCTGTTGCTTTGTTTAATCTTGACATTTTCTAGTTCTACCAAGTATTGTTATGTTTTTCTTGGTGTTGTACTGTGTCCGTGTGTTTATCCAATTTTTTTTCTTCAAGATTGTATCATTTTTGTAAGTCTAATTACTTATTTATTAATAATAATAATAATAAATGCAGTCATATCTCTTCCACTAGAAATAGGCATACGTCACTTTATTATAGGTTTCAATATTGTTGAAAAAGCTAGTAGTATTAAGGATCTCGGAGTCATCTTGGATGATAAGTTGGTATTTGATGCTCATATAGATTACATAGTGATTACGTGCTTTCGAATGTTGGTTTCATTTTGAGACTTACCAAGGATTTTAAAAATATTAAAAGTATGTTTTTTTTAGGTTAGGTCTCAATTAGAATATAATACGGTAATTTGGTCTCCTTTATATTTTAAATATAATTGAGCTTGTTCAAATCAAATTTATTAACAATGTAAATTATAGATTTAATCGCGAATTGTTACACGTTCCATATAAAAACTCTCTTAATGTACATAAATTGCTTAGTTTAGAAGAGCGTAGACAACTTTTTGATTGTGTTTTGTTATATAAAATTGTTCATGGATACTTTGATACTGATATTTTGTCTCTGATAAATTTTTTAACCCTGGCGTATGCTAACCGTCAGATCTCGGTATCTCTGTTCAACTCTCGCATAGTAATTACAATTTAAATTCACCGTTTCATAGAATTCCAAGATATTTTAATAGTAATCTACGTCAACTAGTTGATATCTTTAATATTTCTTTGAACACATATAAAACCTCTGTGAGGAAGTGTATAATTTCTTATAGGTAATTTTTTGTCTTTTTTTGTTGTATTCTCACAAGTTAGATTATGTTTATATTGTACTTCATCATCTTGTTTTTTGTTATTTGTTTAGTGTTACCCTGTTATTGGGATTTTTAATCCTGCTGGGTTTCCTACTTCTTAAATAAATAAATACATAAATAAATAAATAGATAAATAATATAGATTTAGAAAAATAGCAGCATACGGCTGACAATTAAAATACAGCAGCACTTTTCTTCGTGCAAAGTCACCTTTCGGTCAAAGTTGAACATCTGAATCTACTAAATCACCCGGTTGGAAACCATATTCGAAGTCAAATTACCAATTGACCTCCCACCCCTTTGAGCTCTAATTAGGGTAACGATAATATCCATTCTAATAAAATATGACCTATTAACGGGAGGTGTTGATAGCACGGCACCCTCATTTGAATAGCGCATACCGATCTTACGCCTCTGATTGATGACGTATGGGAAATTTCTAGTTCATTATGGCGTGCTCGTGTCGATTAAATCGAGATCCATCTCTATATCGCGGGATTATTTCGAATCGTCACGCCTTTGCGCAACATTCCGATAATACGTGAGAGAGCCGGTTTCCTATATCACACGAAAATGAACACTAATTACACGCCATAATTCGAATCATCGAACCGCCGACTTCGGGAGAAGTTTACACCAACTAACTTGCATATTTATCCATACAATTAGCCGTGTGTTGGGAGCAGGCTCGATTTCCCGAATGAAAAATTAGCATTTTAATTAATCATTTCAAGAGGTATGGAGATGAAGCGCCGCGGCAGTCTGTGCGCGGGTCATACTAAGGCAGTGGATGTTTTAGAGCTGCCGATAATTTTTTTTAATGAACGATTAGTTCTGCGTTTGTTACGTTCCGTACGTATCTAGAATGTAGCCAGAGAAATGTCACTTTTGATAAATGTGTTATGTAAAAAAGAACACACGAAGCAGGTTTCATTAAAATGAATAATGAACTTTAACCTGAAGGTACTCTGTGTTTGTATAACTTCGTATTTTGAGAATATAGACTCGTTACAGAAGAATATGCAACAATATATGGTAGATTCAACACAGGGTGTAAGAAGTTTGACTGTCATTACTTCAGCATGAGAGTAATCATAAATGAACAAAAAAGTTGTATATTACAGGGGCGCACAGTGGGAAATATTGGACAAAATGTAGGATAATTGGAATTCTCCAATTAATAAAAGGTAGATAAACTGATATACATATATCATATATTACTTAATTGTACAGAAAACACATCTTATGCCAACTAATGCTAAGAATTCACTAACTGTTCTCGCGCCTTTTCAATGCCTCTCTATTCCTGTCGGCCGTGTCGCCTTATCGTTCATACGTGATGTTTATATAAACTTAATTTCGACGGGTGAACACTATTTCCTATAAAAATTCTCGCCACTTGCCAATTTTCATCGTCTCGTCGTGATTTTTTTTTAATAATCTCGCGGTACTCTGAATTTTCATATTCCGGTGAGGTTTTTTCGAAAAATCCTTTTTTAATGCTCAGGGAGCGCCCCAATCTCAATGTCGAAGAAAAATTTTATAAGTATTTTTTAATTTTTTTAGATAATATTTGATTCTCCTAACTCCCGAATTTGTGGTTAGGTTAGTCAATCAGGCTTCATTGCAAATTTAATAAATGGTTAGTAATAATAAACCACAATAATGTTTTACAAACGTTTTATTGCTATGTAAATGTTTTTACGGAATTTTTCTAGCAAAAAATTCGAGTTAAACAAAATTTCAGGATCTTTAGGTTATGTTTTCAGTTTTAACTAAGGGTTTTGGCGATCGCGATGATGAACACTCAACAAAAATACATTTTGTGACAATTTTTTTCACTCTAATGATTTGATTTGACAATCTTTCCAGTTTAGAGGTTAGGTTCTTGGGTTAAGATGTCAGATTTGGGTACAGTATGGCACAAGGTGTGAGCTCTCGAAAAAACTGTTGATCGAATCTCTGTTCAATAAAGATATTTTTAATTTTTTTTATTAATCCTTAATTTAGTGAGTTTAAACTTAGTTAATGTTGGTTTTGAGGTTAGGTTTTTTAGATTCATATTCATGGATTGGGTATAACATGTTACGTAGGGTTATATTGAATCTATTTCGTACTTTTGGCATGTAAAAATACTTTTTTTCCCAATGTAAATTTCGTTTAAGGCTTTTAGGTTAGAATTAATAATTTTGAGGTTAGGTTTTTGAAGAAAAGATATCAGATATATCATCAAGGGTCATAATAATCAATTTTATTAATAGCAGATACTTTTTAAACATTTTTTTCTGCAACTGAACATCGAATGTAAAAATTTTTTCTTCAACATTGAGGTTGTGGCGCTCACGACGAGACGATGAAAATTGGCGAGTGGCGAGAATGTCCAATATTTTCCACTGTGGGGCGTAAGATTAACAGTTTTTTCAAAATACAGCGAGTATTAATATTGGGGTTTAATCACAACATGACAACAGTGCTTAACCTAACTACACAGCTTGTGCATACTACGTGTGCACGCGGTAGACTTGCCCTACGCAAAAATTGTAAACAGCTATTATTGTGAAACATTTAGTAAATTTCAAGATAATCGTGTTCCAGTTTTTAAATAAATAAAATAAAATATATTGATTTTGTAGTACGAAGATAGTGTTGAGCACAAGTGCAAAATAAACTACAACATATGCTTAAAATGTCCACCACCATTTTCGCGCACTCGCTGGATAACATCTCAAGAAAAGAAAATAGTGGTACGCAAAAAACACTCAGACACGGTCCAATTCCAGATACCAACTGGATTCCGTATTGCTGGACAGCTTAATACCTCGTGTTATCTGCCGCGCCGTTGTCATATTGCTGGATATTAATTTTATCGAATTTTAAATTTATTACATCGCTAATAATTTTTTAGAATTAAGCATAAAGAAGTTAAATAAAGTGATAAACATTGTATTTTATGGTATTCTATACACGCAGTTGTGTCGATATTCCTTAATTAATCGAACTTTTGTACAGCAAGTTGGAGATTTTGATAATTTTTTTCTCGGAAATGGTTTAGTTTAGAACCTATGTCATATAAGATTTTTTTGTCTATTTTAATGTATTCTATCTTTTTATTGGCTTGCTCAGAAATGGCAAAATAGTATGTTGTTATATTAGGATTGAAGGTGTAACTTTTGCAAAATTGCGAGACAAAAAATACACTTTTAATCTAAATAAAACATGCTATTTTTTCTCCAACCGAAATCCCCCATTTAATTATTAATTTGTGCTTTGAAATTATTCAAACCAAATTGCTAATTGAGTTCATTTGTGGTTCAATTTGTTGAAAACTATGAAACGGAATCTAATAAAGATTTAGGTATACCTGAGGTGGTACTGGAGTGTGCGAAAGAGGTTTCTTTGAATCTTCTCCCAAAGAAATCTCGAGAAATTTATGAATGTGTCTGTCAACGTTTTAGGGGTTGCTGGAAAGAAAAAAACATTACGTTGTAATCAGATGTATTGATGGTGTATGTCTCAAACTTAGCAAATAAAATAAAGCCGTCAACGCTTTGGTCGCAATATTTAATGTGGCGATGAACGTTGAATATACAGGGTGATTCACAACTTTGGGAATAGATGCAGCATGAAAAATGGAATCAATATCGTAAAAAATTTTTTTGTAAAATCCTTATAATTTCCGAGAAAAAAATTTTGAAGTTATAGTACATTCAACCACTACATAGCTGGACAACTGTAGTCTCTAGCATCATTCGCCACATAGCCTCAGCTACTCCGAATACTGAAATCGGATTTTGCAATCGTCGTTGCGATAGTATTTACCTGTTATCTGTGGTGTTTACAAAAGGTTTTTAGTAGTTAGTGTCAAAAATGGGTAGTTAGTGTCAAAAATGGTTTGCGTGTAGGTATAGCAACTATGGATATCGTTTTAATTTATGGTGAAACATTTGTGTTATGGTGAAGCAAGACAACATTTGTATTAATTCGTAGAAACTTAGTACAATGGACCCAAATGTGTTTACAAGTTGATGGATAAAATTTTGAACAATTTTTGTAACATCGAGTATGTCAAATGATTTTATTATTTAAAAACACAAATTAATTTTATTAATTAATAAAGGCAAAAGCAGTTGAATTTGCCAATATGAAATAGGTGCGATAAAATTCTATTTACATATTTCTATCCTCCAGAAAGTTTTTGTCCGGTTTTTATCACACCGCCATGCCGGTCGCATTTTGCGACGTCAGGTTTTACAGTGGACCAGTTTCCAGTGCCGTGCAGAAGTGTATTTTTAAATCATTTTCGAACAAACCTTTTTGATTTTTTCTTTACAAAATTGTATTTGTAAAGGTCCCCTGTACATCCAGATTTTTTTTTGAATAAGTTCTGAATCACCCTGTATAGAAAGGGAATGATATAAACAAATATTCAAAGTTACGTGCTTTTCTCAAGAGATAAAGTCGGGGAAATGTACCGAAAAAATCGCCGAGTATTTACTAAGGAACAGGTAGATTGCTTTTTGAATAGTCCACCTGATAATTTATATATGATGATGAAGGTAAACACTTTAAAAATAAAAGAACAAACATTTTTAAAAAGCTTCTTTATAGGTCTTCCTAATATTGGGGGTTGCAGGCGCATGCCGTTCTGATGAATTAGTCAATTTAACAATTGGTAATGCTGAAGATATGAAATCCGCTTTAATTATAAAAATTCCCAAAACCAAAACCAAGAGACCACGTTCTTTTACTGTGCTGGAAAACAATTTATTAAGTTTTTATCGAAAATACGTTGCTTTAGGTCAACCTGGATTGGTAGAACATCGATTATTTCTCAGATATGTTAGTGGAAAGTGTCATCGAATGGTCATAAAATCAGTGTCGTCTCGCAAGAAGTGGCAAAACTTTTAAAGCTGGACAACTGGAAAGAGTACAGTGGACACTGACTATAAACGTCTGCTACTCTTTTAGTTGACGGTGGTGGTGACATCACTTGTCTTAAAAGACACGGAGGATGAGGATGGAGCACTGTGGCGGAATGCTACATTGAAGATGCACTTTTGAATAAAGAAAATATTGCCAAAAGAATACTGAAAGATGATAGTGGTAATGATAAACCAAGCACCGTTGTCATTTCTGATTTCACAACATGAAAATAATATAACTATTAATGAAAACGTGTTGGACTGCTTTGAGAATTGCTCCAGGAAAGAGGGCTGTGGCAGTTTCAGTGGTTTATTCGGTTGTGCCTCGTCTATTAATAGACCAGGGCGAATCTATCGAAATATCCCACTTCTTGGATGTAAGAGGAGGCAAGCTTTTTTTTGCTGGAATAGCTTCAGTACAAACTCACATAATAAAAGTGTAGATCCCTAGATCTGGGCGAGGTCCGGAACATTTTCAAAATTGCGACTATTTTATCTGAGTTTTTTTAATTATATCTTGGAACATATGCATTTTGGAAGAATATTACATGATTTTTTTAAAATATTTTAATTGCTCCGAGGGCATTCTAATTTTGGTACATAAAATAACTTTAGAGTATAATAAAACAACACACCAAATTTAATTAAAATCGGTTCTGTAGTTCTAGAAAAATAATTTTTTGAAAAAAAATTTTCGAATTTTTAAACTGTTGAACAGCCTCAAATAAAGCATCTAGATACTTGAAAATTTTTTCACATAGAAAGGACCGCTCAACTTGTCAAATGATTTTTGAAAAATTGAAATCGGTTGATTAGGACGGCCACAGTAAATTTTTTAAGTTAACACCCTTTTTTTATTTTTAATCAATTAGATTACATTTATAAATTTGCAATTTAGTTTTTTTTCAAAAATTATAACTTTAAAGTACTCGGAAAGACGCTTCTCTTTTTTTTTAAAAAAAAAAAAAGTTAAATTCCTTTTATTGGTTCTCGATATAAGCGGTCTAAGTTTATCGGCATTTACCGTTAATTTATAAACAATTTAGCAATAATCTTTGATCCAATGGCTTCGTTTTTCCGAGTTCTAAGATGGAAAAAATGTTCATATTCATAAGTTATCGGCAACATAGATAAATCATCGAAAAAGCTGTCGCTCGCACGCGCGAAAAGTAACTCAAAAACGAAAAGTGGGGGAGAGGCCTTTCGCTCCGAGACTAAATTCGGAGGTTCAAAATGCGAAGGTGCGAAAAAAATTGTATTGTCTTGGCTTCTAATGGACCAATTTCGATCTTTTTTTTAATCCGATATCTGGCGAGCCAAGGAATTCGAATGTCTAATGCCAACTGTCTAATTTGCACATATTTTGTTATAAACAAAGTTTATTATTTATGCATTAAATATACTGCATATTTTACCCTATGCTATTGCATTTTCTCAATGAAAAAATTTGTTCACGTATAGATTTCAACACTCTGAATATGAATATATTTAGTTATAATTTACAATTATTTAAATAATTCTTGTTTAAACAAATTAAAATAAAAAAAATTGGAAATTAATTTTTTTGTTAAATACTGATAAAATTTTTAAAAAATAGTACTTTAAGATTATAATTTTTGAAAAAACAAATTGATAAATGAGTTATACGTTGGGTGCGGACACAATAAAATACACACTTTGTCGATTACGAGTTTACTGCAATCTGGCTACTAGATTTTCTTACAGCTGTTTTTATACAGGTTTTATCTTTTTGTTAAATAAGCATAATATTCTACGTAGCATCTTAGTTATATAAATGAAACTTAATATTATGATAAAAAATAGTATGATGTCACTTAGACACTAATATAACTAATGTAATCTAATTGTTAAAAATTAAAAAAAAGAATGTTGACTTTAAAAATTTACTGTGGCCGTCCTTATCAACCGATTTCAATTTTTCAAAAACCATTTGAAAGCTTGAGCGGTCTTTTCTATGTGAAAAAATTTT
Organism: Anoplophora glabripennis; assembly: GCF_000390285.2. Taxonomy (NCBI): domain Eukaryota; kingdom Metazoa; phylum Arthropoda; class Insecta; order Coleoptera; family Cerambycidae; genus Anoplophora; species Anoplophora glabripennis. The sequence goes on from NW_019416281.1 coordinate 461,699, forward strand.
CAAGTATCTGGATGCTTTATTTGAGGCTGTTCAACATTTTAAAAATTCGAAAATTTCTATAGAACCGATCTTAATGAAATTTGATGTGTTGTTTTATTAGGATACTTTTTACCAAAATTAGAGTGCCCTCGGAGCAATTAAAATATTTTTAAAAAATTATCCAAGAAAACTTGAGTATTTTGCTTTTTTTTTCATCAATTACTGCTATTTTGCAACATCGGTAATAAATTTAAACATTTTTAACTTACAGTATATTGTAAAAATTCAATTCTAAAACTTTTTTTCCTGTTAAATATTCTACCAAAATACATAGGTTCCAAGATATAAGTAACCAACTCAGATAAAATAAGTATTTTTTTAAATTTTCTAAACACTTTTGCAATTTTGAATATGTTCCGGATCTCGCCCAGACCTAGGGATCTACACTTTTATTAGGTATGTGAGTGGTACTGAAAAAATTTGCTTGCCCTCTCTCACATTCGCCTCAAAACAGATGCTCCCTGGTCTATAAATTCTAGCCGCGGCATTAAATCTTGCACTTTGTTACAAAGCTAAACAAATAACTATTTATTACTTAAAAAGTTTTAGTGACGGCGAAAATGAATGTTAAATATAGGTCCACATTTCCAAATCCATTGAATGTCCCTCTTAAGCAACGTTAGTCCTATTTCTATACAATATGTCATATTATTTGGGGTTAATCACAAAAACATATTATTTGAGCCGTTCCGCTCCGCTGGCGGCTAAAAAATGCTCGCAGCGTTTCTTTTGTGGACTCTGGCGAACAAAATATTTGCTTTTATTATTTCCCAGACAAAGCACATCCGACACACAAAAGGTCCGCGGAGCCTCGAGTGTTTTTAAGTGTTCTCCGAACGGAACAGCGTAAGCAGAATCGCACGGAGGCGAGTAAAGAGTGCAAATCCAATCGTCAAGGGTGACACTGTCGATTAATCTGATTGTCTTGTGCTGCGGGTTAGAGCTCTCGGTCCAACGTGTTGATTCAAAGCGATGCCTATTGAACCCAGAAATGGGGCAGACCGATGGCCGGGATCCACCCTTTCTTTGTACTTTGTTTGAAGTGACGTTAATCTAGGCGACCCACCCGGGCTGTGTCGCCAGTCGCCCTGGGATTAACATTCCAATATTCGAATTCGACCTTTGACTGATTAATGATATGAGTATCCAATTCCGCTCTCTGTGAGCCCACCCGAGGTCAACTTTTGTTCGAGTCTGTGATGCATAGACGAACGTATAATCTCTGGCCGCTAACGATGCCGGCAAGCCTCAAAAAGGGACTTTGTTTAAAAGTTTTTTTATATAGGGTGATTCATTAACAATGGGAAAGTTGAAAGCTGAAGATACTACACGTAAAATGGTGGCCATTGGCGCAAACATGCCTTATCCGAAAGTTGATAGTTTCGGAAATACAGGGTGTTGAAAGTTAAAATTTTAAATCGTTTTTTTGCGATTATTCTGAAAATATGTAGGTTAGGAACTTGAAAATTTGTGAAACTATATTTTTTTAAGCGACGAATAAGATGCGCGTTGCAATTTCAGCGTTGCTCATAGAGGGCGCCACTTACGACCAATTTTACCGAAAATTTAGTTAATAACTTTTTACCCTGTATGTCTAACATGAAACTTGATTCAAAACCTGAAAGAGCAATCATTTTTCCATTAATTATGTACTCTTGTTTCATTTCGGTATCTCGATCCGTTTTCGAGAAAAAT
>NW_019416281.1:464779-532690 GCF_000390285.2 Anoplophora glabripennis
CTGGCGATTTGGATAAGCGTCAACATAAAGACGTCGCGTTTCGGTGGCGTTCCCATTAGCACGACCATACATGAAATGCATGTCTGTTAATTCTGCGTTAGAGTAACCAGCCATAGCGAAAGAAAACTTGTGCACTGAGAACAACTGTCAAATACGTACTGTTTATTTCACTAAACATCAACCAACTATTATAAGAAGATACACAACGTTTTTGCAAAATAAAAAAAGGGGCTAAAAAACATAAAACATTCCATATCTCCGCAACCATAACTTTGCGGACCCATATTTATTGAGACTTTTCTGCTTATTTTGGTTCATACTATTACCTCCTTAAATATTTTACACTCTTTTTTTAGCACCCTGTATAACGCTAAAAAACAGAAAGTGCAAAAATACCCTAAAATTATTCTCAGATTTCCCAATACAACTTTGTAAATATGTAGTTTAGTCAAAAAACCATTACCAATGATATTATTTGTTATGATATTTGCTACAAGATAGTGCTTTGACATATTTTCCAAAACCGCAAAACCGCTTCAGGAGCATGTGTAAATAAATCAGCGCCAATTAATATGCCTAAGTTTAACCCCAGCATTAACGTAAAAAATAATGACTTTTGCCAAAATTATCAGATCGATTTGGATTGGGTTTTGGGATTTCGTTTTGTAATATTTTAAAGTACTTATATCCACATTTATAGTACAATTTCTTACCTGTCAATTGAACGTTTCAAAATTACCTTGATTTTCATCACTTTCTTAAACTGTTTTGGCTATCTGGCAACAAAAATGTGACATGCGCGAGTATCAAAACAATTCTGTCTTGTACGAAATTATTTCATAACAACCTGAACTACTACTAGAGGAATTATGAGACCACTATGTGATGTAATCGTTCTCAATGTAACAGTACTGTGCAAAATATCTTAAAAATTACCTATTTATTTATTTTCCCTTACTTTTCTACCAACGCATGAAGTTAGAAGTGGATTTTTAATGCTTGCCCAAATACTTCAAAAGTATTGTAGCCACATAAATTTTACGATTTTGTTTATGGTCTGAAATAAATATACATGTCAAGTTTAGTAGTCCAATGGTTAACACTTTAACGTCCCAACATAAACACTACATAATAAATTTTGTCTTTTATATTTTTACAACACAAAACAACTATCTGTAGTTTACTTATTGAGAGAATACCCTTTTAACTTTTATATTTCGCACAATGTACAGGACGATCCAAATTTATGTTATATACAGAGTGTTTGATATAAATCCACAATGCATCGACATTTTATGCTGAAATTTACAATATATTCTAAGTTTTTCTATATCTGTTAGAAAGGTATAGCTATTGACATGTTATCTTGAAAATTACAAAAATAAATTCCATGTTATTACACACATCCTCAAAAAGAACCTCATAATAAAGTAAAAAAATTGTTGGTTTAATAACCAAACATTTATGGGCCTAATTTTTTTTGTATAATATTTGAGTATTGTTAAAAGTTCTACAAAGAAATCTTAGTCTTAAATATAATAATATATATTGCGAAAATGAATCAATTTATTAATAATATAATTATTATAAAAGAAAATTATTTAGCAGTTTTGGGTACATAGCCTACTTATTATTAAACTTCACTTTGGCGCCATCTCGTGTTAAAATGAGGCATTGTCTATCGGACATAGAGAGAATTCTAGTCGGAAAGCACATAGAAAATCAATACGACGCTAGTGCTCAGCTTACTAAAACAGAAATTGGATTTCAAGGTTTTAGGATATCATGTTGCAATTACAGTTAGCTTTATTAACATTTTCATAAAAGCTTTCATTTTATATATGCCACGGCAGTACATAAAAGTAAATCATAATTATCTGTAACTAATAAATTACTACGCCGGAAGCTCACTGAAACCAAATTTGTTAGCTTATTTTTTAGATACATCTGAAACCAACAGATGGCGCCTAAGGAAAATAATTTTATAAGTTGCTTTGTTAATTAAATATGAGTAGAAAATAAAGAAAGAAAATAGATGCTAAGACCTATTTAAAAGCACTGAAGTGCTTTAATCAATAAACAATATTTAATTTTCCAACTTTATTAGCTTAGGATTAATTTTTATTCAAATAAGATTGAAATTTCATCAGCAGATAAATTTAAAAACATTTAAGACAAGTTCTTCCATAGCTCTAAAAATATCAATCATACGAGTGCTTCAAATAGAAGCTGGACAAAATCGATTTGTTCACATTTTAAAAATTTAAATTATACAGGGTGTGTCACTTCATGGTTACTTAAATTCATTTTTTCAAGTGAAGCACCCTGTATATTATTTTTTAATTTCTCGTTGAATTCAAGGCCTATTGTAATGAACAAATAAGATAATAAATATTTCCAAAATTAAACATGTCAACAAAATGCAGTTTTCGCCAATCTTTTAAGCATTAAAAATCTATTTACCGCCAAGAAACACCCATTGCTCTAAAGATGATGCGATCTATAACGAATCCCATTCGATGATGGCAACGATGCGTAAAAAATTATTATTATTATAGTTGGAATAGCCAATAAAATGAAATGACTAAATATTACTGTTTGAGTTGGTTACAATACTAAAATGCCTATCTAATGTAACTAAAATTTTATAGAATCTCAACTATTATTCACTCATTATTTATTTAAACTGTATACATATAGCGAAATATATTGATAATATAACTCAATAAGTGTTGTGTGTAACTCAAAAGTTATTCAATGTTGTCCATACGCGATTTATTTAGCTGACAAATAACTGAATGAACGTTACTCACAGAATATTGCTGTTATTTCAATATAGTTGGGCGCGGATTCGTTTTAACAAAAAATTGTGTTGATTTTGACCCAAAATACATTCGGGTTTTTTTACGGCTGTATTAAAAGGCCTACTCCAGTCCATTTACGTAAAACATTTACATTTAAAATATTAATAGCCATCTACTTTTAACTCTGGAAGAGCAACAAATGTATGAAATATTTCCTAATATGGGTAGATAATAATTTAGATCTGGATTGGTTCACTGATCAGATAAATAAATTGTCAACCTATATTGTAGTTACAAATACGTCATTATAGATAACAATTTACTTATCCGTTTATTTAACCAAATATTTCTGTAATAATAATTGCCAATTATTTTACCTAGGATATCAATATTGAAAGTAAAATGATCGCAGTACCTTTTTGATCATGTGCTTATGGGACACCCTACAGAAACCATTTTCCCTCTTTTTGGGTTTGTTACACTATCCAGGGATATTGACTCTATTAAAAATTCATTAGCTGACTTCAACACGCAATATGTACAATGTACCTCCTTAACCCACTATTATATTTCCATTAAAAAAAAGATAACAGCAGTGACACACAAATGAAATATAACGTAAATGGAAGAAACCCTCACATCAATTTCGATCATATCTGCCATTACCTTTTTGTTTGCTCCGCCAACAAATTACCCGTACATTTCTATTCAGATCAAAAAGTGTTCCCCACGACGGGAAGTAAAGACTGAAAAATCGTCGGCGTTAAACAAACTGCTCATTTCCCGATGATTGATACGAATCTCGATAATGTGCAGCCTTAATGGGAATGACCCCGAACGAAGCTGGAGCTGCATTTTCATATTGATTTATTCGAAATACAGGAACAGTCACCTTGCGAAATTCCATATCATGTCGTAAACAAGAGTTTCATTATTACTCGTCAACTTCGAACAAAGCCTTGAACTTGTCAAGTTACTAATTTACTGCTTATATGTTAACAGTTAATTATAGACGTCGTCCTCTTTCCCCAGCTAGTACGTTGGGACTTGCCTCACTTCGGGATATTTTCCTTCGGAATATTTCTATATTATATTTATCTTTTCAGGCGAAATCCAATTAGTGTAACGAAAATTTCATATATGGGACGTGATGCTTTATTTCATTTATAAGAGACAGAGGGATAAAACGAAGAACACTTTCATTTTCTTCCAGAGTGAATTGAGTGTAACGAGAAACAACAGTTTTCCCCGTCATGCGAAGCAGTTTTGTTAATTGCGTGAGGGTGGATGTCAACTGGTCATGCAACATATTTATAAAGGGTGAGCTTAAAATAAATTTTTGATCGAAGGGGGTCGTACGTGTAAATACATAAAGCTTTTATGCAAAAAATTAAAAAATTCAAATTCAAATTTAGTGAACTTTGCATGGTTCTTTATAACAGAAAATTTTCGCCATATTTCTTTCAAATTTTCCACATTTACAGAAATTAACTAATATCCAAATAAATTAATAAGCAACAACTGTAACATACGTTCGTTTATAATTTCACTAGTGTTTAAATTATCCCCGGAAATTTTTTCGAGGTCGCGGATATTGTGAAATCTATTCCGAGTTTAAAAATACCAAGACAAAATTTCCCGGAATAATTAAAACACTTGTGCTATTGGTAAAACAAAATTCACAGCAAAATTGTGAATAATTTAAAAATCGAACTTGACATTTTTGAGATCAAAGCATTGAAATCAAAATGTAAAGAAAGCCTACTTCTGTCAAAATTGTTGTGTTGTGAAAACAGTTTATCCAGTTCTGCAGTGAACAGGCAGATATAGGAATTGACACTAAAAAAGTTGAAATAACCAATCATTTTACAGCAGCGATTGTTGTTTCAAATTTAGCCAATGGGTAACAAAAATTTATTATAATTAAAATTTATTAAATTTGGACGTAAAACATCACATAGAGATAAGAAAGACTATACCTTATACCGGTAAGTTTAATCATCACCAGAGTATATCAGAATATGCACTAAAACAAAAGCAGCGAGGTGCAAAATATTATTGGTATTGGTATTATTGAAAATATTAAAACTTTTAGAGGAAAATAAAGAAATTACCTGTTATTTTAGCGTAAATTGTATTATACAGGATATTACAAATTAGTAGATAAGGCACTTAACCGCATTGGACTAAAATAATGGAACTTTTCTTGTGCCACTTTTCATTTCGGAGCTTTATTTTCACAATACATCCCGTATTGTGAAAATAAAACGAAGTTAAAATTTAAAAAATGGTTTTTATTGATAATTCCGATGATTGTAGAGATATTCATTTCAAATTTACCACATATTTTGATCTTAAGTCGACACACTTTTTATGTAATTTTGATTTAAAATATCAAAGCGCGAACGGAGAGGTTGCAGTACCTATGGACTCCTATTATTTTTTTTTTGAGTACGCCAATGCTTTCCAACATTTTTATTAGATAAAGCGGCGTTTTATTCTATTTTTTCACTATTGTAAGATTGTGAATTGGAGCTTACGAGATATTGTAACTTGTTTGAATACGCGACATTAATTTAGTCGCCTCTGTTCGTCCTTTGATAGTTTAAAACAAAATTACACAAAAAGTGTGCCGACTTAAGATTAAAAAATGTGATAAATTTCAAATAAATATCTCTACAATCGCCGGATTTATCAATAAAAATTAAATTTTAATTTTGACACCCTGTATTTTAGTCCAAAGAATATGTGGTTAATGGGTTGACCTACTAATTTGTAACACCCCGTAGAACTAAGGGAAAGAGCTAAATAGGTACATTATTTATATTTATAAATGGTATTTTATATTAGACGAAATAGAATTTTGGAATAAAATAAATTGGCTTTAGAAATAACTTTTTTTAAGCAGAAAAGTTGGGGGAAAAGATTTTTCCAGACCAACGTGAAATACACCGTGTCACAAAAAAGTTTTGGCAGTTTAAATGCATCCTAATAGCCGTTTGTGGCGCCCTCTAGAAGACCCAACAAAATCGTCGATAAATTCGAATTTCTCATCCAAAAAAAAACCCGATACGAAATTTAACGAAATTAACTCGAAGTGGTCGAAACATATTAAAGAAAATGTTATTTTTTTTAACTTTAACACCCTGTATCTTGAAAACTAAGCGTTTATGAGCAACATTGTATATAACTTTTCCCCATCAATTTTCGTCGCACAATCTAGTGGTAAAGTTTGGCTCATTCTTTGACGGACACCCTGTATAATGCCAGTCAAATGCCGCAATCATTTTAAAAGATATAATAAGTTTCAGTATAATTTCATCTAAGGTACCCACGATTAGAAAAATGTCCGGATATACAGGGTGTCCCAGAATAACGTGTACAACAAAAGACCACAAATTCGTGAGCACAAAATAGGCAGATTTAGGATAATTCACTTTTATCCAAAAGCGCTTCGTTTGGCCGCTAGATGGCATCAAACTTAGTGAAAATTACAAGTACAATAAAGATTAAACTGAAATTACAGTCAACCTACAAAATCAGTAACTACTAGCAGTTTATAAAGTATTGTAATATGGATGACTAGATAATATACAGTGTGTCCCGTTTTTCAGGTTAACACCTCTGGAAATGTGAGAAGGCTGTGGACTTTCCGCAAGCCAATTCTTTTACAAATAGTACCCTGAAGAGAGGTTATATTCTACTAATCATTTTATTGATGTAACAAAAGCCTGGTCAACTACGATTTTTTAAAAGGGTAGTTCTTCCAGAATGTGGTATTAGGCATTTTTTTTTCAAAAAGATAATATTACCAGGCTATTCAATACCCATCAAAATACCCACATACTAAATTTGAACAACAAATGTCTATTGAGTGTTTTTTATGTTGTGCCAAACTTCGAAAAATCAGACAACTAAAAATTATTATAAGCAGGTCAAAGATTGCCATGAAAGTGAAAACAAGTACCAATCGGACAAAGAAAAAATATAGGCACTATAAATTAACGTATAAAAAATGTAGGTAATGAATTATAAATTTTAAGTTGTTAAACTTATTGTTAATATTAATGTAATGTGTTGTTAATTGCAAAGCAATCTAAATTGAATTTTAGTTTTCTCGAACTGTAGATTTTTACTTTTGGGGTTTTATAAAACAAAAAGTTTATAAAAACAGACCAAAGAATTTGGATGACCTGATGAATTATTGCATAAGACAAGCTTGTTCAGAGATTACTCCACAACGGCTATGTAAATTATTTTTAAATTTAAGAAGAGTATTGGAAAAATGTGTTCGACTGTGAGGAGGTTTGGTGGAGAAAACTAAAATTTAATTTAGATTAACGTTTTGCAATTTTTCTGTTTAACAACTTAGTATTATAAGAAGAATATAACCTCCCACCAGGGCACTATTTGTAAAAAAATTTGCTTGTGGAAAATCCATAGCCTTCTCACATTTCCAGAGGTGTTAACTTGAAAAACGGGACACACTGTATATAGATATTTAAAAAGTATTTTTTTGTGCCCAAACCACTCATTTAATCAAAATTCTACAAGAGGCCCAAAAACTTCCAAATGGTATCACCTATCAGATAAAAAATAGTTGCCATTATTAAACGAAAGAGGAAAAAGTTACGAACGGATAATATAGATTGAAAGCAAAAGCCCACACTCCAAAAATAATCGAAATCGATTAATAGGTATTAGAGTTATTTACAAAATTCCAAAAATTTTCACCAACTTTGAGGCCATCTAGCGGCCAAACTAAGAGATTTCGGATATAGGTAAATTACCCTAGATCTGCCTATTTTGAGTCCACGAATCTGTGGTTTTCCCTGTATTTTTTGTTGCCATGGTAACATATCAAAATAAAATTTCATTGGTTACAAAATAGAGTTCTGAAATTTTTAGGCGTTTATACTTAATTAAAACCTTCGTACAATCATAAAATTCAATTATGTAACATTGGAAGATCTGTGAACAGGTAAGTAAATAAGACTGAAAATAAAATAATCCAATTAACGGCTGCACAGAGCTTCACATGTTTACATAAATAACGTTGATCAAAACTTCCTATATCCCGATTCCTGTTTCCTGCTCGTGTTTATTAATCAATGCGAGGCCCTTATTAAACAGGCTTTTGAAATATCACTAGTTTTTGCCTCCGACGTTCGCCGTCCATCCTCCAAACTGTGCCCCGGCTTGTTAGCTTCTGTCTAATATGTGCGTATACGTTCGGAGCTCGCCCAAATGGCCTACGATAAAAACTTAGTTGCAAGTTGTGTTTTTACAACTTCCTAGTTAATAGTCAACATTTTTTACCTGACCTTTTTGCTCGTGCTCTCCTCGGACTAAAGGAGTTCACTTATTGTTATTGCAAGATCCATTTTCAACAAACGGGATTAATGTGGGTCGTTAGTATTGTATTCGGCGTAATCGAGGCCCAGATTTGGGCGATGGAAAGTCGTTGAGAAAAACCTTTCCCTCCGTAATGGTCACTTTCCACTACGCTATCTCGCTTAATTCATGTGGACGGGAGTGAGTGATTCTCGTCTGGGAGTAATTGGGGTGTCATTAGTTTTGAGGTCAATTGGCCAATTAGAAACTGTTGCTAAAAAAGAGCTAAAGCCAACTGGAGGTAATATTTTAGTTTTCGTCTTACAGCATTCACGGTTTTCATTGAGAAACCCATTCGTCTCCACTTTTGGTTTGTTGGAATATGGTTCCCATACTATTGCCGTACTATTGTACTTCATATTTTTTTATAAAATTAAATTTGTGATTCAGACTACGTCCCCTTATTTCGCGATAAGGAGAAACAAAAAGGCTAAATTACAAGTAATAATAAAGCAAATCCCTTACATTAATTAAGTGCAAAGAGGTAAGAACAGCAGGATAAAATATCAATCAAAATATAAAAAGATACAGTGCTACAGAAGAGTACAAAACAGTACCAAACAAATAAAACAGATGCCATTGAATAACATACAACAAGATCTGAATTACATTTTTTTTGTAATACTTATTATAATCAAACTTTTGGTCATTGGAATTTTTTTTTGGTCATTGGAAATTTTTGGTCATTGGAAAGTTTGGGTCATTGGAAATCATTTTGGTCATAGGAAATCATTTGGTTTATGGGAGACGCCATTACTAAATGTGTACGAGGCATGGGTGATTCTAATGAAGTCTAGAAACATAATATAAAATCGTTGAAACTAATAAATCTGCATTTAATGATTATTCCATGATTTGGAAGAAACAAGAATGTGATTAAAACAACTGACTAACAACAAATATTAATANTATTTGTTTAAGTTACAAATCAGTATATTATAAAAACATTTCCTAATTAAAAAGCTCTTAAATGTAGTATTAATAGAATTAAAGCAAGAGGGCATAGAGGTATACCATGGGGAGCATAACCATAACTAATGAAATGTACATCCTTTTTAATTTTACAAATATAAATGAGACTTCAAACAATAGATACATGTTCTAATTTGTAAAGAACAATAATTGCTACATATAATAAGTTTTTATATTCTAAAAGTCTTTAAAATTACCCAAAATAACGTCTACGTCTTCAAAATGAGACTAGCATCAAATGTAACACCAAGGTCAGTAAATTGCGTAACTTTATTTAAAAAAATTGTACTACTGTACTATACCAGTACTCGCTAGTTTTACAGTCAAAATCCAGAGTAGTATACCTTACATTTAGGGGTAGATTATTATTTGAACAGCAACAACTATCTAATTTGTCAAGATTATTTTGTAATCCAGTGCAACTAATATTAGACATCCAATATATGTCGTCTGCATAGAGCAAATAACTAACATCAAGGGATTTAGTTAGAATCTAACTAGATCATTAATGAACATCACAAACAAGAATGGCCCTAGAATTAATCCTTAGGGAATCTCTGAATAAGGAAGGATATCTATTTGTGAAATAAGACTTAAATAAAGATACCATATAAATCTAATTTTACTTAATCGACTGTGATCGAGCCAATCGAATGATTTAGAAAAATTTGAATAAACAAGACCAACCTGATTTCCTGGACGACCACTTATAAATTCATGTTGGTGCTTATAAATGGGGTATATTAGCTTTCCATATTTGTGGATATTCTCTGAATTTAATTATAAAATTAAACATGATCTTTAGAGGTTTAGGAAAAATTGATTTTAAATATTTTATTAAAAATTGAAACTGGATCAGGTCCCATTGTAAAATTACGTTATATTTTCTCAATTGCATATATTAAATTGACTAATATAATAGAGGAAATGTCCCCACAAGGAAATGTTTATAAGTATAAAAATACAAGAAAATATTAAAAATTCGTACGAGAGATATCCGCATGGATATGATTTATTTAAGATCTTATGGAATAGATATTCTTAAGCGATCACACTTGTCACATTGCTCACGAATTATTTTCGCGGCATTGTGAGAGTGTATGTATAAATTGTAACAAGTCTTCGACTTCGAGTACTTGTTTACAGGAATTTGCCAATCCAGTTGACATTTTTATGGTATAAAACGAAGTTTGAAAACAAATGTGTCACTTTAATAAAAATATAAATAATTACTCTTTTACTTAGTCTGCCATATGACTGTTTGATAAACTCTGATATTTGAAATAAAGATATTTTATAACAATTTTACGGAATAAGCATCGCACCATCGATATTTTTCGCAAATTGCCTGATTTTTTAAAAATGCTTTTCAGGAATTGTACTTTTGCGGAATTCTGTAGAAAAATGAGGGCGAGACATAGGGAAATTTATTTCAACGCTAGGAAGACGTAAATTCATGCATTTGACGCCGAATTATCTCTCCAGTGTACGCACATTGTACTTTCGCACATTAGTTTTGAACCCATAGACCCTAAAACCATAGACGTCAAATCAAAACCCAACATCTCACAAACCTTGAACCCATAACCCATAAAACTTTAATTCATAAACTCTAAATCCTTAAACCCATAAATCCTAAATCCATATACCAAACTAGTAAATCCTAAACACATAAACCGGTTCATAAATCCTCTTACCTAAAGCCTCGACCTAGTTTGTATTTTATTAATAATTAATTTTAATCTTTCCCAGAGTTTGTTGGAATTTTTCCATTCCATATAATTTCAAAAAGTACGATTTTTAATTTTAAAGTGCATTTTGATGAAATATTGAAGATAAACAATGCAAGTCAATATAATTTAAATAAGTTAAAACCTAGAAATTTTCATTTACATTACGTTGGCCCTACTAGCCACTTCCTAGAAAACTAATTTATATTTAAAAGACGAAATTTGGCAAATCAGTGTTCATATTTGTGTAAAAACTTTTGGGGGATTTTTTTTTATATAATAATTTCATACTATTCAGCACATTTTAAATAACAACAGTATTACTATCGATTCAATAATGTATATGGTTCTATTTTAGAAGTAAAGTAATGTTTGCTGGAAACGTTGGTATTTTTATGTATGTTTTGTACATTTTACCCCTTTCTAATATCTTAATAGCAGGCGAGAAACTCTCTATAAAAAGAGATTTACGGTTCACCCTTACGGTTGCTTACCGCTGGTTATGTTTTATTTTTCTATATAAAGAGCTCCAAAACCGGGGTGACCTTTGATGTATGGCATAATACACATTTGCTTTAAGGTTTATAACCGCAAAGCATTCGAAATTATTTGCCTTTTTCTACGAGTGTTAAAAGACAGACATAGACCATGAATTGAACATAATTCTTTGTATTTGAGAGCAGAAATTAAGAAAAAATATATATTTCTCACGTAGATATGATACCAAAAAAAGCAAACATTTTAGTTTTCTGACAACTATTAAAGAGCACATGTAGACAACAATACATTAAAAGTAAATTAGGAGTAAAGTGATAAAAAGTACAAAAACACATAAATAGTCAATGTCAATTGTCTTTTAAGATAACCTAACATTTTTCAGGCATTATTAACTAGGGTTTCTATTCACTGTATTTACATTTCTAGTACTTATATACAGTATGTCCACAGAAAAGGTGTTAAATAGGAAAAACTTTCTTATTTTTCATTCTATCGAAAAAGTTACTCGTGATAAAAAAAATTTGCTGGTTCTTAAAGTAAGATAGGAATCGAAAATTTTAATATTTCTTGTACGGGGTGTTCAAAAAATTGAAAAAACTTTAAATGGTACAAGAGTAAAGTGTACTTATTTGTGAAAATGTGCAAATAAGTTACTAGGAAAAGTTGTTCAAAAGTAACAGGCAGTCTGTAATACCAATTTTCGAAAATATCGGCATACTTTTATTTATTTGTAGTCATTAAATTTATTTTATACAAATTAAATTATTAGATTATAAATAAATATAATATAAATAATATAATATCTTTTTCTCGAAAAATCAACAGTAAAAAAGTTTACAAGAGTGCGGTATCCAGGGGACACACTGTATACTTTGAGATCGTCTGCAAAATTTTACGGCATACTATTCTAATACCATTTATGTATATTACGGAAAATAACGGACCAAGATCTGATCCTTGAGGAGTTCCAGAACTAATAATAAAATATTTTGAGTTATTATCACCAACAGACCTTTATACACGACCTCGCAGTTATCAATCTTAGTGAGCGTTGTTAGCAAAACGTTATGACTTATTTTAAACAGCATTAATTTGTTCTAGTTGTTGATCTTCCCCTAGAGACCATGTTGTTCTGACTTGAGAATTTCTACCAAATTAAAAATAAGATCAAATACCAAGAACTGGTTGGCTGAAAACATTGGTAATATTTGATATATTTTACCCCCTTTCAATATCTTATAAAATAATAAAAATATATGTTTCCTTTGTTTATAAAAAAGCGTCTCATCATTTTTTTTGCTGAAATCTGGCGGTACTTTCTAAACGAATTACACAAAAAGTAACTTCCATTATACGTGCAGCCCCGACAATGAGTGAGTTATTGCCTGGGGTGGAACATCTAAAAAAAGGTTTTATTGCTGTTCCCACTTACTCATATTTTTATATAAATTAATGTTTGCCAAAGTCCTGACATGAAGCGAAGTATATCTTTTACAAGGGCTGTTTGAATTTTGTGTACTTTTATTTAAGCGAATGTGAAAAATAGGGAGCCACCTAATTATAAAGTTTGATACAAACGAAAGTGGATACGCTTTTGAGCAAAGACTTGGTGCTGTCGGTAACAAGTCGGTGGAAAGTCTTGATTTTAATCATATAAATATATCAGAAATGTTGTGGATGAAGAAAAAAATATAATATTTGTATAATGATGTAGAACTGGTGTATTTCTAATCAACTAAATTTAATTTATACGAAAATAGAGGCCGCAATATTTGGACAGAAAGATGCCAGAGACATTCCACATCCTGAATCAGTAAAATAATTAGTGATAAGCTCTAAATTCATTTATTTTATAAATGAAATCAATGACATCCACTGAGAAATAAACCTACTAAGCGAACACAACAGATTTCTAATATCGTATAGCCAGATTTCATTATATAGAATCGAAAAAGCGTTCTAAGGAATCGTCTGTAAGAAATTGCAACATAGATCCAGTCGAGATCTTAATTAAAAGTTCATTTTTCCGTTTTAGTCCGACATCCATTAGGTTGAGTATTTCACACAGGCTTTGGCTTACAGCCAGACTGATATCTTCCGGTATATTTTACAAAATTACATTCGTCCACTAAAAACATGTCTTGCTTTAATGGGCAATGATTACGAAGTAACCACAACCCGCTTCCTAATATCGTTAGATGCCAAATGATTTCAAAGATTGTGCTATTTATTTGAAATGTTTCAAAGTGAATATCAGAATATTTTTATCTCTTAGTGCCTGCAATAAAGTCCTAATGTTCCCAATTCAATGAAAACTTTTACCTCTAAATTCCAATATGAATCTAATTGGAATTATTTGGTGCTCCTATAAAACATCTCGAATTATTATTAGACAAATGTTGAAGGATCCTAATAAAGCTTTGAGTAATTTCAGGAATACTAAATGATTGGAATCATTATAAAATTCTGAGGGAAAAAAATGCATATGTTTCCAGTTTGGAAAGCTACGAATCATTTAAATGTTAGGTCTAATGATGTTACTCAAATACCAGTAAATATGAGGTATACTACAGATGTTAACGACTATCTGTATTTAATCCTGTTAAATGTTGTCAGTTGCGGCCGAAACTTATTTCAGTTTTAATACTTTTAGGTCAGGAATTTCATTCCATTTTAATTTAGCAACTCGTAATGATGTCAAACAAATTGTATTAAATTTAAAGTCGAATACATGTGGTAGTGATGGCATCAACGCTAAAATGTTACAACTCTTATCTTCCTATTACATAAACGTATTACATATTTCGTAATTGTTTAGAAAGAGGATATTCCCCAGATAATTGGAAACTGTCTCTGGTAAAACCGATGCCTAAAATTCTAAAGCAGCCTAAATTAAAGCAGTGCCGTACTATTCTATTTAGAAAAATATGCCACCATGCCCTGTATCTCCGCCACTGGACCATGTAAATTTTAGGAAAAGCCCTCAGATTTTGGACAATGTTTACATAAATACATGTGCCCAATTTCAAATTATTTCACTTACCAGTTTTTAAATTATTAAAAAAAAATATTTTTTAAAGTTTAACACCCTGTATCTTTTTAACGAAGCGTCCTAGATAAAAACTTTATACGAAAGATTCCCCTTAAAATTCACCAAAAAATACAAGGTCATTTTTGGTCACCGTTTGTGAATCACCCTGTATGTATATCTTCCTGAAAATAATGTTGCAGTCAATTTTCAGAAGTATAGTACGAGCTCTGTTTTACTTCATACAACCGACAAATTTTTTTTTTCAGTGGACACTAGAAATGTCAGTACACTGGTACTGTAGGATTTTTAAAAGCTTTTGACACTTTGGATCACTATTTACTATGTTCAAAAGGATTTGGCAGCTTGTCTGTGTTTTTTTAATTATTATTTAATTAAAGCTTTCGAAAAGTAATATTTTATGGTTACAGTTCAGGAATGGGTCTTATAACATCGGAGGTGCCCCAGGGGTCTGTGTTGGGTCCATTGTCATTTTTAATTTGTATCGCAGGCATATTTAATTATTCCAAATTTACTATGCAGATGATACTCGGTTATTTTATTTTTTCGATCCTAAAAACATAAAAATTGGTGAGAAACACATGAATGATGATTTAACTGCAATATCGACTTATGCACGAGGGAATATCCTAAAGTTTAATCCAAATAAATCTTCCGTAATATTTTTTTGCTCAGAAAAGAAGAGACCATATGTTTTAAGAAATTTGTGCTGAAGTAATA
The DNA here is from genome assembly GCF_000390285.2 of Anoplophora glabripennis. Lineage (NCBI taxonomy): Eukaryota > Metazoa > Arthropoda > Insecta > Coleoptera > Cerambycidae > Anoplophora > Anoplophora glabripennis. The sequence continues at coordinate 479,947 of NW_019416281.1, forward strand.
AAAATTATGTGAATATTAGGCTAACTGAATATTGTATGTTGATTCCATATTTTCACTTTACAGTACACCTAGGTATATGTACAAAAGGACGACATACGACTTCAATTACTATTCTACATTAACTGTACTGGTATTAGCGTATCTCATTCTAGAACAATGTTACAATGTAGACAACGAAGTTCAGATTCATATTTGCACTACGGATGTATTAACTACATATGCAGTACCTACGTTAAACTTTAGTATGAAGGTGCGTCAATGCTTCATATTCGCAAAATTTACTTTACATTAAACTACAAGTATAATATTGTAAATCGACATCTCTTCGACATATTTTAACTAAGAAAACGATTTACTTGTCGAAATGTAGTTTCAGTTACAGAAGACTTGTCAATCAACTTGTCAAGACTTTTACTGCAGTGAATTTTGTTTTATGTCTTGACTCATTTATTTGAATATTCACAAACTGAAACAATATGAAAGAAAATATATGAAAACTAAAAAAGTTTCCATTGAAACGAATAACATTTATGCTTTTAGATTTAATATTAATATTATTATATTTAATGCCAATTTTTTTTACATAAGTTCGTTTAACATTTATATTGTAATATTTCTCGTATAGGGACATTTACGTGTCATATCTTTTTCACCTTTCTATCTAAGAAAAAATGGTAAAAAATAATATTTTCAGAAATTCTCCTGCGATTTAGGAAATATACAGGGTATCCCTAATAAGCGCTCCATTAGATACAATGGGGCTCAAAATGGGTCGATTTAGCCAAACTTACCTTAGTTCAAAGTTGCTCCGTTTGGGCTGTATACGGCCCTGAAGTTGCAATTTTGAAATGTTTTTTGTTTTTATAAATTTAAAACGCCTTATGCGATTTTGCTAAAATCTGGTGAGTTGACACCGCTCTATAGGACAATAAACCCCCCAACAATGAAATTCGAAATTTGTAATTTTAGTTATTGGCAGCTATTTTGACACAAAAATTAGATTGGGAAAACATTAATGCAAATAAATAAAGATGTCATAGTTGCTGTTCAAAGGACCAAACGATTTCAAACTTCAGGACCGTATACTTCTAAAACGGAGCAACGTTGAACTAAGGTAAGTTTAGCTAAATCGACTTATTTTGAACCGCATTGTATCTGGTGGAGCCAGTTTTTTATACAGGGACACCCTGTATAAAAAACATTTGTAATTTTTTATAATTTTCAAATATGTCCTTGTTTGTTATTCTTTTTCTATGAAAGAGATTAATAAAACAAAACTGGAATAATTTTTAAACAAAGGCAGGTGTATTGATTCATGCCGATTATACAAGATCAGTTAAAAGAATGGAAACTCCTAAAAATCTCAACGGGAAAGCATTTTTGGGATAAATGGCGAGGACAAGTCTCCGCATTTTTCGGGGTACATCCGATGGTAACCTTGACCTTGTGGTAAGGTCAAGGTTCAAGGTCATATCAATATCAAGCCGGTTTTTTAAACAGCGAAAATTCTGTATTCAAATATGATACTGACCGTGGTCAATTGTCAATGTCAGTTCAAGGTCAAATGTTGATTTTTACTGTAATTTTTTATTTTTAACTACAGAATCAGAAGGAGTGACAGTCTTTCAGTAGTCTTTACTTGATGGTACTCCTTAGTTACCTTGATCTTTGATTTTGCCATGAATCATTTCCCACTCTCGCCTTCAGGGGCAGATTATTTCCTACTCACGCCTTCAATAGTCGTATTGTTTTTCAGTTTTAAGGTTAGGATTTCATAGGCCAACTCGATCATCGGCGACCACTAAAAAATTGTCGTCGGAATTAAAAAATGACAGCCGCAATAATCACTTGACCTCTACCTGACCTTGACCATTGACCTTAAAGTCACGTTTAAGATCATAATAACATATAGAATTATACGCTCTCTTATTTCTTGCGTCGATTCTAGCATCGAAATAAGGGGTTGCTTACTCCAAAAACCGATATGACCTTGACATGTTCTTTCGACCTTGACCTCAAGATGAAAGTCACTAAGGAGTACTATCAGGTACCTCTCAAAGATTGTTTAACCTTGATCATTGACCTTGAGGTCACTGTCAATATCATACTCGGACGCAGAAAATTCTGCTCTTTCCATTTCTGGGGCAGAAAAGGAGGGTCGCCATTTAAAAAATCAACTTGATCTTGATATGACCTTGAACCTTGACTTTGACTTCAAAGTCAAGGTTACCATCGGCTGCGTGAAAAATATTGAGACATCATTTATACCAAAAATTCTTTCCGGATGAGATATTTGGGGGTTTCCATACTTTTGACTAACCCTATAATAAAAGAAGTAGTAACAGATTAAATGCTATACAGCGTAATTCATATAAAACTCGACCTAATAACAATAACGGAATGAAATAACGAGCGTTCAACTAAAAACGTGGTCAAGTTGGTTCTGAAAATTTGGACGTAGGGCGTAGCGTATAGCAAATGAATTTAAACGTCATCTGTCAAAGCGCTATATCGCCGCTATCAATTTGAATATTTTCGTTTTAAAAAGCGTTTAAAATGGTGTTTTCTCAAGAACAAAAAGTGTTTATCATAGAGTCCTACTTTAGAAATGGACGCAAGATTGATGGAATAAGGAAGTATTCTATTGAGGAATGTATCATAGAATTTCAAAATCAATTTCCCGGCGTTGTTGAGTACAAAATTTTTCAAAGTGCAGTTCAGCGTTGTGTTAATGTTTTTCGTGAAACGGGCAGTGTAACAAGAAAAGAAGGAAGCGGCCGACCTAAAAAACGGACTGAAGAATTAAAAGAAAATGTCCAACAAATAATGGAAAATGCGCCAAGAACTTCTGTACGTGTTTTATCACAAATGGTGGGAGTATCAGTCGGTACCTGCCACACAGTGTTAAAAAAGGATTTGCGTTTGTTCTCCTATCGTTTAACTTGTCAGCAAGAACTTCATGAAGTTGATTTTCCGCGACGGGCTGTATTTTGTGAATGGTTTTTAAACAACTACGGTGAACCTCATAATATCACCTTTTTTTCTGATGAAGCCTGGTTTCATTTAAGTGGTTACGTAAACTCACAGAATATGAGAATGTGGTCTTCTGAAAAACCAGATAAATTTTTTGTCGAGGGCCCTCTACACGCTCAAAAAATTAGAGTTTGGTGTGCTCTCAATCGATGGAGGATTTATGGACCTATTTTTTTTAATGGTACTCTTACTGCGCAAAGGTATAGAGAAGAAATTATCGCTCCTTTTGTTAACCAGCTGGAAGAAAACGAAATTACAAACTTTTACTTTCAACAAGATGGCGCAAGGGCACATACGGCAGGCGAGACGATGAATATGTTGAGGGAAGTTTTCCAAATTCGACTAATACGTCTCAATGCTGAACATGAATTTCCACCGAGGTCATGTGATATTACGCCGTGCGATTTCTTTTTGTTACCTTACCTTAAAAACACTATTTTTGAACTGCCTATTCCTGATTTAAACCATCTTCAGGCTCGACTTATAGACAAGATTCGTGAAATTAACAATACCCCGAGCATTTTAGTAAATGACTTTAATTCTTTGAGGAACAGGTGTGAAAAGTGTTTGGAACAAGGAGGGGGACACTTTCAGCAGCTGCTTTAATTTATTGTTATAACAAGGAGGGGGACACTTTCCGCAGCTCCTTTAATTGTTTGTTATTGTTATCACGATTATTCTTTAAAATAAAGTTATATAGTCATTAACGTTATTGAAACTGACAGCTGCTATACAGCTCGTTGAGAAATGAGGTTAAGTTGGTCGCTATAAGCTACTCCCTACGTCCAATGTGTCAGAGCCAACTTCGACCACGTTTTTATTTGAACGCTCGTTATTTTACCTTTTGGTGTGTATTTACCAAAGTCCTAGTTAATTCTTCACCGTTACATTCTCTCATAGCGACTTCAAGCCAATTATTATCGTTCAAAAGTGTTGAGTAGATTTCGCTGCGAAATAAATTTGGCAAATGCGATACGTGTACCTTATTTATGCGCATATGTTTCATAATGCGTCCGAAGAGCATTATTGCGGATTCTTGCGGACCGCGCGATAATTTAGTTCCTGCCACTAAGCTCGAGCAGCGCGCTGACTATGCGGGGCTGAGGAGATCCAGAGCCTAGGTTGATTTACGGCGGCAGTGTATCATTCCCGCGACAGGCCAGAAATATATTCGAGATCCTTTCATTGAGGTATATAGGTTGGCCCGAGGGGGGAATTAATTTCGTGGAATATATGTTAAATTTTTTAATCAAGCTCGGATGATAAAAGTATTTTTTACGATCGCGGTGAAATATGGCGGCGGCTGCGTGATCCGGTTGCCGGAAGAAGACTTTGTTTCCTTATTTATTGTGAGCGGGAAGAAGGGAAGCTTCTTGGAAAAGCAAAATCTGGAACGTGCTATTCGCAGTTTTTTAAATTATTTTAACTAATATTTACTTGACATTTAAATATTTTAGAAGAAAATTAGCGATAAATTGACTTTGCTACAGCATTGACTTACCCTGTATATTTGGAATCTATAAACTGCCTCTGTATTAATCTGACTCTGGTACCGAGTCCTCTTCCATAATTTTCAAACTTTTTTCTTCCACAATTGGTGTTTGATTGACGAAAACAGTTTTTTGTCATAATTTTAATATCATAATTTTTAATTTTTCATGTTTTACCCTAAATTATTACTTGGAATTATTTTATTTTCTCTAATTGGATGCTTCACCTGTAAATAAATAAATAAATCCAGTATTACTCCAATTTTTCACGAGTATTCATTAAAAAAAAAAAACGAACTAATAAATGAATGTTCTCCAAGGAATATTTCCTAATATACCGAAGGTGACAGTAATTTCACCAATACTCAAAAAAGGTAACCTTGATGACCCAGGAAATTATCGACCGATATCGGTGCTTCCAGTTCTCTCAAAAATATTAGAAAAATGTTTGTGCAATAGACTAACTACGTATTTTGAGTCAAATAAACTCCTCACAGAATGTCAACATGGTTTTCGAAATAATCGTGATACTACAAGTGCAGTACTGGCCTTTGTAAATAACGTTCTAAACGCAAATCAAAATCTTGAATTTGTGCAAAACCGTACTTATCTTATCAACTTTGACGTCACCTGTAACATGAGTGTTGCACAAAAAAGAAAAAGTAATATTAACGGTCGGTAGAAGGAAGCACAAAAAACAAGCGCTTAGGGGGGAAATTCTGGAAGGAAGCCTAAATAGTCGAAGATAGGCAGTTGAAATGAGGACAGCGTGGAGTGAAAAGTAAGACGATTAGTGTAGTGTGAAAAATATAGAACTAGTGGAAAATTAATTGTTTAACCGGTATTAGTTAGCAGGTAATATTCTTTAAGTACTTTGTTGTTAATTGTTCTATATAATCTTATGATTGTGATGGTTATAGATGTTTCATGATAATAATTCTTTGTATGTTTAGCTTCCATTGCTTTATGCTCAAGGGCATATATTTTTCTAAGGTAAAATTGTTATAATTATTATTAACAATTGCTCATTATTTATTTCATGTTAAAAATGAGACAGGTCTTATTTATCATTAGCAAAGGATCTTAATTTATGCCTTTTGTTAGCGGTTGTTTTGCATTTATATTTGGGTGGTAAGAGCAACGATCGTGGGTTTCTCTGCCAAGCCCTTTCCCCACAGGAGCTCTAGGTGAGCCTGGCACTCTTCATTTTATGTTAAATGATTGTTAATGATTTTGTTGTTCTTTCTATTTGTCACATGTTTAATTTGAAGACTGTTGTACGTAAATAATAAAGTTAGGTGTATTTACTATGCTTTTGTTTTATAAAAATAAACCATACATCCTCTCAAAAAAGTTAGTAGCCAGCGCCTTCCGGTCAATAAAAAAAAATAGATACATACAACGTAGGTATTCCTTATGACGATCACATGTTTTTGGCCACAACTACGTTTATTTTTTCGATCGAACCCGGGGTTGTTATACTACAAATTCTGTGATACTTGAACTTAAGTAGGGCTTTTGACTAATTGTCACACGACATCTTAGTTGAGAAGTTGGGAAAATATAGACTTGGTGAATGTGATTTAAAAATAATAAAATCATTTTTAACTAATAGAAGTCAAGTAGTAAAAATTAATAATGACATATTTGACAGGTGGGATGTGACAATAGGTATACCGCAAGGTTCGGTATTGGGATGCTTGTTATTTTTAATTTATAATAATGATATGCCTTTATCAAAGACTTTCCTGGCATATGTCTTGTATGCCGACGATACCACCATTTCTATCTGATCTAAAGATATAATTGATGTAGAGGCTCGAAAAAATAAATCTCAATCAGGAGCAGGAAAGTGGTTTGCTTGCAATAATCTTATATGTAACAGAAAGAAATAAGACACAACGAATGATGCTTACGCTGCGTGATTATGATGTTTCCGGTGATGAACTACCCGCTGTAAAATTCTTGGGTGTCCTTTTGGATCCCCATCCACATAGATGGGATTTGTAAAAAACTGAGTAGTGGTGTATTTGTTGTTCGCAATATCTCAGGTTCTGTGTCCGCTAGTGTATTGAGACCTGCCTACTTCTCCTTGTGCCATTCAATTATGAGTTATGCAATAACAGTCTGGGGTCATGCCGCAGATTTTGATAAAGTATTTGCAATTCAAAGAAAATTAATTAGAATCATAGCTGGACTGGGTTATATGGATGATTGTAAAAATGCATTCATCGCATATCAAATATTAACTTTACCCTCATTGTATATTTTGGAATACCTGACATACGTTAAATCAAACCTAGACAGTTGTCCCACCTATGCAAACCAACACAGTTACGATACAAGAAACAAAGATAATATAATAATTCCATACTATATGCTAAATAAAACACAAAACACCTCAAATTATCTAGCGGTTTTGATGTATTTACCATCACAAATTAAATATATTAAATGTGGCATTTTGCCACTATAGGGAATTCTTGTCAAGTAATGATTTACACTTTATTAGCTGAGCATGATTATGTGTGATCTCGAGTTTGTTTTTGTGTGACGTCTGTTATATTATGTGATGCGCAAGTTATTGGTTCAGGGAAACAGGGAAACTGCGGCTAGTTGACCAACTCCTAGCAGTTCTGATCCGATGAATTTCAACAGCACTTAACCGTAGATAACTTTAAATTAAAACAAGTCTTGAAGAATACACTTTTATTTGTCTAATTACAACAGCGTGAAGTTAGAATCTATATTCGTCCTCCTGAGCGGCTGGTTGGGTATTTATACGATTTATTATCAGCTAGCAACTCAGCAGACACTTATAAGTAAATAGTAGTTATAAAATAATATACAAATAGCGTGAAAATATATCGAGACGTTTTTGAAAATCAACACAAACTGAAAGGGACAAAATTATAAAATTAAGACAGAAAATTTTCAATTAAAGTTTGAAAAAGAAGCATTAACACAAGAAAGCAGATGTAATTAATGAAAATTCAGTAAAAAGTAAAATATGTGTATAATTGAACCATTAAAAACATGATATAAACCTAAATTTGATTAAAATATCAATTATAAGATAGTAAATTTCCTAACATAGAACTTTAATAACAGAAATGTCATATCTAAAATAGAGTCAAAACCAAGAAAGTAGCATATCAATGTAAAATAGATAAAATAAGTTATATTTAGAGACACATAAATAGAGAAGACGAGAAAAGAGAAATGAAAAATCTTTATTTAAAATTAAAATAGTATTAACTACAAAATAAGGTGACAGTAGTTGTCAACATTAAAGGCAAATCTACATGACATGAGACAAAACCCGGATTTAGACAAAAGAGAAATAAATGATAGTAACAGTTAAAAGATAAAAAAGGACATTATTGTTAGTTTAAGAAATTTTGTAAATAGTAAGTGAGAAGTAGATAAGAAGTGAGTGGAAGAAACAGAAACACAAAGTGAAGGAGAATGAGTGAAAGTGACATAAGTACTATTCATCTGGACGGACCTTAAAAGAACTTCATACGGAAAAGCAGCCCATGTGAACAAAAAAAAGGCCGGTTACCATGAAGGCAGTCAACAAATAAGATCCAGAGAGACTCCATAAGAAATTTTGAAAAAAAAACTAGAAAAAAGGATATTACTGAAGAATATTAAGCAAGAATACAACTGAAAAGACATACCTGAAGTCCAATGACCAAAAGACATCGTGAGAAAGGAAAATCTACCAGGTTCATCCCAAGTGGAAAGAATATCAGGCCAGAACTCCATCCACACACCAACAGAACGGAGGGAAAACCTACGAAAAACCAGGATATAAGTGACAAATAAAAAGGTTCATTATAAACATTTACGAAAGTCATATGAATTCATGTTTTCAAAGAATAATATAACAAAATCAGATCTGAAAGACTTAAAGCAAATACGTACCGTAAAGAGAGCATATAAACTCATTCCACTCATAAATAGAAGTGAAACTTGTTAAATTTCATTATTTAGAATAAAATATTGTCGTGATTTTCTTAGGTTAAGATTTTTCAGTAGATAATATAGGAGAATATACCTTCTCAAGCATAGATTTGTAAAGATGAGCGAAAGTGAAGCCATCTATATTGTGGAGACGTAAGTAACAAAAAGGTGTAATTGAAAAAGAGTTTCTGTAACATATTTGATAACTTTGTAAGTCAGCAACCAGATGTACATCTCCACAGTATTAGAATGTTCCAGAGGAAAAACGTTCATAGATTATAAAATTCAAATAATAAGGTAACTGTGACAATCATTTAATGAGTAAAAAGGGAAAGGTTTTTTTTATTTATTTAAAGAGTCCGATATTTAAAATAATTAAATTGATATTGAGTCTTGAGTTTTGCATAAAAATAAATGTTAATCAATTGTGTGCAACTGTTTTTTTTTCTGGGAGTTTGAACCGACACTAAGATAAAGAGAAACTTGTGCCCAACTATCCAAGTTTTTAAAGACTACGAATAGGTTTTTCACAATCTTTCAAATACCACCATGTAAATAAATTGACAAATTTTAAACAGCTTCTAGCAAACAACTGCTTATCCACTTTTCCAAACGTCAATTATTTCGACAGTTAACAAATTTTCGATTACAGTTTAATTAAGTCTGCATATGCATAAAAAGAATTAAAATAGAGATTGGTCGTCACCTGAGGAGAGCCTCAGGTGACGACCAATTATTACGGTGTTATATTTCGACAAAAAAGTATACGCAAACAAAGATTGGAAACATAAATTAGTATAGAAGAAAAATATAACGAGCTTCGACAGCACAACGGCAATTTATTATGAAAGCTTTAATGATCTAAAGAAATATTATTAGTTCAGACACCTATAAATAATAAAAGTATAAGCTGTGTTCACCTGTTTACTTTTCGTTGACATATTAATACGATGATTTTATTATTATCCATGACATGTGTTTGTGTTTCATAGTATAAATTTTGCAAGAAAACATGTAATTTCAGTTATTATGTATTGAATGTACTACAAATATAGAAGTTAATGTGGATTTACAATGGAAAAAATTCAACACACCTACATTATTTGAAATTATGAAAAAAAAATGAAATATAATGGTGACAGTTAATGTAACTTATTATTATTCACAAAAAATAATCCGAATCGGCAGACCCTCGCAAGTCCAAGACCGATAACCTGGAAATTGAGGGTGGATTTTCCCCGAAAGGGGTAGTGCGCATGGGTTTCAGTCTACGAAACCATCACCATCGTGTTTCTTACACTCAAAATCGAACGCAGGGTGGGGGAAGCCAATCAAAAGATCATAGAAACTTTCAAGTTTTGGACCTCGTGACATGAACAAAACCAGATTTGTTGTAGGACACTGTGAGCAAAAAGTAATGCCTAAGTTTTTAACATTGTCAGGCCTCTTAAGAGTACAACCATGCAATTCATAATTCAATTTTATACAGGGTGTTAGAAATTTGACTGCCTTAATTTTAACACACGATAGAATCCATTAAAATAAAGAAAAAAGCCTTATATGACATGATCCTAAACCCAACCATTTCCGAGAAAACATTATCAAAATCGATTCAATAAAATTCAGTTGGTATCTGGATTCGACTGTGTCGGAGTGTTTTTTGCATACCACTATTTCCTTTTCTTGAGGTGTTTTCCAGCGAGTGCGCGAAAATTGAATTCGAAGGTAAGTACCTAAATTATTTTTAATACGTATGATTATTTGGAAAACGTGAATCTTTGGATACTTTAATTACATATTTTTCAAGTACATAATTTGATTAAAAGTTAAGTTCCTGTTTTAAGAGATTCATAATTACTAAAATTCGAGCTAAAATTTAAACACAACACTATCTTCGTACTACAAAATCGATACATCTCATGCTGAAGTAATGGCAGTCAGACTTCTTACACCCTGTATATGTACTTGAGGAAATATTGCTTTAAAGGTTTTCACAGTCAAAAACAAGTCAATGTAACAAAATATTGCCACATCATCAGTGTATAATAGGTATCGTACATTAAGGTCTTCCACAATACCATTTATGGAAATAAAAAATAGAAGAGGTCCAAGTATGGACCCTTGGGGAACACCTTACGTTTGGAGGAAAATATATTTCAAACTAAGGTATTCCATGTATTAAGACTGATTATGTGCATCATACAGCAAATTGAAAAGTGATTTATAATATTTATAATAATATTATATGTTTTATTAATTTATATTTTATTATATGAATTTAACCATTACTTACTTATTTTAATATCATCTCAACAATAACAATAATAATATGTTATTAATTGTTTGTTCGGTCTTTACCTTTATTGGGCGCCTTTATATTTCTAATTTAAAATAATATTCTTTATAAATAAATTTAAATTTCAAATGACCCTGATAATGATTCTTTAAATTTAATACTATTCAAATTAATATTTTTTTTTTATAGAATATGAAATCAAATATCTTTTCTCAAGGGCGGTTCAAAATTTAATGTGTGAGCAATATGATTTCAAGAATTTAGAAGTAACTACCAAATTTTATTAATTAGGCATTTATATTCTACATTTTAGGTATATACATTAAATGTTTATAAAATAAGTCTTTATCTAACTAAAAATGACGTTAATTAGCACTAAGGTTTATTTGACTTTTAATATTGTTTTTTTTTAACGTATTCAACACATGTTTATCCACTTACAAATTCTGTCCAGCATTTTCTCTATGTCGTGCAAATATTGCAAATAGTTCACTGATACTACAATGTTCCTATATTCTGCTTCACTCCTTTACTTAAATTCATTGAGTCCATGTTTCTGTGTTTTCCTTCTATCTTATTAGAACTGCCAAATTTTGATTATAATGTTATATTAACTGGTATTTATTTGATTGATAATGGATTAATTTTAACTGATTATTTTATATATTTGTCTCTCAAAATTCTATTAATTCCTGTCAAAAATTCCCATGACATCTCAGCACACCTCTCCTTTTTTAATGCCATATAAAATTTTTATATAGTGTCCCACTTTGATTCTTTTATCATCTGATTAAATACATGTATTGTTATTCACATCTTTTTAAATTTTGTATAACTTTCCTGTATTCACACACGTTTTACCTTATTATCTAAATTTTATTATTTTTTTACAATATTTCTATATCTAATAACAATATCTGTTTTACTTTAATTTTCCAAATGTTAAAATAAATAATTCTAATTATTTTAAAATTTTAAATCAAAATCATTAGAAATTCCTTATGTATTTCAATATATAACAAAATTGTATTAAAGATAAGTACAACATTTTAATGACACAAATTGTAGATAGTAGTGTCACAAAAATATGTTACGACAATGTGCAGTCTCTCAAATGGTATATTAGTGTTAATTTTAATGGACAATTTATTTTAACGATTACAGATTCTTAAATTATTTTTTTGACACTGTGTATAGACTTATACACGTATTTATTAAATTTTGAGTGCCCATTTGCAGTCTCGTGGAATTCATATCGTGCTCCAAACGTCTTTTGTATTTATTTAAAAAGGTGGATGTTCCCAACGTTCCATTTTAACGTTGTTGTCTCGTATTATTTTTATTATACACGTCATCTTCAAATGAAAGTAGCGGATGGCTTCCTCCAGAAATTTCATTTTCATACTCTTACATCGTACACAATTTCACTGTAAACTATATTTTAAGGGAATATCCGACTAGAGAATACAAACTATCCGTGCTCGCAGCCATATACCGAGTGAACTTACAAATTAGATTTAAAAACAATTTCAGCTGTTCACGGTTCATTGTTATTAAAATATTCAGGCATATTGCCTCTTTTTCGACTGGCTTTAAGGGCGTCATCTTTGAAACATTAGACGTTATGCGCACCAGACTCTACTCGGGACATTGAAATGAGCGTTGCTTTTGCAAGTGAAATAAAGAACTCTATGGCCTTTCACTGTTATCTGCAGAGAGCACGTTTTCTTCACTTATTTGTCCCCATTGATCTAAGGAAATGACATACGCTCCAGAGGACCGATCCCTATAAAACTTTTTAAGCGGCCCAGCCAATTTGCCTGCCTCCTTTATTTCCCTTAAACTAATTTTTAAGCTTATTACAAGTATGGTGTTAAATTCGCGATAAATCTAATTGAATTTCCTTTAGACCTTTCTTATACTAGTCGAAAAAAAAAATAAATTCACTATTGTTTGCAGTAATTACTTTTCAAGGGTACACGAAATGTCAGACTAGAGAGGCGATTTTGTTTTTTAAACCACACGAGTGTAATCATGTATAAAATGTGCTTTCGCACCCAAAAAAATGTACAGCGTGATCATAAAGTTTGGGACAAAATTCATAACTTTTATATTGAGCGATTTAAAAAAAAAAACGCTGAGACAGATCGGTTTTGTTCTCAGAAGGGGCATCTTTGAAGATGATTCATTTATATACAGGGTGATCCAGAAAGCTGGACAGTCACTAAATTTGTCTTTTCTTATGGAACATCCTGTATATTTTTTCATATTCGGATAAAGCTTTCTCTTACGAATACAGTGATTAAGGTTTGATGGGTCTATCTCAAATAACAAGCGAGATATTGCGAGTAAATGACTTTATTTCAAAAAATTATTTAACATCATTTTTCATAAAAGAAATTGTACTTGGAAACGAAACAAATGCAAATAATTAACGAAATTTACAAATTCTCTTTAATAGCGACTGACCACAATACTACGAAGAAACATTTTTGGAACCACTGACTACATGGATCATCGCTGTCTTTGTTTACAAATTTTTACAGGGGATTTCCTATAACTATGTCAAGAGTTTTAAAATGAGACCAATAATAATTGTAAATGATAATCCTACAATAGGTACCTATTTATATTTTCAAGTGCAACTGACGACATGTTTTAAAAATAATATCCTTTAAATGTGTCCCTCGGCTTCATTTGACTGAATGAATTCTGGAGATCCAATTTTCGACAACTTGCTCACACATTCCACGTAGCATATTTTCAATGGTGCCTTGAATATTAATGCAAACCGTAAATTAACAACAAGGAATAATATCATGAGCCCTAAACCTAGCGAAAGGAAAAAAACATAGTATAGTATTTTAATCAGTATACCTTTTTTGCTTAAAATTGATAGGAGAATAAATGCACTAATACGAAACGTCAATGTACAGGGTAGCAAAAAAGTCGGGGCCAATTTAATTCAAGTGTACACTTTAGGGTGGACAAAAAAACGAATATTTGTTTTTCGTGTCTCTTGTGAAAATATGTTAGCTTATCATGTTTTAAGAGTCCCGCAAAAAATCAGCACAAAATAAATTTTTTAAAGGTCGCTCAAGATTATTAAAAATTTCCAAAATCGTCAAAATTTCTTTTTTATTTTTTTCTCGTTATTTTGTCATTTTCTAGGTTGAAAAAATTCTCGATTCTGAAAATTTCAAATCGATCTTTTAATTTCTATGAAAGTTAAAATAATTATGAGTGACCTTTAAAAATTAAAATATCGATTTGAAATTTTCAGAATCGAGATTTTTTTCAACCTAGAAAATGGTAAATTAACGAGAAAATTTTTTTTTAAAATCAATTTTTGACGAGTTTGGAAAATTTAAAAATCTTGAGACTTCTAAAAAAAATTTTTTAGAACTAATTTTTTGAGGGGGCTCTTAAAACATGATAAACTAACATATTTTCACAAGAGACACGGAAAAAAAAATTCGTTTTTTTGGGCCACCCTAAAGTGTACGCTTGAATTAAATTGGCCCTAACATTTTTGTTACCCTGTACATTGACGTTTCGTATTAGTGCGTTTATTAGTACGAAAAAAAAATTCATATTTTTTTTGGGCCACCCTAATACACTTATAGGCTTCCTCTACAAACAGCGTCAAAAGCAATGACATATTTAAATTTAGCGTCCTAAAAAAACCCCGTACCCCAAGTTTTATGCCGACATTCAAATTTGTTTAAAAGCTTTAACACCCTGTATATCGAAAACTAAGGATTTGTAGATCCACGTTTACAGGAAAAAAGTCTTATACTGACCTCAAAAATATGGCCCTAAATTCTTTATACTGAATTTTGAATCAGCCTGTATGTTTACCTTAAACATAAATGTATATTTTAATATTCTGAAAATAACGCGGAATATTTTTGGTTTATTTTTTCTTGGAATTCTATCTTGACAAATATTGTACGAATTCTGTATATTGTTGCAAAATACTCTAATATTTGGCGAATGCGCCAGGTTTAGTAAAGTTTATTTTTTGTAATTTTAATGGACTACTTGCATTACTATTAACTAATCCATTCCTTTTTTACTTTCTTTGGGACATTAATTATTTGTAAATCTATCTATTTTTCCAAATAGGGACTAGTATGGTAAGTTTAAGTGCTAACTAAACAGAACTCTTAATTGATTATGAAGGAACGTCTGAACATCACTATTGATGAACAAGGGGCCTTCCAGATTGTTACTAAAAAATATATTGTCGATTATAATGAAACCTTGTCACTATCTATACATTTCCAGGAATTTATGTTTGCATTTAATCGAGAATCATTGTCACGACCTGATTCATTCACAAATATATTCATTCCATTTTCAACTATGATCCAATAATTTAGTTCTGAGAGAGGTTGTGTGTATTTTCAACCTGTAATTATTATACAGATGGAAAAATATTTTGCATATTCCCAAATGGGTTCATTAATTATATGTTTAACAGATTATCACTTTTAAAAAATAACGCATTTGTTGATAATTATATTTTGAAATAATTTTATATTCATCAACTAGTTCACAATAGTCTGGTGGATATAATGGGCGTTAAATATGCATTATTCTTATTAGCATTATTCGATAACTTTATTTTTTAAGTAATGTACCAAATTTACTTTCCAAACAGTTCATTTTTATTAATTTTATTTTTTCGCGGAATAAAATGAAATATAATTTCTTTTTGCTATTCAAAGAGAGTCCATAACAGTGCCTTAGAGTTAGATTTAATCTGTTATATGAGATTAAAAGATTGAGGCCTTGTTCTAAATAAGTTTTTTGAAACGTGACAGATTGATAATTATGAAATTTCACGTGAACAGCGGTTCCCAAAATGTCTTAGAAAAAAATGTGGCATCTTCGTCAAGATTTTCCATCACTGCATCTTCGACATTAAGGTTCACTTGCTGACCATGTCATTCTCCTCGAGGAATAACACTTCCCGCATCTCGCAACCGCTGAACGCACTGTAGGATTGTATTTGCACATGGGGGGGTGACGTTGTGGCCATCGTTCTTGGTACAACCTAGTCGCCGCAAGCGCATTTTCTCCGGCTGCACCATATACTAACACCAAATGGATAAATTCGGAAATAGTAAATGCATTGTTTTCTAGGTTCAGGTTCATTGTAAAACTAGTTTGTGCACAAACTAAAAAATTAAGCAAAGTAAGGAATAAGAATCTCGTTTTTAATGTAATCGGCATGCTATTCTTATTTTTTACTTCTTTATAAAAATTGCACTGTCACTATCGTGGACAAAATAAAAACTTTTGTCTGGAATCTTTCACTTTTTAACACTGATTGGTCGATTGACGATGCTTAATATTTAATAATTAAGTGAATAATGAATTGAATATAAATCCAAAATCAGTTGACTGCACAAATTTTTAAGTTTTTAATAAATACCACAGGGTCAGCCTTCACTTTCGTTGAATAAATGGCCTTTAATTTACAAAAAAAACGCGAAGATAGAACTTTTTCGTGTAAGACTTTTCTATTACAAATATCATCAGGAAGCTGTAGTTTAATTTGTATAGATTATACACGCCACACCCTGTATATATATACCCAGCAACGTCTAATTAATTCACTTCGTGATACCCTTATTTTTTTAATTAAATGAAGTGCCTCAAAAATGAGGTACGCCCTAAATTTGTTAAATTTAAGGCCGATAAAAAGTTCCAAGGGCGTGAGATAAGCTGGCAAAATACAGGTCTGCAGTTAGACAGCGGAGTATAGCACGCGAATCGCCCCCGTGATTACCCTAAAATCGGCCATTTCGTATTCTGTATCTCGAGCTGGAAGGTAGATAGATATCTTCTCCATAAACTCGATTACATTAGTCGCATGCCCTGACGGCCACTTAGGCCGACGTATACGAAGAGTTCCACTGTTATACGGCTGATATAGCCAAAAAAATCCCGGCACTATCGTTACAAAGAGTTGCTTAAAGTTTTAACAGGACCTAACAAGTAATCTAAAAGAAAACTTAAACAATAATAAATAAATATAAATAAATGAAATACAGAAAAATGAGTAAATAATCTGTTATGCCTGCATTTTGATGCATATTACATACTTGAAATTTGATGGCAAATCTTCGAGTGTTGGTACCTGGATCTTCTTCCACGGAATTTAAAATTTCTGGTTCCAGATTTCTCATTTTTTCTGTTCCCGTCCAACATACACGTATTTGCATAAGCTCCCATAATCCATCTGATATCGTGTTCTTGCAATAACATCGTTTTCTCCTGACAAGAAGTAGGCTCTAACCAGCAACTTTTTCTTGATTCGTATACATACAATATAAACACAAAAATACACCTTACCGTCACTAAACACCGAAATAAATAACTTTATAAAGTTATATGCACTTACAATACACAAAAACACTTCACAAATATCTTCTCGTAAACCAAACCGAAAATTAAAACAAAAATGTAACAAAATGAAGAGGTTGATGACGTTTTTGGGAATTCCTGTTCGCCGAATTAACGTGACAATTTGTTTTCTACCCGTATACCATTCCGTCGTATCATACCACGTGTGAAGTGAGCTGGCAGTAGCTATTTGTCAGAGGCGGCAATTCGGTATTTTAACCAAACAGCTGGGGTTAACCTTCACTACCCTTCGTAAGCGTTCCGAATAAGAAAAAAAAATAGAAACATACCGTATTTGGTTTAGAGTTTCATAACTTTTTAATATTACCTCTTTTAATTTTTTTAAATACATCCTTATCTACTTTATAGTGACAAGAGTATAATTCACCTAAACTAGATTAATGTCAGAATACAGTATACACAGGGTGTGGCGTGTATAATCTATATAAATATTGAGATTCAAAAATTAAAAAAAGTAATAACACATAATTGTAAAAACTTGAAACGATTTTGAAAACATATTAGAACAGTATTTTTATTTATTTTTTAAGTTCTTTTTTAAAAAGGCAAAAATAACTACTTTAAAACACAAATTAGCTTTATACAACTTACCATGCTAATTCCGAATGGTCCGGACAAAAAATTAAAGTGTAGTTTAAAAAAACTAATTATAGCTCACTTATTTGAGTAAAAAAAATAATTTCAAGACAACACGTACTATTTACTCTAAAAACTGACTGACAATTTAAATTACATCCTGTATACTGCATTTTATATCCGTCCCTACGGCAATTCATATGCCGCCACTGCTCGTAACGATGGCTGGAAAAATAAGAACTTACCCATCGCAGTCGACGCGCTTTAAAAACTCAGTTACAGGTTTGTTAGCTTTGTACTAATGCATTTTCATAAGTTTGCCTTACATGCTCTCCATCTCGATTTTGCAAGATAGCTATTTCGGGAGAGCGTACATAAATTATAGCAGAGTGCACGGATAATCGTTTAGTTAAATGCATGTTTGCACTGAGTATTAGACGAATTTAAATCAATCGCGAGAGGGTTTATATCATCTCGGGGTTTGTAGTTGGGGACAAAGTGAATTTATTGGAAACCGAAAGTTGTAAATTTTTTACTTTTACTGTTAAATTTAACAAAATATATTTGTATGGTGTCAAGTTTGTTTATTCCTAAATGCAAAATCTCACCAAAATGTTCGAAACCAGTAAGACTTTTACTGACCGCAGTGCTTATGACATTTTTCGCACGCTCAAATATTGAATAAATTTTATATAAATTAAAAATTTAGTATTCTAGAAATATACAGAGTATTTGTAAATACGTGCGAAATATTTTAGGGGGTGGTTGCAGAAGTTTTTGTGAAAAAAACTTCATATAAACGTAGGTTGAAATATGCTTCGCTTCCGAGATACAGTGTTTAAATTTTAATTTTTTATTTATTTTGATTAATTATTTCAAAGAGTTTTAAAGATACTGACTCGAAATTTAAAAAACGCTTTGGAGGGATAAATATGCATTTTTTGGGGTGATCCAAATATTTCTACTTCATGTTCAAAGCCAGAATATTTTTGCATAAAGCTGTTGATATTTCAAAATATGCTACGTTAATTTCGTTTCTTACGAGGAAAAATGTTGGGCATAAAGTGAAAAAATCGAGAATCTTTACCAGAGAAACGTTAAAACATTCTATAGATGCAGAAATTCATCTGTAAGTAGAGCCAAATCGTCTGACCGTCCCATGCGGTGACGTCATTGCATTGCCACAGCTGAGACAAATATTCGTATTTTAAAAATCATATAGTTTGAAAACCGCTCAACGGATTGAGTTGAAATTTTCGGGATCGCGTAATCATGAGCAATAGTTTGTGTATACAAAATAAGAACGTTTTTGAAAAATTACCGAATGACCCCATTGTCAAAATTTTATAAAAAATTAAAGGAGCAGGTTTATTGCTCTTATTAATGATTAAGAGCGTTATTTATCTCACAATTTCGCGTTAAATACCTACTTATCAAATATCGAAAAAATAAGTAAATTAAAAATTTTGAAAAAATCAAATTTTTCATTTCATTTCATTTTTAATATTTTTAAATTAAAAAAAAATTTTAACGACATTTCAAATTTCAATATAAAATTGTAAAAAACGAGGACAGAATTTTTTTTTTTATAAATTTTGGAATTTTTTTTTAATTGATTTGTTCCCTGATTCTTATACGTTATTTGTATTCGTACGGTTCGTTATCGTAGGCTTTTTGTATCTAATTCGATTTTAAATAACGAGCGTTCAAATAAAAACGTGGTCGAAGTTGGCTCTGACACATTGGACGTAGGGAGTAGCTTATAGCGACCAACTTAACCTCATTTCTCAACAAGCTGTATAGCAGCTGTCAGTTTCAATAACGTTAATGACTATATAACTTTATTTTAAAGAATAATCGTGATAACAATAACAAACAATTAAAGGAGCTGCGGAAAGTGTCCCCCTCCTTGTTATAACAATAAATTAAAGCAGCTGCTGAAAGTGTCCCCCTCCTTGTTCCAAGCACTTTTCACACCTGTTCCTCAAAGAATTAAAGACATTTTCTAAGATGCTCGGGGTATTGTTAATTTCACGAATCTTGTCTATAAGTCGAGCCTGCAGATGGTTTAAATCAGGAATAGGCAGTTCAAAAATAGTGTTTTTAAGGTAAGGCCACAAAAAGAAATCACACGGCGTAATATCACATGACCTCGGTGGAAATTCATGTTCAGCATTGAGACTTATTAGTCGATTTTGGAAAACTTCCCTCAACATATTCATCGTCTCGCCTGCCGTATGTGCCCTTGCGCCATCTTGTTGAAAGTAAAAGTTTGTAATTTCGTTTTCTTCCAGCTGGTTAACAAAAGGAGCGATAATTTCTTCTCTATACCTTTGCGCAGTAAGAGTACCATTAAAAAAAATAGGTCCATAAATCCTCCTTCGATTGAGAGCACACCAAACTCCAATTTTTTGAGCGTGTAGAGGGCCCTCGACAAAAAAGTTATCTGGTTTTTCAGAAGACCACATTCTCATATTCTGTGAGTTTACGTAACCACTTAAATGAAACCAGGCTTCATCAGAAAAAAAGGTGATATTATGAAGTTCACCGTAGTTGTTTAAAAACCATTCACAAAATACAGCCCGTCGCGGAAAATCAACTTCATGAAGTTCTTGCTGACAAGTTAAACGATAGGAGAACAAACGCAAATCTTTTTTTAACACTGTGTGGCAGGTACCGACTGATACTCCCACCATTTGTGATAAAACACGTACAGAAGTTCTTGGCGCATTTTCCATTATTTGTTGGACATTTTCTTTTAATTCTTCAGTCCGCTTTTTAGGTCGGCCGCTTCCTTCTTTTCTTGTTACACTGCCCGTTTCACGAAAAACATTAACACAACGCTGAACTGCACTTTGAAAAATTTTGTACTCAACAACGCCGGGAAATTGATTTTGAAATTCTATGAAACATTCCTCAATAGAATACTTCCATATTCCATCAATCTTGCGTCCATTTCTAAAGTAGGACTCTATGATAAACACTTTTTGTTCTTGAGAAAACACCATTTTAAACGCTTTTTAAAACGAAAATATTCAAATTGATAGCGGCGATATAGCGCTTTGACAGATGACGTTTAAGTTCATTTGCTATACGCTACGCCCTACGTCCAAATTTTCAGAACCAACTTGACCACGTTTTTATTTGAACGCTCGTTAGTACGACAATAGCTAATTGATTATTTAATAAAATTTGCAACTTCCGCTTGCGCGTACTAATCTCGCGAAATGGGCGCTTAAAAAATAATGGGGTTAATCTGACTGCAAATCCGGTACGACTGTGTCGTATGAGCCATCGGTTCAAAACCCGTGCTTAAATCCATTAATTATATAAATGGATAGTACTAACATTCTGGTACGGCTAAAATTTATTAAAGACAATTAAAACTGACATTTACTAACAGAAGATATATCACTCAACTCTACAATAGCACTTTATTTCATAAACTTGTTACGGCGCACCGTACGCTCTTCACGAAACTTTCGCGAATTAACAAGAAAGCTTTTCCCCATTAATTAAAACTAAAAGCAAATCTTACTTGCATATGTGAGTGCCTTTATTATACCTGCGAAAAATTTAAAAACTTTTCTCATTTGAATAGCTGCCTGCGCACTCTGAACTTTTAATGGTTTTAGGCACACAGTTAAAAAACGAAAGTTCAGTTAATCGCTAATCCCTCCTCTCTGCGCCAGTAATTAATAATTTAGTGATTTGTAATTACATTGCAGGTGTCATTTTTATACCTCTTAAAAATTTTACTACTCCTTGCCTTTGCCCTCTGTATATTATGCTCCTTTTTACAAGGACTTTGCTATAAAAGGCAATTATCGCTCTATTTTATCATACTAAACCATAATATGCCACAAAAGAAAACAAAAATAAAGAAAAATTTAAGTACATGATCTCTATTAAGGGTGGAAACTGATGTACCCCTGGTTGCCTATATTATACTGAAAAGTAGTAGAAAATAGTCCTTTTTTATTCCAATATATCTTTTTAAAGCAATGGAGGAATGTAGTAAAATTTCATATCACATTTGGCAAGGTATAAACGAAGACAGTAAAGCAAAAATTAATTGGGATAGGTAAATAATTCGTGAGAAATTAATTTCTAAATATGAAGGTTTTTTGGACCTTTACAAACGATTATTTATTCATAGTATTATAGAATTATGCAATTTTTTATATAGTTGTCATTTAATAAATAAACAGATTAGACTTTATTTCATAGTTTGTTCAACACTTTATAATTTAAGAAGTTATATTGGAATAAAATTATTAAAAAATATTCATTCATAAATCACATTATGTCTGACCTTTAATTCGCTTGATTTGTAATAGATGTCGCACTAGTAAAAATTTATTTATGAATGGACTCGGGTTATTTTTAACGAACAGCTGCTGTATTGAGGTCAATTTGGCATAACCTGATTCTGAATTGGTAGTCATGGTTTCTGTTAATTGATACATAAATATTTAAAGAATGTCATGATCATTTTAGATATATTTTTGTATAAAAGTATATAAGTAACAGTGCAAGTCCATACTATTATATAATTTTAGAAAATATGAAATATAAACAATTTTTAGTTTATTTAAAACCATAATTTATAATTAATATACCTATATTAGTATCTACGGTTAGTGGATAAGAGGGAAAACATTTTTATTTTCTATTCTACTAGAAAAAGTAATTCGTGACAAAAAATATTTTGCTTTTTAATTGAATATGTTTGTCATGAAAAACTGTAATTTATATATATACAGGGTGATCAGAAATTTAACAAAATTAATAACGTTGAAGAATAAACTGCTTTTGTTTTTGATAATATAAAAAAATGTTAATAAGAAAAGTTGTTCATAACGGAAAGTTATGTTATAATTACGATTTGTGAATAAAGCGGCTTACTTTGGTATAAACAGAAATGGAAAATATTATATTTTTAATAATTAATATTAAGTAATTCTTGATAAAAAAAATTTGCATATTAATATAAATAGAATTTTAATTGTGAATATACATAATAATGAGAAAATAAAAAATATGTACGATATACTTATTTCGTCCAAAAATTGTGTAAAGAATTATGTACAAAAGGACAATTTGAGACTAATTTTTTTTATGAGAAATATTCAGTTCACTTTACTTGAAAAAATAGTTGTAGGTACTTTAATACCTCCAATAGAAACAGAAATTTTGTGGAAAAATAAAATTTAATAAATATGTAAACAAACGAAAATAATAAAGAAATACATAGAATAGGTACAGTAAAACAGGAAATAATTTAAAAAATCATAAAATAAAATTATTTCTTTTTATTAATTTGTGCTTCTATAATATATTGTGGATCCATACATCCTTTTTTCCTGTGGAATATTTTTGTATATTATTTCAGGTAGTATACAATTTTTATAAAATTGTTCCAAATTTATTGCCATTGATTTTTTTCCATAATTCTTAATCTTTCTTAATTTGTTCTAGATAGAGCGGGTTGTTTTCACCACTATAGGTATATTACGAAAGAACATATAGACTTCTTCCGGTTATATTTAACTGTCTCTGAATCTGAAAGTAAGAAAAGAATTTTACCAGATAATATTTGTTATAAACATAGATAATTATACATTTTTACCTATTATGCTTTGAATTTACCATAATGATATATCTAGTCATATATAGGGTGCCGCAATAGTGCGAAAAAGTTTAGTATAACTGCCTGTAGTAGTGATCCGAAAAAAGTTATTTGCGCAGATTCACATTTTATTATTATTTCCATTATTCGTTATTTTCAGACCGAATTAAACAGTCAGAAAATCTTGTTTTTGGCCTGAAGATTTTGCCCTATACAACTATAACTGAAAATAATTATAAATTTTGTCACACTACTGGAATAGCCTGTAGATGCATTGCAACAACAATATGTCATATTTTATATTACGGCTAAGTAAGCGGAAAGTCCATTGTCGCATATGTAATTTTTATTTTCAAATAATCAAATACAATACCTACATATTTATTTTAATACCTATTATTTACTTGAATTTAGTACAATACAATGCCTAGTAAATTGTAATACTTACTCTGTTAATGTTTTTTCTTTCATTTAAAAAATAGTAAAGTCCACAAATAAAATATTTCGCAGCCACAACACAACAATAAAAGATAACAGCTCAAAGATCCACACAAGAAATAACTACATTCGCACCTGCTCTACTCCGAATCCATATAAGTACTAAAATGTAGAATATAATATGAAATACAACTTTAAGTTGGTTGCAAATGTTATAAATTTGTACAACCACTTTCCATCCTCCTTTTATGTAAATATGTACATAATAATATATAGAGGATAGAAAATAGAAATATTTTCAGAACAAAAAACCGGCGACCGCAAATTGGAGTTTTTATTATTTTATTACCATTCTCTTTTCGTATGCGTGGGATGGACGTATAAGCCAGACACCTCATCATCATTTTTTAGGTGTATTTTGCCGGAATTTGAATGAATTAAATAATCGTACTATTTTTACTATAAACGTATTTCCTGTAGCGACATCTATATGAAT
Source organism: Anoplophora glabripennis (assembly GCF_000390285.2). Taxonomy (NCBI): domain Eukaryota; kingdom Metazoa; phylum Arthropoda; class Insecta; order Coleoptera; family Cerambycidae; genus Anoplophora; species Anoplophora glabripennis. The sequence continues at coordinate 504,315 of NW_019416281.1, forward strand.
ATTGTAGTACTTTGTTAGATGATTTCCGTTCTTAAGAAAAAAGTATGTATANAATATCAAGTAATTCGTGGATAAAAAAATTCGCGTGTTGTTAATATAAATAGAATTTTAACTGTCAATATACATAATAATGAGAAAATAAAAAATATGTACGATATACTTATTTTGTCCAAAAATTGTGTAAAGAATTATGTACAAAAGGACAATTTGAGACTAAATTTTTTTTAGGAAAAATATTCAGTTCACTTTACTTAAAAAAATAGTTGTAGGTACTTTAATACCTTCAATATAAACAGAAATTCTGTGGAATAATGTAGTTTAATAAATATGTAAATAAACGAAAGTAATAAAGAAACACATAGAGTAGGTACAGTAAAACAGGAAAAAATTTAAAAAATAATAAAATAAAATTATTTCATTTTATTAATTTGTGCTTCTATCATATTTTGTGGATCCACACATCTTTTTTATAAAATTGTTCCAAATTTGTTGCCATAATTCTTCATCTTTCTTAATTTATTCTACATAGAGCGGGTTGTTTTCACCAATATAGGTACGACGAACATATAGACTTCTTCCGGTTATATTTAACTGTGTCTGTATCTGAAAGTAAGAAAAGAATTTTACCAGATAATATTTGTTATAAACATAGATAATTATACATTTTTACCTATTATGCTTTGAATTTACCATAATGATATATCTAGTCATATATAGGCTGCCACAATAGTGCGATAAAGTTTAGTATAACTGCTTGTAGTATGTGATATGAAAAAAGTTATTTGCTCAGATTCACATTTTATTATTATTTCCATTATTCGTTATTTTCAGACCATTATCAATTAAACATTCAGAAAATCTTGTTTTTGGCCTGAAGATTTTTCCCTATACAACTATAACTGAAAATAATTATAAACTTTGTCACACTATTGGAACAGCCTGTATGTGCATTGCAACAACAATATGTCATATTTTATATTACGGCTAAGTAAGCGGAAAGTCCATTGTCGCATATGTAATTTTTATTTTCAAATAGTCAAATACAATACCTACATATTTATTTTAATACCTATTATTTACTTGAATTTAGTACTAAATACAATGCCTAGCAAATTGTAATACTTACTCTGTTAATGTTTTTTCTTTCATTTAAAAAATAGTAAAGTCCTCAAATAAAATATTTCGCAGCCACAACACAACAATAAAAGATAACAGCTCAAAGATCCACACAAGAAATAACTACATTCGCACCTGTCCGAATCCATATAAATAATGTAGAATATAATATGAAATAAAACTTTTAGTTGGTTGCAAATGTTATAAATTTGTACAACCACTTGCCATCCTCCTTTTATGTAAATATGTACATAATAATATGTAGAGAATAGAAAATAGAAATATTTTCAGAACAAAATACCGGCGACCGCTAATTGGAGTTTTTATTATTTTATTACCATTATCTTTTCGTATGCAATTATGCGATAGCAAGGGAGTGGGATGGACGTATAAGCCGGACAACTCATCATCGTGCATGTGCACGTGCACCTGACGTACCGTCATTTTCTCATTTTTTTAGGTATATTTTGCTGGAATTTGAATTAATGAAATAATCGTACTATTTTTACTATAAACGTATTTCCTGTAGCGACATCTATATGAATATTNTCATTTTTTTAGGTATATTTTGCTGGAATTTGAATGAATGAAATAATCGTACTATTTTTACTATAAACGTATTTCCTGTAGCGACATCTATATGAATATTGTAGTACTTTGTTAGATGATTTCCGTTCTTAAGAAAAAAGTATGTATATGTTGAGTACTGCTGATATGGAATGATAAGTTGTACGAATACCCAATGTTTAGACAGAATTGGAGACAAACGTCAGAGAAGATGAGCAGGCCATTCATTAACCTTAACTTTTATTGCTGCTAACGTGTTTATTACATAAACTATCAATGTAAAACTTTTTGGAAATAAAAGGTTTGTCCATTTCTTTAATTGTTTCTAAAATCCCGTATAACGTCAAAAATAGTTATCTTGGGAACAAAGAGGCGTAGATGATTTCTGTCTTTTTTAAAATTACCGTAAAAATAACCTCCATTTAATGCAAAAAGAGCGAATTCCTGAGCGACTTTTGCCTGACCCTGGGACAATTTGTTTATAACTATTTGCTTATCACACTTTGTTATTTGAAATTTTTCTTCTTCGATGCGTTTCTTTGGATCAATTGGAACCTATACTGACGATATTAACTCTTAGTAATTAAACAATTAGTTGAAAAAAAAAAAACAAAATTAATTAACAAATAGCTGGAGCAACAATTTCGCGGTCAATGGAATCGGCGTTTGGCACACGTGTTGGTCATTGGATTGCATTGCACCGTCCTTTCCATAAATTTCATCAACATCCATTGCTTTTTGCAATAATAATGAGCAATTTTCGAAAACTGATTTTTCCGCGTCCTTTATTTTCCCAGAGCACCTATCCCAAAGCATGGGAATCGGTGAAACCAAATTGCGTAGAAGTGGAGTGTGCGAGGAAATCTGACCACGCATACTTTGATAAGGTCCGGATTAAACAATATTTTACACTTATGACAAATATTCATTTTTCATGTTTGGAACTCATAAAATAATATATTTTAATATCTTGCTTATATTAAATAAACCTACAAAATAATTTAAATAATTTNTGAAATAATCGTACTATTTTTACTATAAACGTATTTCCTGTAGCGACATCTGTATGAATATTGTAGTACTTTGTTAGATGAAACGGGACTTCAATTTCCGTTCTTAAGAGAAAAGTATGAACATGTTGAGTACTGCTGGAGTCGATAGGGAATGACAAGTTGTACGAATATAATACACCCAATGTTTAGACAGAAATGGAGACAAACGTCAGAGAAGATGAGCAGGCCATTCATTAACCTTAGCTTTTATTGCTGCTGACTTGTTTATTACATAAACTATCAGTGTAAACTTTTTGGAAATAAAAGTTTAACCCTTTCTTTAGTTGTTTTACTTTGTTATTTGAAATTTTTCTTTTTCGATGCGTTTCTTTGGAACAATTGGAACCTATATTGACAATATTAACTTCCAAAATTAACGCTTTAGTAATTAAACAATTAGTTGAAAAAAAAAACAAACGAAATTAATTAACAAAAGCTGGAGCAACAACTTCACGGTCAATGGAATCGGCGTTTGGCACACCTATTGGTCACTGGATTGCATTGCACCGTCCTTTCCAAAAATTTCATCAACATCCATTGCTTTTTGCAATAATAATGCGCAGTTTTCAAAAACTGATTTTTCCGTGTCCTTTATTTTCACAGAGCACCTATCTCAAAGCATAGGAACCGGTGAAACCCAATTGCGGAGAAGTGGAGTGTGCGAGGAAATCTGACCGCGCATACTTTGAACAGGTCCGGATTAAGCAATATTTTACACTTATGACAAATATTAATTTTTCATGTTTGGAACTCAGAAAATAATATATTTTAATGTTTTGCTTATATTAAATAAACCTACAAAATAATTTAAATAAATTTATTGTCCTTTTAGTTTATTTAATAGTTATCTTTTAGTAGATTTCACTGAATTAAATATTTTAACTTCACGATTTAATCTCACGTCGATATACTTTTCACATACAGTCCTCACAAGTTCTTATGCATATTTTTAAATATGTTCACATTTAAAAAGTTGTTTAATACATGATACACAATTTTATTTTTCTATAGCTTTACTGTTTTTATAGGAGTTATTAAAAAAGACATTATTATTTCTGTTTCTAAAATTGTCATTTTTATTTTTTAAACGACAGTTTGCTTTCCACTCTTGGCAAGTTGGCACTGCATTTTTTGATAAATTTCTAACGCCGTTTTTATTAATAATAATATACCTGTCTTGAAAATGTAAAGAACATATTACAGACGATTTTGAGGGCACCCAATCCTTTTTCTTAATGGCTTTGACCCATTCCAATTTCATTTCCATCCTCTTTAGGAAACCTAAGAATAAAAGCAAGAAAATGAGTGATACAATTTTATTCAGTAATTAATGTATGTTTATTATAAGAAATTATAGGGTTCAGTATTTATATAAATAAAAATAATTATTTTTAATAACCATCATGAAAATAAACACCAATTGTGACAAAAGCTAATTGTAAATATCCGGTTGATAATATGAGCCTGTATATTTACAGCAGTTAAAACGTGAGCACTAAAAAACATGAAGCCAACACTGGAAATAAGTGCATGTGAGACGGAGAATGCTGAGCGAAGCCGTCGAAATGCCATAAAATATTTTTACATTACTACTTACCTAAATAATGAAATTTCAGCAATATTGTGATCAGATCTGCTATTACAATTGTCAACGATACACTTCCCTATGATTACACAAATAAAAACAATATACTTAATAAAATAGCAACAATGTTAACACAGCGAATGTCTATCAGCAAATGAGAGCGCGAAGCTGGCTGGGCTGAAGTTAGGCTGACGGTTGACTTCACCGGCTTGCATCTAGAGTTCAGTCTATTTTGTCTATGTTTATTTTACAGTTAACAAATTGGTGGAATATGACTTTTGATACCTTAAATTGTAGATAATTCTATTGGGGTTGAGGAGCACGAGCGAGAGGTCTTGGCCGGCTTGCACCTTTCTAGTTAAGGAATTCAATTAAATCAAGCAACCTCAATTTTTTTTATAGTTAAAAAAATTATAAATTTAATGAGAGGAAGTCTTTAAATTTATATATTTTTTACTTCTACATAAATAAATCCAATTAAATATAGCACCATAAAACTTAAGATATATTTTACATAATCTCTAAACTGTCTACGGGACTGTAAATTTTATTAATTATTCTACTCACTGATTTTGCCTTCTTTAATATAATCATAATAAATATTAATTTGGTTTTTTTACACTACATGCTTTATTAATCAATTTCTTATTATAATATTTCTCGGGCATAAACTAATTACAGTTTTTTTTTATCGGTTTCCTTAAAATCTAAATTTTTTGTAATAGTCAAACACTTATTTTTCCATGACTACGTACATAACACGTCTTTTAATTACACTTCAACAACAGTTGTTAATTATTTCGCATTTGCGTAATTTCTACGCTCCATTACTTTGTATTAACTTCTTTTTTTCTATTTTAGTATATAAACTAAGTACAAGCAGAATAAAGAAAATTATTATTTTATATTACATTATAACAGTTATTTTCTAAGACCGAATATCCCTTTATTTTATCACCGGTTCTATCCCCTTTTACGCAGTCGTACTCTAGGAGTAATACAGACCACACGAGCTGCAACTCAGCTAAAAACTTGCGAGATATTTCAGGGTAATATACAAAGTTCATTTTAAAGTCTATAAAACAAGCCAAATTTGTTGAAGCAAGTAATATAACTTTGATGTGCACACCAAACCGCTCATAAAGATTCTTTTATTTAAACTTTTATGAAAAAAAAAACTGTTGTCGCGGTATGTCAAAGGTCGCTGAAGGCTAGAGGATCAGCAATAGAATGAGTTAGGTATATGCTACAAATTTACGAAATTGTCGTTACTTTTTATCATCTTTCATGGGATATTAACTGGAATTATAATATTCTGGTGTATCTATTTTTTCAGTTGAGTTTCTCTAAAATTAAATTAAAAATTGAAATATATTTAAAGCATTTTTATAGTTACAACTATCGTGTGCATTATTAATTTTGCCTTCAGATCTTCCAGAGAATAATTGAAATTATTCAATTGTCTTTTGGTACTTATCAGACAGTCTTATGATGGACATTAACCTCGTCTATAAGTTTACAAACCCCTGTGCTTTAAAACCTAGAACTGATAATTCAAGACGAAAATTTCAAACCATATAGGGAGTCGCAATTAGGATACCTTAAATTAAATTTTAATTTATATCAAGATCGAAGTTAGTGCTGAGTGCAGATAGAGATATATTTTAAATCTAATATGTTGAAAATATCAAAATAACTTTCTTAAAGCATTGACGAAAAACTGTTGTACTCTCAGTTCAATGTTTTCTCGCCAGAGAATAATGTAGTAGTTTGGTGAACTTCCAGAAACTTGTATTTGAATTTCAAGACTTCTAGAAGGTTGTAGTTGTATTAACTGTACGTCGAAGAGACTAGAAATGGAGTTTTAAAAATATATTTACTCATGTATGTCTTAAGGGGGCGATTTAGTATGTATATTTTTACCGTGTAACAGAGCTTCAGATGAGGACACAAATCATCGAAGAAACTAACATAATTGAATATTATTATATATCAATGTATTCGCAATGGTTCCCGCTAGTGAGTGAGATAAATTTCAATGCTCATGAGAACAGAAGAATAATTTAAATAAATGCCAAAGTACCTCAATTTTAACCATATTGTTAGTCTGTCAATATATTGCATTTACGACGGAACTAGGTCAGGCACAATAACCAAACTACTTCACACACTAGAACGGACACTTAGGATCATTTGTATTTAATTTTCAGATTAATATTTATTAACAATTCTATAATTTGTGTCCTCAAGCAAAATGACAACATTTTACACACGACTCCATGTTTATTATATATGTAAACCAGAATTTTAGGGATTCTGAGTATAATTAGTTTGTATACTCTGTCACAGGTGTCGCTACCCTTGAAAATGAAAGTGAAAACACAGAGTTGGTTTAATTTAAAATGCGTGGTAAAATAAAGCATATTAGTCAAGCAATATAAATATGGGTAATTTTTTAAAAGTACCTAAGTAATAAGATTTTGTAAAGCTTAAGTAGTACGAAAATATAACGCATAAAAAACCCTTTAGAAATTAAAATATCGATTTGAAATTTTCAGAATCGAGATTTTTTTCAACCTAGAAAATGATAAAATAACGGGAAAAAAATTAAACAAAAAAAATCAATTTTTGACGATTTTGGAAATTTTTAAAAATCTTGAGCGACCTTTAAAAAATTTTTTTTGTGCTGATTTTTTGAGGGGGCTCTTAAAACATGATAAACTATATATACATATTTTCACAAAAACTATTTTTTTTGGACCACCCTACTATACATATTATTCTCCAAACGTAATTAATAGCAAGTTTCTATATATTTTAGTAATTAGGCAGTGTTTTTTAAATTAATACGACTCGTCAAAGTAAAAAAATAATTCAAGTTCATCATTTTTACTGAAAATAGCGGGTAATTTACGTATCGGATTGTTAACGTGAAAATATAAACATTAGACTGTTGACTATTCCTGTTATACGTTTTTTAAACTTTTGAAGAAGAAACTACATGGAATTTTAAAAATTATAACTGCTTTTATAATAAGATTGTTTAAGCTTATTAACTAAAAATTATTGCCTATTTAATAAAAAAATTATTATTGTCCTCGATAATCTATTGATAAATAAAATATTTACTCTCTTTCCTTAGAAGACTGTATGTACACAAATTGGAGCCGTTCCTGAACAATCGGGCGCGAGGCCTGTTAAAATATAGGTCCAGCGTAAATTATTATTAAACAACACACCTTGAAGCGTTGGCCGCTAGAGCAAGAGCAGCGCTTGCCGGGGTACCGTTTCGTGACTCACGCTGGGCGATATTTTTTGTACAAAATCCCGTCCTTAAAATATACACAGTCAGAAAGGAATTGGTAATTTTTCTCTTAAAAGTTGATGTAATTCTGTTATATGTAAAACTAATTGAAGAAACGGGTTTTTAGTTTTTTACTAAATTCGGTAAAATTGCCTGGTTAATAGTAAAAGTTTAAATACAAATCCAAAGTAGGGACAGTAAATCGCTCTGATAATTTTATTTATTTTATTTATTTATTTATTTATTTATTTATTTATTTATTTAGAAGTTACAATATCCAACGGGACAAAGTCCCAATTATAGGATAAGGTAAAACCTTAACTAAATTTTAAAAGAAAAAGATAAACTAACATTAAATATAAAAATATAAATACTACATAACATAGAGCAATCAAAATATAAAATCAAGACAAAGAACTTAAAGATAAACAATAACAGACAAATAAAACAAATAAGCTAACTAACATATACAAGATAAGGATTACATTTACTAGACAAATAATTTTTTTATGTCATTCATACAATGAAAAAATATATCAAGTCGATCTTCATACTTCTGGTAATTGGAAATCATTTGATATAGGGGAGAAGCTATTAGTAAATTGGTATGAGGTGTGGGTAATTGTAAAACGGAGTGAAATCTAGAATTAAGTCTAGGAACATGATAGAAAATCCTTGATACTAACGAGTCTGCATTTAACGTGTTATTTATGACTTTAAAAAGGAATATAATTGAAAACATAATTCGCCTACGACAGAGACTATTAAAATTAAAACAAGAAAGCAATAAATCTTGAGGTGTACCACGAGGAGAGTAAAATCCATAACTAATAAAATTAATAGTCTTTAAAAATCTCCGTTGTACTTTCTCTAATTGAATATTATAGATATTATAAATGGGACTCCAAACAATCGATGCATATTCAAGTTTGCAACGCACAAATGCTGATGCATATAATATATTTAGAACCTTTACGTTCTGAAAGTCCTTAGAATTACGCAAAATAAAGCCTAAATTCTTATAAGCAGATTTGGTTTTACACAATTTCATAAAATATACACCTTATTAAACATTTTTTTGTTCCTAAAATATATAAGAAACATTCTCGATAAGGTTTGGATATTGCACATGTTTTAGAATCATTTATCAAACTAGAGATGTCCGTCCTCAGAAATGATCCAAAGTAAAATTTGAATTGTTAACATTTGATATATAATTTTTAGAACTATATTTGTAATATTCTGATTATATTTACATTTATATTTTTCTTATTTCAAACGTATTAGAAATATATCTGATATATTCTAAGTATCTAAAAAAATAAATGAGCGAGCAATGCATAGTATTAAAGATTAATTATTTCAAAAACGGGTGTCGCTTTGATCGCCAAATACACATAACATGTTTTTATTATATAACACTCTTTTTACAAGAAATTATAATATGCGACACAATATACTATTTTAAAAGAACAACTTTGGTCTGAAAGAAGCCGTGATTTGATCCCCTTGTAGTTATTTCTATAGGGGAGACTAGAAGATAAATTAAATAAAGAACGGTCTAATAACTTATATACCTTATAGTCCAGTAGGCGCAAGTTCAAAAATAGGATTTTTTTTTCAAATCAGCTTCAAATGTGTTGTAGAACAACGCATTAAAATGCATAACCATCGCATAGTAAGGAATAAATAAATGTTATGATAAAAAAAAATGCTTTAACTTGTTTTTTTTTTTCAGTGTCTCGATTGGGTCGCTCCCTGCGAAGTAAATCATTTTCCAATTTCTTTTTATTGTACAAACATAAATAAATTAAGACAGTCTATAACGACAGTATAATGACAGTCTTTCGAGCAAATTACAATTTTATATTAGAAAATTCTTGTAGTAACAAAATAATTATTAATAGCTCAGCAAAAACTCATAGGTCCAATTGTGGATGTCGCGAATTTAATGTTCATATATTGAGAGTATATTCCGAAAGTTTTATGACCGACTTTTCTAGAAAATCTCATTTAATAATCTCTCTTCATAAAAAGCGATTTAACCAAAGTATTGAAGAAAACAGATTTTTCCGACGTAATTGCTATTGTTTTAACATTTTTCTCTTACTAGGCGATTTGCGCATTTTAATTTGTTGTTTGTAGCCGATTTGTGAAAAAAATTGGGGTTTATGAAAAATTATTACAGTCACGATGTTTTAGACCTTTTTTATGTTCTTCCATTAGAACAGAATGATGGAATACCTTTTATAGTAAGATATTTTTCTAAGAATTTAAAGGACTGTAGTCATTCATGGTAATTTTGATTTTATCGCTGTAAAGGATCATCAAGTAAACCAAAATATTATGCTAATTATCAGTAGCTTCTTATGTAGGTGTTTGATATAGCATGAAAATTTACCAATGCTTTGGTTTCTGCTATTTCCTCTAAACAGAAAGGTAAAAACGATATTGGGGATAGAATGACCCTGTACGTAGGTACCGGAAGCTGAACACTAGAGGATAAACAATGTTTGAAAATTTGTAACTCGTAATACATTTTTTTAATAAGGTTCTCAAACGCATTTTTAATTCGACAGAATTCGAACAACCAAAAGTGAAAGTTACCAACAAAAATATTGTTTACGAAAATGTAAAATGATACGAAAATTTGAAAAGTCAAGTCAAGATCGGACTGGAGTTCAAAATTGTTTTACATTTCCGTTGAAATAACATGAAATTAATTTTGATGAAACCATAAAGTTCAGGGGTTAAATGTACCTATATAATAATAAGGGATACATGTAGGACGACCGCATTAACCGCCCATATAAATTGAGCTAATCCTAACATATTCGCTCCTCGCATTCCATTTGGTCTGGTCTACTGAATATTTATTAGTGGTGTTGCCTTTTAGAGATATGGACACACAAACAGAGCCCATCAGCAAGCTCGTATATTATTTTAAGTGGAAGACGAAATATAAAACAAAGTAGCTAATAAACGTCTTTTTTAAATATTAAAAAAACACACGGAAAAATAAAGTGGTTATTTGTAGCATGAAGGAACATTACATACGTTAGGAGTTTACTACGAATTTAAAATGTGCTATGGTTTCGAATGAAGTTCTTTGAATTTTTTGAAGTTACCATAAAAATTTTTATTTTTGTCACTGGATTTTCAGAAGAATTACTAGGCACCTTTAATTTACTGTCATATTTTTAATAAAAAAAAAGGTCTCTTGCATTCTCTTCACATAATAAATAATATTTTAATACATATTTCATGGTTTAAAAACAAAATGAAGCGCCAGTGGAAAATGAAGCTTTAAGACAACAAATCGTAAATGGATGTCAGCAAGTCAGACAAATGCCAGAAAAATGAAAATGTCCGCCACTGGTAGAAACGCAAGCGACGAGCCTTCGTCTCAACGACTGTTGGNAAAGTAGCTAATAAACGTCTTTTTTAAATATTAAAAAAAAAACATGGAAAAATAAAGTGGTTATTTGTAGCATGAAGGAACATTACATACGTTGGGAGTTTACTACGAATTTAAAATGTGCTATGGTTTCGAATGAAGTACTTTGAATTTGAAAAAAAAGGTCTCTTGCATTCTCTTCACACAATAAATAATCTTTTAATACATATTTCAAGGTTTAAAAACAAAATGAAACACCAGTAGAAAATGAAGCTTTAAGACAACAAATCGTAAATGGATGTCAGCAAGTCGGACAAATGCCAGCAAAATGAAAATGTCCGCCACTGGTAGAAACGCAAGCGACGTCCCAACAACTGTTGCAAATTTTCAAAAAATTTTATTAAAAATATTACAGTAAATTAAACGCGCCTGTTAATTTTTCTGAAAATCCAGTGGTGTAGTTTTTCCGAGTCTTTTAATGACAAAGCTCCCCTGAATCTCCGCCACTGGTTGACAGATTTATATAGAAATATACCGAATTATTATCTTTAATTAGTTATATCATTTCCCCAAGTTTTGTCAATCTACGTCAAACAGCTTCAGAGAAAATTTAAAAACTTTAATGCCCCCTATCTTGGAAACCGGTAATTAAAGGGGTTGTTTAAGGCTTTTGGGCCCAAAATGACCCAAGGAATCACCCCCTTAATTGATGACATGACATGACTTCGGATACACCTTGTAACTGACATCAGTAGATACCATCTTGCTAAATGTAACATGTTTGTAAAAAAAAAACAAGCAAAAATAGAATTTGTTGACGCATTTCGATGCGGAAAACTGTAAACTATTGAAGCCCTATACCTACAACGCCGTGCCACTGCATTTTCTACCTAAACATCCGCCCGTACGTAATTCTGATTGGCCGTAATTAACCGGACTCAAAGGTGTATCTTGTTAATTCGCGTTCGGTCTATCTTGTAGGCTAAGTAATTAAACAAACAAAGTCCCATGCTAATCAACTATCTGGTCCTTTATATTTGCCGTTTGTAGTTGTTGTCGATTCTGTGTGTGGTGCAAGTCATTCGGTTGACTTGGAAGGGTTAACTGTTACACCTGTCGTAAAGAAGTTTCGGTTCCCAGCAAAACAACTACTAAAAGGTTGTTTGCCACCGTCTGGAATAGTTGTTTGTCGACCTTGTATGCAATTAGCTGACCGCTAATTTGCGGTGAGTTCCCCGTTTCGTAGAATACCGGAGTTCGAGTAGTAACTACAGTTATTTTCCATATCACTAAGAGTCAATTAAAGGCTGCTTTTGACCGGACAACGAGTAATTAGAAAGAGATTCAACGTTTGAGATTGTTTATTAGACATTTTTTATTATTTAGAATAACGCCAATTCTTCCACCAATATACAGGGGTTTGGTCAAACTTGAGGATACCGTTTTACCTACTTAGTTTATTGATATTTTGCTACATCATAAATTAAAAAAAATGTATTAAACTCCTCACAGGGCTTGTTCAGGGGCTGTCTTATAGTCCAGTCAATGACCATTTTCCCGTATAATTTTGCCAAACAACACCGATTTTCATAAAAATTTGGATTTAAGTTCTATTTACTCTCTACTTTAAAGTTGACCTTGTACCGAAGGTTGCTTTTACCCTGGGGGTGGATGCCACCCCTTCTGGGGTGGTTCCATTGAAAATATCCAGGAATGGATATATTGACTAATTCCAAGCAACTTTTGTTCTATAAAGTTTTTTCTGAAAGTCAATACTTTTCGACTTATTCGCGAGTGAAAGTGTAAATTTTTTAACAAAAAAAAAACATTTCTCAGACGGTTTTTCGCGAATAACTCAAAAAGTAAGAATTTTATCAAAAAAATCAGTCTTATAAAAAATGTAGCTTATAAAAAAACAAAAAGAATGGTATGTTTGTAGACCCAATACAAGCGGAGTAATAGCTTGTTGAAGGTTGGTTCTTATTCGTCAAACGCCAAAACTGAAAGTTTGAACGTGAAATAACCAAAAACCAATGCATTTTCAGGGAATACTCATAGAACCTTAAAGTGCTTGAAAAAAACTTTATTTTTGTTTCTTATAAAAGTCCCTAGCATCAACCCTAAGCGAGTTATGACGAAAATAAAGTTGGCCCGTATTGTTTTGGGCGAAAAAAAGCGTGAAAATCACCACCTAATTACCACCCCAATTGAAAATAATCGTTATCATTTTACAATTTACTTTATTTATGTACTTGTAATAGAAGTTTGATCGGTTTAAAGTGCTTAGTTTTAAAAAAAGTTGAGCTTGAAATGAAAAGAGAATTTTTGTATTTTTGGAAAAAATTGTCTTTTCTTCAAAATAACTCAAAAACTATTAATGATACGCAAAATTTTGTAGAGTTGAAAATTGCGGGTTTTGCTTTCTTGAACATTTGGGTTTTTTTTCTGTAGGATAAAAATTAAGTAAGATATGGCCGTTCAAAGTTTACATATATTCGTAAATAGCAACTTCTTCCAACCCAGAAAATTTAACGTAATTGATCTTAAAGCCCTTGAAAAAAACCTACAAAAATGGTTTTTTGAAGGGCTTGACAGCATAAAAATTAAGCGAGTTATGGGTAAAAAACCATTCACATATTTTTGCAGATAAGTATCAGAACACGTATATTGAAACGTTGATGAAAATATTTTTTAACTATAATTGTTCGATTTTTTTGCAAGGGGTGGTTTCTATAAGGGATGAAATTAAACTTACAAAAAAATAAAAACAGTAAAGAAATCTAAATTTATATTACTATATGATGAAATTATTTCAAGTTGCTGAATAACATTTTTCAACATTATTTTTTAATGATTACTGTCATAGGGGGTGATTTTTAGGGATTGACAATTTTCAATCCATCATAATTACTTATTTAAAGATGATTTCTACCTATTACACGCTCGAATCTACAATTCTATAATTATTTTCGAATAGGGGTAGTTTTCACTTCTAAAAGATAAAAAGCAACCCCGGCGCTGCCGGGGGAAACTCGCAGATTTACGTATTTTAAAGATTCAATTCATGTTCAAATACGTTGGATAAAGTTCGATCCATGTTTTTTTAATATAATTTATGAAATTTAATTACTTTTCAATCCTTAAAAATCTTTAAAAACTAACCTTACATGCCCATAAAAATAGAAAAAAAAGTTTTTAACAGTTTATAATATTCTTTTGGTGCATTCACAATGTATTGCATATATTTTGTTATTCATTAGAGCTGTTATTAGGCTTACGACTCATTACAAAGTTGCAACCCTTAAAAACGATCCCTTATTGGGAAATTATTGAAAGCTGAGATGTTTTAATGGTATGCATATGTTGAATTATAAACTTTTTATTGGTTTTCAAATGATCTATGATATATTGCAACTTTTCAGCCACCCAAAAAACCCTTATGGAAGACCCACCCCTCATAAANGTATTGCATTTCTTTTGTTATTCATTAGAAAGCTTACGACTCATTACAAAGTTGCAACCCTTAAAAACCACCACCTATAATAATGTAAAATATTATTGACAGCTTGACCTACCCCCTCATAAAAAACCTACCCTTTATAGAAAAAATTCCTAAAAATTATATGTGGGTATAATGACATAATTAATTTTAAATTTTATTGAATTTGTTCTTAATATTTTTTTTATTAAATTTATATCAAATAAAAAAAATTATATACATTATAAATGTATACGTGTGTGTATGTATATTATTAAAATACTTACCCAAATCAGTTCACAAGTGCTCCAAAATACACAAAGGTGATGGTAATTTACCCGCACCGAAAATTTTACCGAAAAAATGCGATTAATTTTTTTACCATAACTTTTGTAATTTTAAAGTTATAAATTACGCAAAAAACATTTTCTAGGGAATTTAAAGCACTTTAAGTTCTGTGATTTGCAGTTTTTTGAGCCCTTCGTTTTTTAGATTTGTAACCTAAAAGGGCTCAGGAAAGGAAGTTTGGAGCTTCTAATGGTCATTACAATTTCTTATTCTATCATTTTTTTATAACTGTTATTTTTTTAAAAATTTTAAAAAAGGCAATTTTTTAAAAAATTTAAAAATTTTATTCAAAAGTAAATGAATTTATTTTTAAATTTAGGCTTCTAAAATCGTTCAAATTCCCAGAATCTACTGATAATACATAAATAAAGTAAATTGCAGAAGGAATACGTTTAATTTTTTTCCGTCGTCATTATTTTCTTTTTCTCAAAAATCAAGACAATCATTTTATTTTTATTGTAACTTCATTACTTTTCATGCTAAGGACTTCTACCATCACTCAATTTAAAGGTCTTTTCAAGAACTTTAATAGATGTTATATAAGTTTTCCTCGGAAAACCTTTAATTTTTCCGCTACAGGTTGTTGAACGTTTTGATTATAGCTATCTTCGAAATTGAAAATCTACAAAAATTAAAAAAGCAATCTCTTTGCTATTTAATTACCTTCATTTTTGCTTATGATCATTTTTTGGTAAAACTTGTAGTTTTTTAGATATTCGCGAAAAATAGCTCAAAAACACGCATTTTTTGGGCTAAAAACAAACATATTTAGGCGCAAATAACTCAAAAAGTATTGACTGTACAAAAAAAATTTATAGAACATTTCTTGCTTGGAATCGAATAGTGAGGTTATTTTTAGTAAAACAATTCCCACCCTCCAGAAAGGGTGGCATCCTCCCCTAGGGTAAAAGCACACATCGGCACTATATAACTTGTTTCTTGGTCTATTCCTTAGCTACAGTTCAAATTTCACGTCAATCCATTCCATACGAAAACATTGGTAGCCAAAATGCTTCAGTGAATGGACTATATCGTCTGAAAGAGTCTCAAAAGAAATACCGACTAAAAATCACAGTAGCGGTGGAAGGATCAAGTAGTCGTTACAAATATAAAACAGTACTATTAGTAAGACCTAATTACATTAGTTTAGGTACATATTGGTAATTCGTTCAGTGAACAGCGTTGGGTTAACTTAAAGTACAGACATTCAGTCTTTAACATTTATCACAGTTAATCGTGTGGTTTAGATAGTAACATTGTAGATATTTATCGAACAAAATCACATGATAGATAACGCACTGCAGAAAGCAACATATTTATCTATTTTTCGGAAGGAGCAGAGCGGTTCAAGTGTTTCTGCAGAGATTCCCCATTATTTATGTCTGTCGATACCGGAACCATGCCTAAATTGCATCTGAATCCAACGCCCAATTCTTTTCGTATAAAATATCGATGTCAACAGACAGGGGACAAACCGGCTCACGATTTGAATCTGATTTGATGGCGTTATAAAAACTAACAGCTCAAAAATATGCGATCATATCCTTTAAGAAGGAGAGGAGACGGAAAAAGTGAACAATAAAAAAAAATACAATGAAAAATGGAAAGTGTTTACGTCCCACAATCAGCCCGGAGGACCGGGGCCAATAAAATGACTAACATCGCGACTGTTATGCGATGGGTTGTTTTTCTGAATTTTTTTACGTTCCTATAATCTACGGCATTATGCAAACTCCCTTTATGATATATTCCGTCTAGAGTCCGCCTTGTTGTGTTATTTCCTTGACTTATGAGTGCCAGTATTAAGCCGGGTACACACTGATATGTGATGCAAGGGCTCACTTTACAAGTAGAAGTAAATGCATCAAAAACTACGAAATACATACATCTGAATACTTCGAAATAGCTGAAGAATATTCCATAAAACAGCTATTAGCTAAATTATTATTTTATTTGTAATATTTGCTTAAGGAGGTTCGATACATCTCCTGCGGGGCAGGCGGTACGGGAGGAAAGCCTATGCTTATACACGGCAGTTTCGTTGTGGTACCAACGTTACATAAACTAATTTGAGCGAACTAAATATAATATATACCAATGAAATTTATACAACACATATTAGCTTACTTATATTTTTCGTGATTAATGCACGGCAATTAACATTTTATTTGAATAAAAGTGTCTATTTATTCATTTAAGAGCTTGTAAAATGATGGATGAAATCCGGCAACATTGCCCTGGCGTGGTGGTAAAAGTTGGGTCAACTGTCATTATTGTCAACTGTGCTTTGCGGGTATTCCGTAAACATGAATGAACATCCAAGATACAAAGGAAAAGTAATGACTGAAGAGCAATATAAAATGCGTATGAAACAGAATGTGGATTGATGAGAAAAAAGTAAAATGTCCAAACCGAGAATCCATATGATCACTGTCAAGAAGCTCAGTGTATGATAGTGAGACGTCTCATTGTCAAATTGAAGATTATGACGGAACATCTATACTGTTCGTTTTCCAAAGAGATCTTTTCAATTTTTGTTTCAAATTGCTATTATATTGCATTAGATCACGAAAAATTTATTTAATATTAATTATTACTACATATGTTTTCGACTGCAATAATTTTATAGTATATAATCGAGCTATTCAAATATAGCACGTCAGTCGAAGCGTTAAATACAGCGTACAGTGTTGCCATATTTACTTTCATTGGATCAGATGTTTGTTCAAATTTGTCAAAACGGTATATATTCATTCCATTATCTCAATAATTACATTGTAAGTGCATATTTTTATTGTTTTAAAATGTTTAGTAATATTTAATACTTTAATTACAATTTTATTTTTCCGATCCTAACCATTTTTAAGAGCAATATTCACGTTTGATTAAAGTTTTTTCCCAACTCGCATAAGAGCCTGTGTTTAAAGGAGCATAATTTTTAAATCATTTTTCAAAAAAACTATATTGGCAATCGATCTGATATTTTTACACGAGGCAGTTGGCATATTTATTAACAGATTTCAATGATTTTGAAAAATTTCTTACGACTTTTTTTTTGGTATCGAACCTCCTTAAGTTACTACTTAACGACACTGATCAACCGTGCATTATACAGAGTGTTTCAGGATTAAGTCGACAAACTTTAAGGACATATTCCTTATAAAAAATTAAGAAAAAAATCAAGTATAAATTTTTTTTCGGAGACGCTTAATTTTCCAAATATAGGGCGTTAGAGTTTTTTTTTTAAATCGAATTGTCTAAATAACCTCTAAATGAAGAAGGCTATTTAAGCCAAATTTGCCATGACGCATCTACTTATAAGATTCCATTTTTCCATAGAAGTAGAATGCGGAACCAACCAGTGGCGGAGTTATGGGGACTCAGACTCATTAAATTATATAAAAAATTAATACGGCCCTACTGAAAATAAAAAAATGATGCTGTTTTTAGATAGAACGTTTGTTATTGACAAAAAGTGTACATTCAATATTTTTTCTAACTCTTACAGTTTCATGGCAAAATTGATTTTTCGGAAGGGTGCTTCTGGATTCTGTCGATAAACTTTAGGAAGACGTTCCTCATAAAACCTAAAAAAATATAGTACCTATTAAAATTGGTCTTTCAATAATAGTCAAATAAGCCTTTTTGTTTACCCTTCCCTTGGGTTTAACCAATAGTATTAAAATTATTTATACTCGGTAAACATGTCAGCATTTAACCGATGCGGAAGGAAGTAGGGACCAACTATAGTGTTGTCCAATACATACCCAACCATACGTTATATTGGAATTCATGCTGAAAACTATGTTCCCTTACCGCCCGTGGATTCTCGTAGTACCAAATATGGTTGTTTCTTTGGTTTAAAATTCCCCTTCGAATAAATGTTGTCCATATTAATTTTAAATTAAATTAAATTACGAATTTGTTTAAAAAAAAATTGTTTAAACAATTTTTGACCATTAGTAACGTCTGGCAACATGCGGATATGTTTCAAGGGTCATTTTTTTAGTAAGGTTATGAGAAAAAATCGAATGAGAATCATGTTCCTAGCGGGATCGTCGGTACAGCCTGGACTATGTATTTTTAAAGCTATTTTTATATGTATGATTAATGTACATATTTTGTTTTTCGACCTATTTTAAGGTATTTCCAAACAACCTTGCTTGCCAAGCTGTTTAAAGCTATTTTAACGCACATCTATGTTTTAAAAGTTACTTTTATTTATTTTAATGTTATCTAATTGAATATTTTGACGCGCGTTTGCCCTGATCTGCGTTGGAATCCGATGTGTACCCTGCATTAGTTTCCTTCTAGATTTATGTATCCTGGGCTTCATTAGCTATATTGAACGCCGCCGTAAATTTCCCAAGTTCCACTACACAATACCGGTTACGTGGTCAATGAGGTTAAATAAAGTGCATTAGAGGAGTAGCAAATGGAAAAGTTTAATTCTTACGATTTGTCTTCCTTCGATGTATCGTTCCTCAGACACATCCAAGCTGAGAAAATTAATTACCGTCTAAGTATTAGCCCGCAAAGTTTTAAAAGCAAATTCACTGTTTCGTGTTAACCAAAGTCGGGATTTGTCTGATTTATTAATTTGTTTGTTACAGTTTGTATTTTTTCTCTATAATGTAATATTCTGTTATATCACTCTATTATTTTAGGTCTTGTACTAGCACAAACTCAAAAAAGGAACTCATACCAGTGTTGGGCAAAATTAAATTGTTGGACAATTAAAAATTAACAATTAATTAAGTGGAATTAAAAATTAAGTAATTACAATTCTGAAAACCCCCGATTAACAATTAATTAATTGTTAATCTTAATTAAAAACTAACAATTAAAATTTATTATTTTATGAAAATCATAGTGGTGCCAAAACAAAAGTGTAATGTATTAAAAGGCTATTATTTTTCTCAATTTTAATTAAACTGAATGGCAGATTTGATGATAAGTTTATTTATGACAATAATTTTTTAATGTAAGTTTAATTTTGTGAATAATTTGTTAATTTAAGTTATTTTTGACAATCACTTATCAATTTAAGTTTAATATTGACATTCACATTTTATAATTAATCATTTCTATACAAATATCTGTTCACAAGAGATTCTGTCTCTATCGAAGCAGCATAATCGTTAGTTTTAATTGTTTTTTAGAACAATTGAAAAAGTTAATTGCAACTAATTTAGTTGCAAGGTACATTTAATATAAATTAATCCAAATAAATTAATTACAACGTGCAATTAATACTTCAATAGCAAAATTAATTGCAATTACTTTTTTAATCAATTAATTGATTGATTAATGCCCAACATTGACTCATACCATACACTTTTTTAATATTATTTCTAGGGTGATTAAGTTCCTTTTAAAAACATCAACATTTTTTCATTCTCGTAAAATGAAATTGAAAGTAAAAACTAACATTTAAGAAAATGCGAAATTTTCTAAAACTATTGGAGATAAACATGGAAAACCCCTTATCGAAAAGATAACAGCTTGAAAATCAAACATTTCAGACAAAAAGTTACAATAATATAAGAATGCATAAGTGAAACTAATTTTGATTAGTTTTGTAGTTCATCCATGGCCAACCCCGGTATTTCAATGATTTTTTATAATAATATTAGTAGATCAGGGCGGATCTGTTTTGAGGTGGATGTGAGAGGAGCCAAGCAAATTTTTTCTGGAGTACAACTCACATAATAAAAATGTAGATCCCTAGATCTGGGCGAGGTCCGGAACATTTTTAAAATTGCAAATATGTTTAAAAAGATTTTAAAAATACTTACCTATTTTATCTGAGTTTTTTATTTATATCTCGGAACCTATGCATTTTGGAAGAATATTGAAGAGGAAAAAAAAATTTAGAATTGAATTCTGCACAATATACTGTAAGTTAAAGATGTATAAATTTATTGCCGTTGTTGCAAAATAGCAATAGTTTATGAAAAAATCAAGTTTTTTGGATAATTTTTTTTAGTAAAAAAAATCGTAGTATAATGAAACAACACACCAAATTTCATTAAAATCGGTTCTACGCAAAGTAATTCTTTGAAAAATGGTTTTTGAAAAATTGAAATCGGTTGATTAGGACGGCCAAGTAAATTTTTAAAGTTAACGCTCTTTTTTTATTTTTAAACAATTAGATTACATTTATCAATTTGCAATTTAATTTTTTTCAAAAATTATGAATTTAAAGTGCTCGGAAAGACGCTTCTTTAAAAAAAAATGTAAAATTCCGTTTATTGGTTCTCGAGATATAAGCGATCAAACTTTATCGGCATTTACCGTTAATTTATAAACAATTTAGCAATAATCTTTGATCCAGTGGCTTCGTTTTTCCGGGTTTAAGCTGGAAAAAAATTTCATATCCATAAGTTATCGGGAACATAGATAAATCAGCGGAAAAGCTGCCCCTCGCACGCGCGAAAAGTGACTCAAAAGTGACTTTTTCCTTTGCAAACGTAGTGTTGAGGGTGCTCTGTGGGGTTGAGGCTCTATTGAAAATAAAATTCAAGTTTCAAACACCATCAAAATATTTTTTTGAGAGATTAGCTTGCCTCCACGTCTGGAAAGTACTTGATTCACTCTGATGTTGAGAACAACTACGATTAACATAAGATGCAATGCTTTATTTTTACGTTTTATTACACCACATTTCGCTGAATAAAAAGTCCGTCCCTGGTATATCAACAAGAAGTCCGTAGTTCAGTTATAAAGCAGTTTTCTATTTTCAAAAACCTACAAGTCTGCTCCGGTGTCTCAAGTTCCGAACATTTCCCGTTTTAACTGTTTTATTATAGGAATATTTTAACAAACCAACTTAATACCGACCGGCTTTTTACTTTATGGCCGTAAAGAGTAAAAAAACAAAAAATACCTAAAGCTGAAATGGCACATTAACTCCTAAAAAGTGTGAATATATATCTCGGGGCGCAAACAAATTCTGCCATCAACGTAATTTCGCAGAAGTGTGGAACTGTAAATGCGTCTTTCGCCCATATTCGTCTGAACTAAGTTTAACGACTTCCAAACCCTAAACCAATTTTCAGTGTTGATGGCCTCTTTCCTGTTTGTTTTCAGGAACCATCCTACGATGACCGTTATCCATTAGATAAAATCTAGGCCCTTAGTCTTTATTGGTGTTAAATTAATCATGTCATAAGCGACAAACTTTAACGATTTCGGAAATTATCACAAGAGCAGATGACGAAAAATTGTCAATAAGTACTTAGATATACAGGGTGTCCACACTTATCGGCGCAGTATTGCTAACTCCGCTGTTATTGGAGATACGAAATCGATTAAATTAACAAATTAGTAGCATTTTTCCTATCGATTCTAATGGTGCAATCGAAAAAACAATTGAGCTGAAGTTTTTCACACTTATTTCAATGAAATTCATGTCAGTAACGTCAAAAATGTAAAATATGGAAATATATACAGGGTGTTCCATTAAAAAAAAAACACGTTTTTTAAAAACTACTTATTCTTTAAAACGCACTTGGATTTATCCCGATATCATTTTTCGTCTTTGAGAAATCGCATGTTGAAATTTAGTAGTTTGACTTATTGCTGGGTCGATGACATTTTGTAGTAAATCCAAGTACATATCGCCTGTCAAATTTCCAGGAAGGAAAAAAGGACCTACAATGGAATTTCCAAAAATACCTGCCCATACATTCAACTTCTGGGGGTGTTGGGAGTGTGTCTCATGGAAAATCCTTGGATTGGTATCAGCCCAGTAACGACAATTATGGCGATTCACTAAACCATTCAAGAAGAACGTACACTCGTTCGAAAAACACACATTAAAGAGGAAATTATCGTTTATCGCTCGTTCAGTCATTATTTCGCAAAATTGCAAACGACGATCAAAATCGTCTTCATTTAGCTCTTNGGGCAAGCATGGACAGTAAAACACATATACACATAACAATTCCTCATTAAAAATACTATACAGTGTAATTCACACGAATACCCACACAACCACCAACAGACCTCCTAATACGAATATAATAAGTCATTAAACATTTTCCGACCATTGTTTAATATCCATGATTTTATTTTAAATTTATATTTATTAATATTTTTTTCAATTTTGATATCTTCAGGTAATATGTTAAAAAGTTTTGCTGCTATGTAATCACAATTTCGTTACCCAACTGATTTTTCACACTTTGGTATTCTTACATTATATTCTCTACTTCTAGTTTCATATTTATGCTCGATAGAATTTAGCTTTATTTTATCTTTATTTACATTAACAAGAACGGATAAACAAAATAATTGTCTAATATCAAAAAGCTTACTTTCCTTAAATAATTGATCACTTGAACATGTTATTTTTTTGTTATAAATTATTCTAATTATCCATTTCTGTAAGATATTTAAATTGTTTAAATTAACGTCATTAACACCTCCCCATCCTATAATACCATACGCCAACTGAGACTGGACTAAAGAATAATATATTGTTGTGAGATGATTAACATCTAGATAGTCTTTTAGATATTTAAAGCGTGGTAGTAGTCCTCTAACTTTTTTTATGATATGCTTTATTTGTAGGTCCCATCTCAGATGTCGGTCAATAACATTCCCAAATATTTAATGGAGCCAGTTTCCGGAATTTGTGCTGTTTGGTTTATACACAAAGGTCTCATATCTGGTAAACTAGATGTATAAGATGTGAAAGGTAGGTATTTTCTTTTATCGGTATTTAATGTTAACGTATAGTGTGCAAACCAATCTTTAATAATTCTAAAGTCAACTTTAACATTTATTTTCAATTCTTTCCAGCCATCTGCCCGGTAAAGAATTGCAGTGTCATCCTCGAAGCTAATTACTCCACCTTTAGTGTTTAGGGAAGGTAGGTTGTTTATGTATATGGTAAACAGTAGTGGACCCAACACTGCGCCCTGCGGAACCCCATAACTAACAATTCTTGCATCACTAGTAACCCCATCAATATTCACAAATTGATTTCTATCAGACAGATAACTCTTCAAAAGTTTAAATACGATACCTCTCAATCCACAGCATTCAATTTTTTTCCAACAGTCTCTTATGGCATACGGTATCAAATGCTTTAGAGAGATCAACAAAAATACAGACAGCAGCGATACGCTTATCCAATGCATCATACAAATATGAAGTCAAATGATGTATAGCATCTTCGGTTGATTTCCCCTCTCTAAAGCCGTACTGATTATCTGATATAATATTATATTTATTTAAGAAGTTAGAGATTCTAGCTTTGAAGATTTTTTCAATAATTTTAGCTACTTATTCTTTAAAATGCACTTGGATTTATCCCGATATCATTTTTCGTCTTTGAAAAATCGCATGTTGAAATTTAGCAGTTTGAATTATTTCTCGACTTTTGAATCTACTCATAACACAGCACCACAAACCTTATGGATTTATGGAACTTAGGGTTTTTGGGCTTAGAGTTTATAAGTTCGGGATTGAGGGTACTAGCCTCTTTTACATCCAAATGCATTTCCTGATTGATGTAATGCGTAAAATATCGGCCATATATAGAATTTTTTAAGTTTATTGCAAAATTTGGCGTGATAGATATTTTTTTGGAGTTTAGATTCATGATAAGCGACCCCAAAAACATGTAACAGCCCTACTTCCGGGTGCCGATGAATTTAGGTTTGTGGTGCTGTGTCGCCAGCATATTCAGAAATCGAGAAATAAGTCAAAACTACTAAATTTCAACAAGCGATTTCGCAAAGACGAAAAATGATATCGGGATCCCATTAGATTTTTTTTATGGGGATATCTAAAAATATTTTAATCGTCTCCAAAAAAAACAGAAATTTTCAAAAAATTGTTTAGAAGTTGCACATACATTAGCAGAAAATTTGTGTAAAATTATGCCGTTTTTGGTTTTCAAATTTCAGCCATTATTCCATATTTCTTGTAAACTTTGAGAGGCTATCTCGTAAGGGATCAACTAGGGTTTGTTTTTATCCAAAACGTGTTCTTTTCAATTGTACAATTTGTGCTACTTCTTTTGAAATCACCCCGTATAATAAATCCTTGCACTATATTTGTTTAATATTATTTTTTCTTAAAGCTGTTCATATGCTTAGGTGACTCATCTCAATATGAGATATTACTACACAATTGATTGATTATTTGTTAGGTTTAGGATATACAGGGTAGCCCATCGAAAACGTACCGCAAGGCATTACAGGGTAGTAAAGAATTTTTCGGCAAAATCCAAAAACAGGTCAAATTTGTTTCTGAGGGGGGCAACTTTTGGCTCAAAAAGCATACCAAAATCTTCAACCCCCTAAGTGGGGGTGCTATCCCCTAAATTTTTTCAAATGGGAATGGGGGTCAAGTGGGGGGTCATTAGAAAGGGCTTTTAATTCTCTATACATCGATTCTTACTTTTTGAAAATCGATTCATTATTTTAGAAAATATGCAGCTTTGAAAATACGAACAATATTTTTGACGAGAAATGCGAAAATCGATTTAATTTTACTTCAAAACTTACGGTATTAGTCAAGTAAATGCTGAAAATGTTGTCCGCCAACTTGCATACAATGATACAGGTTGTCTTCAAACCGTTGTCGAACATTCTGGAGCACTTGCGGTGTTACTTCGCGACATACATTAATGATTCGTCCTCGCAGATCTTCCAAGGTATCAGGTGGAGTGCTGTAAACTTTGCTTTTAATGTGCCCCCAGAGAAAGAAATCTAAAGGATTTAAGTCGGGTGACCGAGGGGGCCACTCAATTGCACCTCTTCGTCCTATCCAGCGTCCTGGAAACGTCTCATTTAGGTAATTGCGCACATTGAGCGAGTAATGTGGAGGAGCTCCGTCTTGCTGGAAAATCAGTTCGTGTTCATTGTAAGCAGGGTCGTCCTCTATGATATTTGTTAGAGCTGGGTCGATGACATTTTGTAGTAAATCCAAGTACATATCGCCTGTCAAATTTCCAGGAAGGAAAAAAGGACCTACAATGGAATTTCCAAAAATACCTGCCCATACATTCAACTTCTGGGGGTGTTGGGAGTGTGTCTCATGGAAAATCCTTGGATTGGTATCAGCCCAGTAACGACAATTATGGCGATTCACTAAACCATTCAAGAAGAACGTACACTCGTCCGAAAAACACACATTAAAGAGGAAATTATCGTTTATCGCTCGTTCAGTCATTATTTCGCAAAATTGCAAACGACGATCAAAATCGTCTTCATTTAGCTCTTGCACTAGCCGAATCTTATAAGGATGGAATTTGTATTTTTTTAATATTCGTTGGACACTTGTACGACTCACTCCTGTCGCAGTAGCCAATTGCATTGTACTCAGCGTACTATCCATTGCCACTTGCCCCAATACCGCTATTTCCGTAGGTTCATTTAGTACCGGATTTTCAACCTGCCTCTTTTTGTTATGAACGGAGCCAGTTTCGCGAAATTTGGCCACCAATTCGCGAACAATTTTTCCAGACGCATGTTTCTCAGGATGCCGTTGGTTGAACAGTTCGGCGACCCGATTTCCGCATTCATTGTTTTTGAAAAAAAGCTCAATAATTTCTACTCTTTCTGGAATTGAGTACACCATAATTAATCAATTTAAAAGACTCGGCAGTATTGGTACTCTTCAACTACAAGTCACAAGACAGTTATCTAGCAACTTCTTGTGGCCTATCTAAATACGAAACAAAAAGCGGACAATTTTTTGCTCACCAAAATCAGGCTAAAGAATTCGCAAATCAGAAAAAAAAACAGCGAATTCTTTTGAAGGAATTTACCAAGCTAATACCGTAAGTTTTGAAGTAAAATTAAATCGATTTTCGCATTTCTCGTCAAAAATATTGTTCGTATTTTCAAAGCTGCATATTTTCTAAAATAATGGATCGATTTTCAAAAAGTAAGAATCGATGTATAGAGAATTAAAAGCCCTTTCTAATGACCCCCCACTTGACCCCCATTCCCATTTAAAAAAATTTGGGGGATGGCACCCCCACTTAGGGGGTTGAAGATTTGCTATGCTTTTTGCGCCAAAAGTTGTCCCCCTCAGAAGCAAACTTTACCTGTTTTTGGATTTTGCCGAAAAGTTCATTACTACCCTGTAATGCCTTGCGGTACGTTTTCGGTGGGCTACCCTGTATACATGTACATATATGTATTATTATATGTGTCCTATGTTTGTAATAAATTGAATTGAATAAAATTGAATATTGAAAGAAAAAAAATTGAAATTTAGACACCTTATATAATTTAAAAATGGAATAAAGATTCTTCAGCGTTTCTATGTTCTATATTAAAAAAAAAATCCCCAGAAAAAATTGTATAGGTACGTTTAGTATAGATAATAATGTAGTAACACAAAATCAAGTCGAAACCTACTGTTTATACAAAAATATCCATTATGATATATTAAACTTTCCAACCATTTAAAAGCGATTTAAATATAATGTATCTACATTTTTGTAATTTTTATATGTATATGCCTAGCTTCTCTTTGACTTTCATTTGGTTATTTTAATGTTTCATTACAAGTACTAGAAAGATAACCAGAAAAGCACTTTTATTTACCTATACAATAAAATAGTTACACAATTATTTGAAACTTTCATTAAACGACAATAAAACAACTTAATTATATCTTTATTGTTACAGTTATTACCAGTTATTAGGTCGTTTGGAATTTTCTATTATTTGGAATGTTCTTATCACTATTAAATACATTGGGTGTAAATGTATGCGCCTATATAAAAGCTAGTGAAAAACATATTTATTATTATACCTATACGTTAAGTTTTGTGTGATCTTTCTGTGATAATGAAGAGTTTTGTAACAATTGCTTCAATTTTGGTAAGTAGAAATTTGTTTCATATAAAAAAGTTTATCACTATATATTAATTAGTCCCATAATAATTGATTTAAATGGCCATTTCTTTAATCAACAGTTGTGGAGTAAAAGTGACTTAGATGACATAAACCTAACCTAATAGACCGGGAGATATTAGACTGAAGTTCGACGACGTCTTTCTCGATTATGCCTCTGAGAGTACTGAAAGGTAACCGAGAGACAAGTACAATAAACTAAATTTAAAGGATGGTCTGTGGGACACTGAAAATTCTATTTTCCTTTTCAAAAAAATAATGTGTACAGCGACGTTTGCCATGTTCGTAAGTTGAAGAGAAGTATCGATTTTATCACAAAATTTTTTTGGCATAAGTGTCGCAAGGGACCTAAAAATCGAAAACTTTGTAAGAAAATGTGAAAAACATCTTTATTTGTCTACCAATTTCTCATTAATGCCAATTAGAAATATGACAGTATTATATTTGAAAAGCTCATAAAAAACATTGGCATAAGTCCTACTAAGGTCTAAAGAAAATAGGGCTTTGGAAAAGCTGCAGAAAATTTTTCGTTTTGGTCAACGTTTTTCTCGTGAATAAATTAAAGCTTATTGCAAAGAAAAAAATGAAAGTATTCATTTTTTTAAAGGGCATAAGTCCCTGGTGAGGACTATATGCTAAACA